>NC_092512.1:46506359-46834359 GCF_047511675.1 Marmota flaviventris | reverse complement strand
CCAAAATGTTTACTAAAGAAGCTAAAGATATTACTGCTTATCTATTTGTTTGATATCAAAGATTGAAAATAACAGGTGAATGTTATTATGACCAATCACATAAGTTGCAAATGATTTGTACACTTAATGCACTTATTATTTTCTATAAGTAGCATAGCACATAAAACAGTTTGCTCATAGCTATCAATGAGAAAAATGAAAGCATCAGTCAACTTAAAGTTGGCAGGATGAACTTCAAAGTAACATGTACTTCTTGCAGACCTGCAGACAGAAATTAATTAAAATGTGATGAATTGTTTCAGAAAGCAAACTCATTATGTTTACCAAAGCCAGGTGGAATATGGTGAAGCTGTCATGAGAAGGTCATCCTGCCTGTCTCCTTACCATACCCTCCATTATGTATTAGATCATCAAAGTCATATGGAGGGGAAAACCACATCAAATATCATGAAGGGGTCTCTGATTGTTCATTTCTATCTTCCAGTAATTTTATACTGCACATATGACTTCTGTAGTGACTTTTAATATGCTTAAAATTTTATGATACTCATGTTAATAATAGCAAGAAAATACTGTGATTTTGAAAATGGAAATTTCATCTGGAAGTGATGGTACACACCTATAATCCAAGCTACTCAGGAATCTAAGTCAGAAGAATGGCAGGTTAGAGACCAGTTTGAGAAACTCAGTGGGACTCTGACTCAAAATCAAATTTAAAAAGAGCTGAGGATGTAACCCAATGGTAAAGCATTTGCCTGGTATGCGAGGTCTTAGGTTCAACATCCAGTATCATGGCGAAAAAAGAAATTCCTTTTTTCCTTAAAAAAAAATTTTTTAAGAGAGAGAGAGAGAAAATTTTTATTATTTATTTTTAGTTTTCTGCGGACACGACATCTTTGTTTGTATGTGGTGCTGAGGATCGAACCCAGGAAACACGCATGCCAGGCGAGCACGCTACCGCTTGAGCCACATCCCCAGCCCCAAGAAATTCCTATTATTCCAAAATAGATTAAAATGCTTCTTTTACTTTGTGTTGTTGTTCTTTTTAGACATATTAGACATTCTTTAACTTTTTGATTGGTTTATTTACTTTTTAAAAAACAGCATAAAATAACTTCAGGTTTTCACTTATACCATTGTTGTATATTTCTAGTAAAATAAATATGAATTATGTTTACCTCATTTCAGTATAAAAAACAATTTGAGGTAAGTTCCTATAATGATCCTCTATGTACATTATCTGGAAGTAGCCATGCATTGTAAGGGAAAATGAAAGAAAGAAAAAGTGTAGGCCATTAAAAAGAAAATCCCACTGCTTCCAAAAAAATGTAAATAAAACTTTTACATTATTACTAAAATACTAAGAATTTCCCCCAACGTGTCTGCAACATAGTCCTCATAATTCAAAGGACACATTAGATGATAATATAGCTCAATATTTAATTAGAACTATTTTTAACCATAATAACTAATGCCACTGTTGCAGTCCTTTTTTGCTCTTTTTATTTAATTGGAAATAAAGTAAAAAATTACCACTGCTAGATATAATTCCCTTTGCTAAAAATAAAATATAAATAAAAACTAACACACATGCTTTCAATCATTTCTTAAAACATGGGTTAAATATATTTGAGGATTTATTAAGAAATCCCTTCTTTCACAAAGTTCACTTAGGGGATTCTAGACACAAACCCTCCAACCTGCAATACTGCATAACAGGCTGTAAAAGACCCACCCTGTTCCTGTTCTTAGGTCTTCTTAAGTGTCAGGAAGAGATGCTGAACTGGGGAACACTGCAAGGCCGCTGTGCATTGTGGAATGAGGAGCAGGGAAAATAACGAGTGGACCTGACCTCTGTCCTGGTGACCTAATGGTCAACTGGTCACTAAGCAGCTGTGATGGTTTATCCTATTTGTCAAGGTGGCCAGGCCATAGCACGCAGATAGTAGAGATATGACAGGTATGTAGGAATTGTACAAAGGAATGTGGTGAAAAGTGCCACCAATACAGAGAATAGGCAGGGTGAAGGTCCAAGGCAGAGAGAGATTCAGCACATGTTGGGAACACAAAGAAAGAACAGTAGAGACAGATGAGGATAGAGATGGGGTGGGGATAGGATGAAAGAAATATCGAGAACTGATTTTCTCTGCATAGTAACAGGAAGTCACTTAAAGCTTATATTAAACAGAAACATAGCATGATTAGATTTGCTTTGTAGCTGGGTTACTTTGCTGTGTGGATAATGGACTGAGAAAAAGAGCCAAGCATGGAGGGATGATGGATTCTACAGCAGTGATCTAGGAATGGTTCCAGCTCATTTGTCTTCTGAGCTTATTGACATAATAGAGGTGTTGATAATACCCTCTTATTATTGGTTCACTCTCTGTGGTATCTACAATCACCTCTCCCATTTCCAAATTATTTGTGCCTTCTCTTTTATAATCAGTAATCCTGCCAGAGAATTGTCTGATTTTATTGGTCTTTCAGAGAAGCAAGGTATTTCTGTGAATCCACTGTATTGCATGTTGTTATGTTGATTTTTCTCCTTCATTAATTTATGATATTATCTTCATTTTTTTCTTTCTACATTATTTAGATAAATTCAGCTATTCTTTTCTATATTCTAAGTTAGATAGTTACCTAATGAATTCTGAATTTTGAGTCTTTCCAACAGCACTCGGGCTTTAAATTTCTTTTTTTTATCCCAGAGCACTATTTTGATAAGACAATAAAATCAACTACTACTTCAGCTGCCCCCAACATGCACTGATATGCAGTGATGATGTTTATGCAGTGATTTAGTTAACATATTTCATGATTTTCACAGTGAATTCAATTCCTTTGAGTTGCTTAGAAATATGCTTTTAAATTTTATAATATATAGTTTTTCCTACCATGTGTTTTAAAATTTTGACTTACTGCATTGTCAGAAAATGGGTTAACATGTTGACGTTCATAGTCCAGCAGACACTTATTAATAATGTCCCAAGTCCCAAGTACTTTTCATAAATATGTGCATTTTCCACAGGTGTGGATAAGATGACCTAGTTTAATACAGTAAAAACAGGATAAAAAGCTATCCTCTTCCTATTTTTTTTTCATAAAGGATTATTTAATCAACAAGAAAAAATGTATAACTTTGTGATGTACAACATGATATATATATACCATGGAATGACTAAAAGAAGCTATTTAACATATGCATTATCCCACGTACTATGTGTGTGTTTGTGTGTGTGTGTGTGTGTGTGTGTGTGAGAGAGAGAGAGAGAGAGAGAGAGAGAAAAGGACTCAAAATCAACTCTCTTGACCATTTTCAAATATATAAATAATATAGTGTTATTACCCATAGTCACCAAGAGGCACAATAGATCTCTCTTTTGGGGGGGTGGGGGTACAGGGGATTGAACTCAGGGGCACTCCACTTCCTCACTCACACTTTTTAACTCTCTTCATTCTTTAAGAGCCATTCTAAGATATGTGAAGTGATATCTCATTGTGATTTTAATTTATTTTGCTGATGATTAGTGATATTGAACATTTTTTCATAAACCTGTTGCTCATTTGTATGTCTTATTTTTAACAAATGTCTATTTGGAGCCGTTGCCCATTTTAAAATTGGGTTATTTATTTTGTTGCTATTGAATTGGTCGAGATCTTCAAATATTTTAAATATTAATAATTGTTAGATGCATACTTTGCAGATAACCTATTTAGTAGGCTGTCTTTTCACTCTAATAATCATTTCCTTTGCTATGCAGCACATTAGTTTGATGTAATTCCACATGTCTACTTTTGCTTTGGTTGCCTCCATTTGGGGGGTCATGGCCAAAAAACCCATTACCAAGATCAATGTCATGGAGCTTTCCTCTTACGTTTTTTTTTTCTAGTATCACTATAGGTTGGGCTATGATATTTAAGGCTTTAATCCATTTTCTATTGATTCTTTTAATGGTGTGGGGTGAGGGTCTACATGTGGATACCCAGTTTTCCTAAAGCATCTGCCAAAGAGGAAGTCCTTTCTACAATGTGTATTCTTGGAATCTTTTTTTGAAAATCAATTGACTGCAAATGTGTATGTTTATGTCTGGGCTTTCCATTCTCCCTCTCCACCATAGAAATATTTGCTGTATGTTACTAGGGTGCACCTGACATCCATGTACTACCATCAGTCATATAAAATTATTTAGTATTTTGTTTTTACTTTTCCATATATTCATATATTGTCTTTCCTCATCTTAACACCTGCCATCCTTGTTTCTGTCCATAGACATCAGACTCCATTCCTCAGGGTCTGAGGTGTGGCAGAACATCATGGTGAAAGACTGTAATTAAGCAAAGCAGTTGGGAACATGGTACCAAGAGAAAGAGACTCATCTGGCCATGGACAAAAATATACAGCCAAAAGGCATGCCTCCAAAGACCCACCTCCTCTAGCTATACCCTACCTGCCTACAGTTACCACCCAGTTAATCCCTATCATAACCCAATGATTTCACCTCTGAATTTTTTTGTATTGTTTTACATACAAGCTTTTAGGGGATACCTCACATCTAAACCGTAACACGTGTGCAAAAAGTTCAATAGTAACTATATTAAACACATTTTATAGAATTAAAACTGACACCAAGAAGAAAGTTTGTTTTTAAACTGAAGGAGTATTTAATAAATTTTCTATGTTATCCACTATAGATGGTAATAGTAAGGTACTTACTTAACTTGGAATAAGGAAACATGACTACCTTTAACATAAATAATACTATTCTACACTTCTTTGGTGGATCGCCAATGTTTAGCTTGACTCAGTTATAGTGATTTACTTATTCATTTAGTCATTCATTCATTAATATGTGTTTACTGAATATCTACCATGTACCAGTCACAATTCTGCATCATGCATGTGTGCTCAAGCACACATACACACACACACACACAAATTACACATAAAATTCTGCTTCCATATAGGCTATATATAATTACAAGCATATTAATAAATTTGAAATAATTATTTATTAACATAAGAATTTCTCCTGTGACAATACTTATCTAGAGACAAGATACAGAATTCTAGGGAAATAATCTTAAGGAAATGTGCTTTTCTATATGAAAAAATAATTCCTATGGAGACATATGCCCCCTGCCAAAAAAAAAAAAAAATTGCTACATACTACATTTTTATGCTTATAAAATAACCTATGGTAACAAAGTTTGCTTCCCATTTTCACTTATTATTATTTGATTTAAAAGAGGCTTTTAAAGAAACATGTCAAAGATTACATGTTCCATAAAATTTAATTCACTAGGAGTTACTAAATTGGGGTCTCTGTCAGGCTAATGAGCACAGCATGAGGACAAGCTAAGGTTTCTGTTTGGTATACACAAAATACTTTTCATGAATAATTTACAAAACACAACATGCCTCCTTCAAAATATCAACATCTATTCAAAAATAAATTTGAAATAATTATTTGTATTTCACAAATGTATGATGGAAGAAAAATTATCAACTATAAGCAAAATATAGTTAATAATATCACCCTAGAGGTTAATATTCAACTTTCCTTTCAGAAAAAAATATGCTTGCCAACCATTAACAACAGACATGATTATCCTTAATTTTACATTACATTGTAATTCAGAAAGATTATTTTAAATGTTCAGAAAAAAAATAATGCTTTTTATAAACTAGGATGGATATGAAAAGAAACCAAGGGCAATATAGTTTACACAATTATCGGAATCTCAAATGTGGTATTTTTGATTCCTGTTTTGTAGTTGGCTTAATCTTAAGAATTGAAGAATTAGCCTAAATTTTACTGGGATGACAGGAAGTATAAGCTTTTCAGTTTAAATGATGTATCAGGGCTGGGCGCAGTGGTGCATGCCTGTAATCTTGGCAGCTGGAGAGACTGAGGAAGGAGGGTCACAAGTTCAAAATCAGCCTCAGCAAAAAGTGAAGTACTAAGCAACTCAGTGAGATCCTATCTCTAAATAAAATGCAAAATATGGGATGTGGCTCAGTTGTTGAGTGACCCTGAGTTAAATCCCCAGTATCCTCCCCCCAAAAAAAAGTATCAGGAAATACATGATGCTTATTATATCATGAAGCTATGCACATAATATTATAGTGTATGGATAAAAAAATAAAACAGAAATATATAAAACCAGCTCTTCTGAAGATCTTGACAAGAGGTAATTTCAACAGATCTCTTCCCCCTCCTTTTTTCCCCCTCCCTTAATTGTGAAAGCAAAGAGTATATAATTATAGGTAATCGTATTTTAAACATGAATAATTCAGATTTATCACTGTTTCCTTCTTACTTTTGTTTCCTAACATTTGTGTTTAATTTTGTAGTAAAAGTTGTTGAGGATACTTCTAGATGTTTCATCAAAAGGTTAGGTCTTATCAACAATATCCCTTCTAGACAATTCCAAAGATTATAGTGGAGGGGGCGATATTTAAAGCCAAATGGTAGTCTGCAATAAAGTTAAGTATGCTTCCTTGTTTGGACATAGCAGTACAAAGAACTGTGGTCCAACAGACTGGTCAGAGGACGTGAAACCAAGCTCTCATAAATTGCAGAGGGATGGAGCCACAGAAATGCACTGTTACCAAGTCATCCTAGAAACTTCCACGCAGGCACAGTGAAGTTCCCATCTGAATGCCACGTGCACATTCAAACTGATGGTTTCAGTCTACAGTTAAAAAACAACAACAACAACAACAACAAAAAAAAAAACAGTACCCTGAGACTTTTAAATGAAGAACTCTATCTTGGGCAATGAGAATCACAATAATAAAGGGCTATGGTAGTCTTGGTTTAAGTATATGCCTGGAAAATTTTGGCCCTTCGTTATTTTGAGGGTGGCCATTTGATAGGAGTTAATCCTCATATCCCTACATCAGTGGGGAGCAGGGGAAAGAAGGAAGGAGCTGTAAAGAGTGTTATTTGTTAGTATATATCACTCAGGTGTCCTTTAAAAAAAAAAAGCCTATCTTAACTAGATAGTCATTTGTGATGGCAAAACTATAGCTCTTTAAACTATCTGAAAACAAATGCCCTGTGATCTCAGAAACCAAAGCTAAGTGGACCTGCACATGTTTTTTCAGGATTCTGTGTCCTTGAGCATGTCAACACTTGGTCCTTTCATCAAGCTCTCACCTTCCTCCCCACCTCAGCTTCAAGCTTGAAGGTGGAGCCCCAGAATGAAACTTATGTGATCAATAAGTCTCAGGAGAGAAAGATAAAAGTATTTCCAAGGTCATATATGTTTGTTGAGGCTTATTACTGAGATTAAACACCATTAGGAATCTTTGTGTGGCATGGTTTAGGAAGGCATCTGATGGGCCACTTTTGCTTTACTTCCATCCATGTAAGCAAGAGCCCTAGGGAGAGCTGGGTGGTGAGACCTATCAGCATGGGTGCTAGGCTGAAGACACACCTGGTCTTCTCTCCAATGTCTCCAAGGCTGCATCTGCAAGTATGGGTGACAGCATCCCTGGCCATTCTTGGAACTAAAGATATTTATGTCCTGTCACAAATATCCTAATTTTGTTTCTGGTCAGCATGATTTCACTCAGTAAATGTTATAGCAAATTGGAAGCAAGGCAAAATGAAACAGTAGAAGCTTAAAAAACTGTATTTGGGGCAAGAAACCTCAAATTTATTATGCAGTTGCATTAAATACAGGCTTTCTGCTGATGTAGGCAATTTTTTTCTTTCTTTCTTTTTCTTTTTCTTTTTTTTCCTTAATAGTTGGAAGAAGGCCCAAATCCTTCAGTGGAGCTCAGAATTGTTTAGTAAGCAGGGATCTTTTGTGCTGCAGGTTAATATAATGTATGACACCGTTGTTTCATTTGGGCAACTGCTCAAAAGAAATGAATAATGAACTGCTTTCTAGGTAATAGTCCTCAGGTTGCCTGTTGAAGATAATGTAAAGCTCAGGTTCCTTGAATTTCACTCTTACAAGTCAATGCTTTGAGCCAAAGCATTAACAAGAGGGTAAACATGGAAGCAAAAGACAGCTACAATTTAGTATCTTACAAAGGTAAATTAGTTAACAGAATTATTTTTCACGAAAGGTAAAAATAATAAAAGTTGGTTGTTTTTGTTGTTGCTGTTATCGTTTTTAATTTACCCACTGAAAAATCCTAGTAAAGAGACTTTAGAATAAAGCTGATGATGCTTCTTCCTATACTGGGGCAACAGCTGATTGCCATTCTAATCACAGGGAATTCTTTGGCCTGAAGCCAGCACTGTATTCTTTTTTTTTAATATTTATTTTTTAGTTAGAGGTGGACACACAATATCTTTATTTTTTCATTTTTTATTTTTATTTTTTTTACACATGGTGCTGAGGATTGAACCCAGGGCCTCACCATGCTAGGTGAGCACTCTACCACTGAGCCACAACCCCAGCCCCAGCCAGCACTGTATTCTGTCAGATCAGGAGCATAAAAGCAAACTCCTCAGCAGATTCTCTTTTCTCCTCTCTACAACATACCTGCCTACCTACTGCAGAGACCTTTTATAATTGGAAAATATAAAAATGTAAGACTGCCATTATTTTCTGATTTTACAGAAATATATTACATTACTTGCAGGGTCTTAAATGTGAATGAAAAGCCTCAATGGACCTAAATATAAAAGTTAAGTAACATTTTGCAGGTAGGATTCTGATAACTATTTGAGGATAAGTGATTAAAGGTCAAATGGTAAAAACAAATTCAATTTCCACTATGGCACATCACTGCTTTTCCTTTCAATGCATGTCACACTTTCCCTAATAATGACTTTTTTTAAGCTAACACATAGTGATCATTTTTTAATGTACCAAACACTCTTATAAGTAGTTTATACTCTCTTATAAGTAGTTTATACTCATTAAATATTGATTTGAACCAGAGCCCTATATGATACATCAAAATATAAGAAAGCTAAGACAGAGAGAGGTTAAGTAACTTGCCTGAAGTCACACAGTTGTTAAAGTACAGAAGGAGGGTAGGAGTATAAGTTTGATGTTGTTTGAAGAAAATATCCTATTAAGAGACATGTGGACTATTTAATTAAAGTAGCTTCTCTCTTATCCAGTGGTCACTAAAATACAGCAAATTAAATTATTGGGATATAGTTCTGAAATAAGAATATGCCAAACATCATTTCCCAGAAGTCAAAAAATATATTCCAAAAAAATTTTGCATTGAATTTTGTTCATCAAATTAAATTTCATTCTGAGTGTATTTATTTTTTATCATATGACTGCAAACAAATAAATATCACTTTATTTTAACTATTACAGAATCAAATAGTAGTCAGAGGAAGCAGTTCTTCTAAGGCTACAGGAAATAATAGTAACTAATGAAAAAAAATGTTAAACAGCTCCAAAGGCCTAATGGGTGTCATTCAGTGCAGGAGACCAGTCAATAATATTCAGTTTGATTATTTTACATCTTCACAAAATGTTTATAATATATGCAGAAGACAATTTATTTCAGTAGGAGTAATTTTCATAGACCTTTAAAACAAGATTTTCAAGAGAATTATATTGAAGTAAGTCAAATAATAGTACTCCACAGGAATGTTTTCTATTGTCAACCATTTTCAATTCTGTCACTTGTAGAATTCTGTCATTCTTGAAATAACATAAATTGTTATCATTGTATGGGTTTCAAAAAACACATGACAGGGAACCCAGCAGTAAAAAGAAGTGACAATTGCCAAGAAACAAAGGGTACACACTTCCTATGCAGCAGGAGCTGCTCTGTGCTTCTCTGCCATTTTCCTAGGGAAAGGCTAACCAATGAGGAAACTCACAGAGAAACAGGCTGAAGGACAAGAAGATGAACCGGTGACACTTTTAACAAGACCGTTTTCCAGCTAATCCAAGAAAAGGTGTACAAATAGAGTGACTGCTAATAAAAAGGTGGGAAATCTCTAAGAGAATTCCTGGTGGAGCAGTCTAGAGAATAGGCGATCATGGACATAGAGATGAGTCATAGACATAGAAGAGATGAAGTCCACATCAGCTGTTCCTTCTCTCCACATTGTTCTGTGTGGATGTTTAATGGCTCCATCTCTGTTCCCAACTGCAAAAATAAAGTCATGGGAACACATGACAGTGTATGGGTACCTGGCTAATCTCTCAGCATTTCCTTTCTACCCTTTCCTGATCAAAACTGGTTAGGCTTCTGAGATTCTCACAAGTGCACATTGATACCACCAAATATTACAGTGTGGTCCTCACCCCAGACCAACTGAGTTAGAATTGTTGGGTAGAGGGGTGAGATGCTAGGGATAGACATGAAGGCATGTCAAGCTCCAGCAGTCCCCATGCTGAGGCATCTTCCTCCCACTATATACAGCTCCCATAGACTGGGAGACAAATCAAGGCTGGGGCTCCATTAGCTGATATTCCAAGACACTTCCCCCATCCATAGCACAGCCTCTGTATAAAAAAGACAAGATAATCGACCTGATATGTACACTATATGATAAAAAATTAATGAACCCAGGAACAAAAAGTGTTTCAAAATAAAAATATTAAATACCATCAGAGATAAATGAGAATTCTGGGAATTTGAGCAAGTGCAAGAAGACATAACAAACAAATAACTGGGGATAACGGGTATGCAAAATACAATAGTGAAAATAATTAGATTGAAGAACAGATGGTTTGGGACAAGGGATGCATCAGTGAGCAAACAATGTATGTCAAGGAATGCACACAGAATTATCAGGAAAGAATTAAAGGTGGGGAATGTATAGAAAAGTCTTGGAGATGTGGAAGATTAAGGCAGAAAATTCATAAGCAGAAGTCCCCATCAATAGCAAAGGATTCCACAGATGCTGCCTTCTTCCTCTCTACCAGAGAACCTCCATCTCCAGGACCTCCTGGATGAAGTCCCAATGGTTTCCAGTGCTCCCAGTACTTCCATTCTCTATGATCTGTCATTTCTCACATATCTATCATCACAGTACTCCCAGAAGAACTTGTGAAATATGGGCCCTAGGAAGAGGAGGTATCCTCCAGTTGGAAGCTGGTGAGAGGATCCAGTTGCTAGGGCTATACTGGACATAGTTAAAAACACACTTTCACTGTGTTTCCCAGCTTTACAACACAGTTTATATTACTATGGCCAATATCCAAAATTTAAAGGAATATTTTTAGCAAACTTAATGTGCAATTTAATTTGTTTCAATTGTAGGGAAACATCTCTTACTCAGTCTCCTGTAAAATTAATCATTAAAGGGGGGAAAAAAGTCTTATCACCAATGCAACTCTCTAGAACTAGCCACCTGGGGATGGATCAAGATTCTATATTTGAAGAGAGATGCCAGAGGCCAGCAACCTGTGCCTGAGAGGCCAACTGGGGACACTGAGCAAAAGCAGGATGAAAACAGATAAAACCACCAGATGTGCAAGAGGGCAAAGGTTCAAAGTGTTATTCAAAATGCCTTACCTGGGAGGAGGAGAGAAAAGGAAGAGGAAGCAAAAAATGGATATGATGGAAAGAGGATGTTTTTTTTTTATTTTTATTTTTATAATTTTTTTAATTGGTTGTTCAAAACATTACAAAGCTCTTGACATATCATATTTCATACATATGATTCAAGTGGGTTTTGAACTCCCAATTTTACCCCAAATACAGATTGCAGAAAGAGGATGGTTTAAGGGAAAACCCAAAATTTGAAAATCAGGCAAGAATGAGCCTAAAAATTCTTATCAGTGAAAATGCACTTCAGTGGGGAACCAAATAACCATGTGGACATGAAGTGTTCTAAGTGAATAACTGGATTTTAGGTCCAGCAGAGGACCTGATGACAGGGTGACCTGAAGCAAGGAAAAGAGCAGTGAAGGCCTTCCTGATATTGCGGTCATGCTTATACCCTTTCCAGCTGAGGAAGAGTTACAGCCCCTCATCTCCCAGGAGAGTGTCTACCTTTCAGTGTCATGGAATGACAACTCACTTCAGCATCCTGGTGTTGGGATCGTCCTTCTGCTTGCAAAAAAACACAAACAAACAAACAAAAAACATTCATTTGGCAGAAAATTGAGAAAGTCCTTCCCCACTGGGTAGACAAGTAGATCTCCAAATCTTATTCTTTCCTCCCCTGACAAGACCACTTCAGACAGTGGCTTTAGGGAAAAGACAAGCAAGAATCTTAGTGGTTGTGAAATCCTACACCACAAAGTCAAGGTTGCAGTAGCAAAGAAATTGTATGAGAAAGCAGGATAAGAGCCTATAAAAGGTGTTATCTATATCCACCTGGGGGTATTTCTCATAACCTAAAGCAAAAGGGGCCATCGAAGAAACCAACTTTAAGATTCTTTTAAGCTTTTGTGTCTTTTTATCAATAGGTATTTTATATAAAAATCCATAAAACTTTTTTTTCTTTTATTTTGACACTATTTGTAAACATTAATTATTGAGCTGTAAAAGCATAAATTCATCACTGGAGCCATTTTCCCATCTTGCAGACTTTTCTGTTTCCCCACTACTCGAAATACATTCTGGTAGTAGATAACTTCTATCTCATGTCTACATTATACCATATTTGAGCAATTTCCCTAAATGGTGTTCTAAGTGCCTAGAACACCCTCTGTTTTACAAGTTTCTATACCATTTTCATGAATCAATGCCCAGAAATCATTAAGACTTTGAGTAGCTCCCCAAAAGGAAATCTTGAAAACTCTCTATGAAGAAAGCTCTTCTACAGAACAAATCTCACTATAATCATATGTAGAATTTCATTGGGCATAGTATCATATCTTACCCAGTTTTTAATTCCTTGCATTTGAGACTATAAATATCTCTTCTATTAAAATGCTAATAATTAAAAAAGAAGATTTTGAATTTTTTAGCCCATTAAATAAAAGCCATAAAGGTTTAAGTGTGAGACTGCTATTAATTTCAATTTAGCACCACTTAAATATGAGCAATTCCCCTCCTTGGAAAGGATAAAGGAATCTCAACCATTAAATCAGATTATCATGTAAAATCATCAATAAGATCCTATAGGAACTTTGCAAAAGACCAATTGGTAAAGGACAAAAATACTTCATCTATTAAAATCTACATTAAACATATACAAAAGAGTCATTAACAGCCCCTGGAATCTACCAAGGCAGCCCTCAATGTCTCTAATTCTTTAGTGCAGTTTATATATTCCTCAAGTTCCTGTGATGTTCTATTAGTTGCAGTTTTTCCTATAGTGCAATGTTCTAGTCCTTCTTTCCTACATGCTCTTTCTAGTTTATGATGCTCATTATCTTAATGGACAATTATAGTTCTCCAACTGATTTCTCAATCATTGAAGTTAATAGAAAGCTTTTTAGTAGTGCCTACACTACAGCTTCTGAATAGCAAATACCTTTCATTTAACTGTTTTCCCAGCTTCATAAAAATACACCAACATCGCGAGTTAAACATTAAGAAGGAATATATAAGGCACATATTTAAAAACTGAGATTCAAGTAAAAGTTAGGTTGAATAACATTTATAATAAGAAAAATATCAGAAAAGATATTTTTCTTAATAGCAACAAAGAAACATTTTAGCAAAATGGAACAGAATTTCAGGAATTTAAATTGTACTGACATGGTTTTCCAGAATTTTAAAGTATACTCCCCAAACACTTACTTATAAGTACATAATAAAAATTTAAAAAACATCAACTTAATATTCACCTGAGAATATCTAGGCTTAATACTTGAGAAAAATCACAGCACTATTGTAGAAAAATTCAAAATGTAAAAGGATAATGCAAATGCAATAGCTTCATTTGTCTGACTCAAGTGAAATATATTCAAAAAAGTGCTAAATGCATACTAGATTTGAAAAATAAATGAGCAAGTCTCTGAACCAATTTAAATACATGGTAAACAGTAGAAATGAAAACTCTGATATACAATTCTTTAGGAAGACTGCTATCCTCTTAATTAAAAATCCATTTTCTATTTTCTCATCTACCCCCCCAACTTTATGAAACTGCTGTGGTTATTTCCAGAGATGATGGTTAATAGCACACCAAGAATGCATTAGACACTCTTATTATAATGTTTATCATTAACAATATTTATTTACACAACACTGTATGGATTTTTTTTTTTTAACTTTTTACATGCATTATCCTAGTAGGTCCATACAATAGCCCTCATAAAATGGGTCTTCTCCTGGGGATAGAACTTAAGTGTTGGCTGCATAAAGTGACTTTCTCCCAAAGAGTACAACATGGAGAGATAAAGAAAAGAGTATCTTACAAGCGAGAGAAACAGCTCCTCCGCCAGGAATCAAGATAAACACTAACAGTGACATGTCATGATGATACTATGGACCTTGATATGAGGTGGTATAAATGGTACCACTTCTCTGTACTCTTCCCCCGCCAAATCCCAACCTAATCCTAAGAAAACCATCAGACAAATCCCTACATGCTACAAAAATATCTGACGGCTGTTCTTCATAACTAGCAAGATGTTCAAATGCAAGTAAAACTTGAGAAACAGTCATCACAGCAAAAAGGAACCTAAGGACACATGACAACTAAATATAATGTTGTACCCTGGATCAGATCCTGAAGCAGAAAAATAACATGAGACAAAAACTAAGGAAATGTATAAAACAAATAAACAACAAACTGGAAACTTAGTATCAAGGCATCCACCTTGGGCCATTAATTGTGACAAATGTACTATACCACTGTAAGATGTTAATAAAAGATAAAACCCATTTTTAACAATCAGAGAACTATCTGTATTATCATCAGAACTCTTCTGTTAATATAAATCTATGCTAATTTACATTATTTTAAAACTGCAGGAACAAATTCACATGTACCTGCACACACATACACACATGCAGGTATCATCCTAACATGCAGTGTGCAGTTGGAAAAACAGAACTTCTTGAACATCCATCCATTTGTCTGGATCACCAGTAGAGGTTGAATTTGAACAATAAAATAATTTTCAAATCTAAAAGCAAAGGTTTACGCCAATATAAGAGTGGCCTCTGTATTGTACATTATTATTGTAAAGAAAGGCTCAACATATCTATATACCCATTTGAGTTAAAACAACATACACATATTTGCCCAGGATTAGCGCGCGCGCGCACACACACACACACACACACTCACACACACATACATACACTAAACACATCAGACTTACTCATGCCACTGACAGACACTTAGCAAGAGTCTAATTTTTCCACCAGTAAAGCATATGGCTTGGGGAGTCCCTTTTTGAAAATGGTAGAATCCAATCATTTAGATCTCAATTTCTGCAGTCATGGCTTTAGGGAACTTTTCTGCAGATGCTGGTTTCATTTTCTTCTACCCTATCTTTTCATTTATCCAGAGGTCATTCTTATCTTTCTTCTTGGTTGAACTTCAAGGTTGTCCCAGCTTATCTTTGTAATGTCTCTGCACCTGCTGTCCCTGATCTTATTAAAACAGCTCATCTCCTGTTTTCAGCTTGTGATTTTTCTAGGCAGCATTTTTAACCCATTACTCTTCCTTCACCAATTCTATCCTACATAGTAGAATATTTTCTAAGCCAAGTTTATAACCATTTTCTAAGTAATGTATAGATACTTAAAAAATAAGAAACAAAATGCTCCCATTGTTTTCTTCATCACCATCAGGACTAACAGAGTGTTCTTACATTTGTAAAAACAATTTTATTAATTTAGAATTAGCCTATGTTAATAAGAATCAATCTTTGCAAGACAGGTGCAGTGGCACATGCCTGTAATCCCAGCAGCTTGGGAGGCTGAAGCAGAAAAATCACAAGTTCAAAGCCAGCCTCAGCAATGGCGAGGCACTAAGCAACTCAGTGAGACCCTGTCTCTAAATAAAACACAAAATAGGGCTAGGGATGTGGCTAGGCAGTCGAGTGCCCCTGAGTTCAATCCCCAGTACCAAAAACAAAACAAAACAAAATAATCTTTTCAGTGAAAGAGATATATGAGTTAATGTTGTTTCTTTCCAAAATCCAAACTGAAGATTCAAATGGTTTTTACCCAACAACCTCTAACACTGAATGATCTACATGTGTAATTATGTGACCTAATGTTTTGTTTTCTTTTTGAAACAAACTTTAGTTTCATGTAGGATTCTGATGCCACATACACAAACACACACACACACTAGAAAGAAAGACCCAAAACATTCAAAATTCAATAAACTTATTCCTATATACAACCCTAACTTTTATATCCCACATGTATACAACTCCCAGTGGTGGCCACTAGGCCAGCCCTGCCACCCAGCAACAGGAACAGCCCAGAGTTGTGGTTACCACCCAAGACCTTCAGTGCCCAGCAGTGGTGGGGCTGTGCTCTACCAAGTCTTCTCTGACAGTTCAGGGACCTACATAACCAGTGACACTACTGCTCTGGGAACAAGACATCAACCTCTGGAGAAGCAGTTGCAGGAACTCTCGGTGGAGATCTGGGATGAGCCCTGTACACAGTGCACAAAGGTTTGGATGGACAGGCTCTTCTGGGATGATGCCTGCATGGGCAGGGAGCAGATGAACTCATCCAGGTGGATGAAGCCAGGCAGCAGCAGGAGGGATGAGCTTCCTAGTTTCCCTAGCCCTACTAAGCAGGTTAAAGGTCTCCCTAGGCAAAGTGTTTTTCAGGCACTCAGACATGTTCTCTGGGTGGGAACAAGGTTTAAGTTATCTTTTAATCTCCAAGGCATAATTGAGCTTTAGCAAGTGAAAGAATTTTCTTAAGTGTTTGCTGAATTGTTGAATTATTTCAGGACAGGAACTAAAACTAAATTGTGAAAACCATCTCAGAAACTAAGCATATCAAAGAATTACAATTTGGGTAGTTATAATTTGTTTTGTTGCCCTTAAGAATGTACAAATGACCTGTGAGATTAAAAAGCAGAGTCAAACTTAAAGGAGACAGGCAGATTCAGGAAGTCGCTTTTCTTTCTTTTTCTTTATCTTTTTATTTTTTTAAATAATGTTAACTATTTAAAGATTGTAGAAAGCTGGAACCATTAAAAATCTACAAGGAGAAAAATCCAATATTAAAAATTCAACCATAAAAATGGCCTTTGAAATAAAGCTGATAATGCTTGGCGACAGCTATATTAAACTATTATTATTTTAGCTTCAATGTTAGAGTATTGTTTAAAATCGGATACATAAACAGACTTTTTAAGCTGTTTAACAAATCTCAGACCCACATCCTTTCTGACGTCATGGCTGTCTAAAAGTAAAAGAGAAGCCAGTACATGGTTTTCTTCAAATGCTACTATTTTAGTGAATGACAACAAGAAATGGAAAGGGAATAACATGTCCAATGAAACATCTTATTTTTGTGGCTCAATTCAGTCTTTCTTCTGTTCCTACACTGTTCTTTCCCTGAGGTTCCTACACTAACAATGAAATACAAAGATCTACTGTTGATGAGCAGCAGTGGAGACTCACACTATGTCCTTAAAGGCTTGCCAAGAACTTCTGGAATCAAATCTACCAGTGATTCAGAGTCATTCTGAGATGGCAAAAAGCACCTACAAAAGCCAATCCATTGAATCCATTGAACTAATTTAGAAGTTTTAGGTCACAAAAATTTTATCAGTTTCTTCAATTCGGCTACAACCTTGGTATTATTTTCAGAAAATTCCTTGCAAAAATTCCTGCCAGGGATACTTAGTATTTACTCAGCACTCTCAATATTAAGGTTAGCATAATAGAACTAGCATCTTAAAGCTGAAATGTCAACTAGATGTCAACTATTCTAGCTCAAAAGGTTTAATAGTACGGCTGATAAAACTGGTTTGAACAGAAATTAGACAATTTGCCCAGTGTCATACAGCTAAAGAAACAACGGTGGGAACTCAGGCCTTTTCATTGTAATATAGATGCTGTCTCTACCAAGTCATTCTTGTGTCCAATAAACATTTCTGTGTAGAATAATTTTTTAAAAAACAAAATTCTTAAAATGAAGGTGAAATCTTGAATAGAAATAAAGGTAAAAACCTTGTTTTTCTCTCTAACTAAAGATGTCTTCATGTATTTGAGATTAATGAAGCTCAATCTGACTTTTAAACACATTCAAAGAACTTGGCAAGTCTTCCCCAAATTCAACAGTGATTGATCCATGGAAAATTTTTCTCCCAGCATATGAATTGGTATTTATAGAAACATGTTTAATCGACCAATTGTGAGTGGCTTCTATTAGTTGGAAAATGTTCTAGATGACAAAAATGATAGACTTTGGAAACAACTACATTTAAACGTGCATTTTCTAGCATATACCTGAAAACGACCATATACTGTCAATTAAAATAAACCTGCTATTATTTTTTTAACTTTAGTAAAATATAGAATGTGAGGAAAGAATCAGATAAATGGAACAGTTTGGACATTCACTACAATCAAAAGCTGCTGTGAGCTTCTGGTTTCTCTTTTGTTTTTGGAGTCTTTAGGGACTGGAACCCTTTCCTGGCTTCTTTCACCCCATCAAAAAACAATAACACTTCCTGAAACCAAGGCCAGGGGTTCTGCCTGCACAAGGCCAGGACATGCTATTCACTTCCACTCCCTTCCCTTCTGCCCTATATGCATATTTGAGTTTCCTGTCTGGGACTAGGCACCAAATTACACTCAGGAAAAAAAAATAGTAGGGGGTATTTTTTTTTAATAGCCAATTCTGACGTTTTTTTTGCTGAGAAGAAAGAGACACTACGGAAGTCTGCACATGCACATATACATATATATATAGATGCATTTTCTATAATCTGGCTTTCTTCCCTTCTTCCTTCTTATCTTATTCTTCTATAATTAACCTCTTCCTCTCTCTCCCTCCCCACTCCCCACACATGCACACATCAGATACATTGCTACTCCTACCAATAACTCAGAGGATCACTGGTTTATAACGTCCCTAGCAGCAACGTAAACGCTATATTTTATAAGTAAAATTGTCTTTCTAAAAGTTTATGTCAGGTTACACAGCCAAATGTTCTTTCCCTTTATTTTAGAGTCCACTTAAGGAATTCTGAACATAATATAATCTGTAAATTTTCAAAATAAAGAACTGTAAATTCATTACAATACTAAAAAAAAAAATCTTTTATCCTCAGTAACAATAATCAGTGTTCTGCATAAAATAATGTCTTTGCTCCCTTTCTACTGTTTCAAATTCAACAATATCATTTTCTTGAATTTCATGAAGAGTTGTCACTTTATGTCCTTTTAATATTTCTTCACTTAGAATTGAATTTGATCTTGTTACACTTGATCCAGAGAATGTACTCATACAAAGACTTATTTATAATTAAACTTAAAAACCTAGTATTCGTTCAACAAACTTGTGAAGCAGTCCTTGCTCATAAGGAGCCCAGAGAGTCTAAGGAAGCCAATGTGTATACTTAATAGTAAATATACACAGGCCATGCACTCTAGAAACCTACACATGGTATAGAAAAAAGGAAGGAGTCATACTCCAGCAGCTGGGGACATTTACTAAAGTCATGCCTATGCTGAATTTTGAAGTATGTCCAAAAAAAAAAAAAAAAAAAAAAAAAAAAAGCAGCTAATTTGGAAACATAGATACAGGCAAGAAGTTAAATATAACCCAAAATTATTTTTTACTCTCACTGGCTTATTCTATGAAACTAGCAAATAGTAAATATTTCTGGATAGGCTGATGCCCTCTGAGGAATCTAACTTCTATGGAGTTTAATATCTTTATGAGTAAATCTTATTCTAATTTTATTTCTGCTATGAATTCTGCTGTAATATAAGTTCTTTTGTTCACCGATGCATTATATAAGCATTCAGTGGGTATAAAAAGTATGCATTATTTGTTAATTTAACTAAATGAAATACTCTAACATTTAATTTTTATAAACATTTACAGAGTACACTCCCTGTGGAATATATTGGCTTTTGCTCTCTTATTAAATATGATTCAAAAGAAATAAAGGCTGAGAGTATAGCTGAGGTGCAGAGCCTATGCTCAGCATGTGTGGGGCCCTGAATTTCATCCCTAGTAACAGCAAAGAGAAAAGGAGGAGGAGGAAGAAAGGAAAGGAACTGGGAGGAGCAGAGTAGCTGTGGGTGTACAGCTCAGTGGTAGAGCACTGATTAGATTTCCAAGCTTTAAAAAAAAAAAATGACAGTTAAACTTTGTCCTTTGTCTAATAGTTGACAGTGACATTGAAGATAATATTAGGGTCCATTTGCTTACTTCTCAACTCTGAAAGAAAAATACTTTCTAGGAACAGAAGGTTAGGCTCATGGTAAGGAAAAGTCAAAACACAGGAAGGTCATATAACTGGTAAAAGCTAGAAGAAGTCACAGTTTAATGATTTTTCCCTGCTTCACATCTCCTCTCTTTCCAATGCCTTTGTCAGGCCACCTGTGTTCATACCTCTGCTGGGTTAATAAAATTTCCTTTCTTGCCTGCCTTCAACAAGAAGGAAGATTAAAATGCACCTAGTTCTGCAGTCAGAAGCCTGCACTTAAGATCAGTTGCTGAAATAGGTTTTCAATTTCAAAAACTAGGGATAAGTTACCAAAGTGAGTTTCCAGTGAGTCAGCTGTAAGGCATACTAATTCCTGCCTAACACCACACCAGTTCTCTCTCTGACTTGAGAAATCACTTTGCCTAATCATTCTCTTCCATAAATCTTTCCATCCCGCTTGCTACCCTTTGTTCTAAAACAAAGGAACCCATAAAAAGAAAGCAAGACTAAATAAAACTTTCTATGAACAAAGCACGCCTTTTGAGCAATGTTTTTTTAATGTGACTTCCACACAGCTCTGCGCACAGTATGTGTGAAACAACTGTTTACAGTAAGAGGGAAAACTCAGAAAAGGGACTTTTTTACCTTTGTGGACATGGGGAAAATGAGTCATGTTATTATTACTTTTCCAATCTCAACAACTTAGAAATGTTGTCATTTTGGGTTTTGTTATTGTTTTTATAAAGAGAAGGTATAGAGGAAAAGTTGGAATACCTCAAGGAAAAAAAAAACAGAATAGCAATGATAGAAACTAAATAAATATATTTGGTTAAGTTTTATCTACAAATTACAGAGCCATGATTCAGAGACTTCATCTCCCACGTATAGCAAGATGATGATCTTGGAACCACCATAAACATCCAAAGAACCTATGGGTGGCTGCAGGAGGACACATGCCTACTAACTTGTGACTTTCCTTCCTCCTGTGATGGTTCATTAATGCCACTAAGGCATACTAATGGTATGTGGGTGTAAAAATTATGCATTATTTGTTAATCTAACTGATGAAAATGAAGAAGCTGCAGAAAAGAGCAAGCACATTCCAAAAGCCACACTGGCATTTGAACCCACGTCTGTCTCCAAATAGGGACCTAGAGAGAAGGCCACTCACATTCAGCATACATGTAATTGTCTGGATACTTTCTGCAAGCCAGAGTTCCAAATTTAAAAAAAGATAGGCTAGAAATGATGCTGGAATGTGATGGTCATTATTATCCAAAGTACATGTATGAAGACATGAATTGGTGTGAATATACTTTGTATATAACCAGAAACAGGAAAACTTGTGCTGTATATGTGTAATAAGAATTGTAATGCATTCCTCTGTCATATATACATAATTTTTTTTTAAAAAGATAGGCTAATGCTAGGAAACTGGATGCATTCTTAATGGAAATGTCTCAAAAGAAGTAGAGTATAATGATTAGACCAACAGCTCATAAGAGTTATTAAAACAGAAGAACCAAAATGAACTTGATAATACCCATTTACTGGTGAGGATACAGTGTATAAGACACAGGCATATTATGTTGCTATATGTTTACTGTGAAGTAATTCTGTCACAATCAATACTTCAGACAATCTCTCTCTCTCTCTCTCTCTCTCTCTCTCTGTCTCTCTCTCTCTCTCACACACACACACACACACACACACGCTCACATACAAGAAAGAAAAAGAAAAAAATGATAGGAAGGAAGGAAGGAAATATTCAACCTGTACATTCTATATGAACAATGGAAACTTAATTTCATTAAACACAATACAGGTATAAGAAAGTACAGGGTTTTTAAATTTTATACTGAAGACTATTTTAAGAAAAGGTACATATTGGTCTGTTCCTCAGCTTCTAATACTACTGAGCAACGCTCCTTAGCCTCAGGATTATGTAAATGAGGATAGAAACTATCTGACTTAAAGCAGGATTCTTTAAGAGGTCTGTCAGTCTGGCATCTGGGGGAAACAAGTCATGTCAGGGTCAAATAAGCAGATTAATTGTTGCTTTCTTATTCTGCCTCCAAAAATCTTAACAGTATTATAAAATTAGAAAGCATTAGTTTAATTTACTTCACTGAATCAGGTAAATTAAATATATATATATATATATATATATATATATATATATATATATATATAAATCAAGTATATATAAATTTATAGTAAAAGGGACTAGAAAAACAGGTCCACAATGATATCACTGGAAAAGAATAGACAGTAAGAGCATTTGAAGGATTAAAAAAAAAAGTATGTTTCTTACCTATCTTCTCTGATTTCATTGTTTTACCAAAAAAAAAAAGAACATTTCTTACCTGTATTGAAAAGCAGATTTCCCTAGCAATTCATATTTTGTTTTTTAAATCAAAGAAATGAAAGCATAATGAGGGTAAGACTTATTTTTCTTCCCATTTAAGTCATTAATTTATCTTCATTTTTCACCTAAAAATTTATGTTTTCTCTTCTGATTTCTAGAGACAATTATTGAAAATCTCTGAATAGCTTCTAAAATAAATATATATTGATTTTTTTTTCTATTTTGTAGAGCCCTAACTCACTGAGCATTTATGTTACCAGTAAAAACCGATACCATCTCTCTATAGTCTAGTATCCTAAAGACAAAATCAGACTACATATAAAATCCAAAAAGAAAAAAAAAAAAGAGCTTTTCTACTCTTGCTAAGAAAGAAAGCCAAGTAGCTAAGGCATAAAATTATTAGGAAAAAAAGATCAACATTTTAAGCAATGATAGTCACATGAAACTTTAGCAATCACAGTAGAGGTAAAAGATTAGCAGAAAGAATCTAGATATAATAATCTATAAACACAGTTAAAAAATGGAAACATTCTATGTCTTATTAATGAATTCTATGTGTTTCTCAGCTAACAGAACTTTTAACAATTCATTGTCAGATATCAATCTTAGCACATTAAAATTAGTAAATCATTGCCATTTGATAGGCATTATAATTTTAAGTCATACATGGTTTCTGATATACTAAATGGCTAATTCTTACACTAGTGATCTCAGATAACAAATGCACTTCAACAAATACTTGCACTAAAGTATGCTCATAGTTTTTCTCCCTCCCTTTCTTATCTTTCCTTCCCTTCAGCTCCCTTCCTCCCTCCCCCACTTCCTTTTTTTGGTCTTTCTCCTTCTCCCCTTCCTTTCTGCCTTAGATTAAATCCAGGGCCTCACATAAAACAGTTCCTTTTAGTCAGCCTTTCAAAGGCAAGGGTATAATTTGCATTTTGAATGCTTAAGGTATTTAACATATGACTATCATTGCTTAAAATGTTGAAAATATTCCTCAAATATATTGCAAATTTCCCTGCTTTATTAAGTAGGCATACTTGATTCAAATTTAATCATTCCTTTTGACCTCAAGAGTACCATGATGAACAACAATTTTTACCATGATCAAGTGCAGGTAGTTACATGCAGGGGGTTGGATCTATACTGTTTTGGCTTATTTAGTTTATGTAGATTAGAAAACATTTGGGAGATGAAAAACCCATCTTTGATTCAAACATTATTTCACATGAATAGTCATATCATCCAGTCTAGAAAAAAGCAGTTACTATAGTTACTACTATTTAGCACTTAGGTTTTCGGTAGGCAAAAATCCTTACAATTTATAACAGCCTATACCTCTAAAACACAATTTATTAAACTTTAGTCCTGTTGTTTCTTTTTTACTCTCATATTTCATAGTTGATAATATGCTTGGTATTTTTGCCCCCTTTACCATTCATGTTTTCTACCCTGCCACTCAATTAAAACTCCTTCCCACATTCAGATTCTCTACAAACTGTTAGGCAAAAGATACCAGGCAAAGACAACCATGAATCATTGTATCTAATATTAGATAAATACTTTAGCACTTTCCAATACTATTTTATCTACATGTACATACACTTAACACACATTAGCCATCTACTGATGGTCAAGGAAGAAGATATCAAGCATAACCCATATACTGTATGATACAGTTAAAATCATATGCACATGATATTATTCAATCTCCAGGGCAACTTTGAGTTTATAAATATGATAGTCTCTCCTGAATCATGGGAGATATGTTCCAGGACTATTGCGGATGTGGGAAACTATTGAAAGCATTCCGTCTAAAAACTGGAATAAGATAGGGATGCCCTCTTTCACACTTGTATTTAACATTGTCCTGGAAACTCTAGCCAGAGCAATTAGGCAAAAGAAAGATATTAAAGGGATATAAATAGGAAAAGAAGACCTCAAAATATCCCTATTTGCCGACAACATGATTCTGTATTTAGAAGATTCAGAAAACTTCTAGAACTCATAAGGAAATTCAGCAAAGTAGCAGATATAAAATTAACACCCATAAAACAATTGCATTCCTAAACACCAATGAAGAATCAACTGATAGAGAAATTAAGAAAACTATCCGATTCACAATAGTTTCAAAAAATATAAAATACTTGGGAATCAATCTAAAAAAAAGAAGTAAAAGACCTCTACTATGAAAACTACAGAACACTAAAGAAAGAAATTGAAGAAGACAGAAGATGGAAAGATCTCCTGTGTTCTTGGATAGGCAGAATTAATGTTATCAAAATGGCCATACTACCAAAAGTGCTATACATAATATTTAATACAATTCCTATTAAAACTCCAAATGACATTCTTCATAGAACTAGAAAATCAATCAGTAAAATCATTTAAGAGACCCAGAACAGCCAAAGCAATTCTTAGTAAGAAAAGTGAAGCTGAAGGCATCACAATAGCAGACCTTAAATTATATTACAGAGCAATAGTAACAAAAACAGCACAGTATTGACACTAAAACAGACCTGTAGACCAACGGAACAGAATAGAAGATAGAGACAAACATACACAAATATAGTTATCTCATACTAGATATACAAAGGTGTCATAAACATACATTGTAGAAATGATAGCCTCTTCAACAAATGGTCCTAGGAAAACTGAAAATCCTTATGTAGCAGAATGAAACTATGGATAGTATTAAACCCTAAACACACTGTTTTATTCTATATGTACACACCTGTGATAAAGTTTGATTTATAAATTAGGCAGAGTGACATTCTAACAATAAAAATAGAACAATTTTAACAGCATACTATAATAAGTTATGTGGATGCGATCTCTCTCACTGTATTATCCTGTTTGTCCAATTTTGTGAGATAATGCAATGAGTCTATAATGAGAAAAAAATGAGCTGATATAGCATTAGTCTACTATTGGCCTTTTGATGAAATATCATGAGGATAATATGTATGCTTCAGGTGATAGGGTTGAATGTTAGGAGCAGACAATGTCGATAGGTAGGGATGCTTGGTAGCTGAGGGGTTTGTTTTATTTCCAAAAGCTTTTAGAAGAATATTTGTAATCAAAAGGTGTTGTCTCTTTCTTTTTAACTTATATAAGTGTTGTCACAGAGGGGGTAATCCTAAGGTGACTTGAATACTCTGTTCCATCTGTTATTTAGATTTCTATCACTAAGACAAAATATCTGAGATAATCAACTTTAAAAAAGGAAGGGAATTTAGATTTCTATTATTAAGACAAAATATCTGAGATAATCAACTTTTAAAAAGGGTATACTTTAGCTCCCAGAAATAGAGGCTTCTGCCCGTAGTCATTGGCCCTGTTGCCTAGGGCTGATATAGCTCATTATGGCCAAAACCATGGCAGAGGAGGCCTGGTCACCCCATGTTAGCAAAGAAGCAAAAGTAGAAAGAGAGAAAGGGATTATGTTTTCAATCTCTCCTTCAAAGATATACTCCCAGCAACCCAGTGACCTAATAATTCCCATTAGACCTCAGCTCTCAAATATTTTTCTACCATCTCCCAATAGCACCATGAGCTGGGGACCAAGTCTTCAACACATGGATCTTTGGGTAAAATTCAAGATCTGAACAACAGCACCATCTGAGGAGCATATGCCTTATATCTTGTACAATCTAAAACATTTTGTCAGATTTAAGTAATACCCACATTACTGGTTCCACTTCAGTTTCTTCTTCCTCTTCTTCTGTAGGTGAGTCAACAAGTTATTCCAACATTTCCAGATGTCCTTCAATATCTTTACACTTCAAACATATCACTAAGTGCTTCTCCACAAACTGGACTTTGAGTTAATTTTCCTATCAATCTCCAGGAAGTCTTTAAAATCATCCATGACTTCATTCTGTAAGTTTTTCAAGCAGGCATTTATAGTTTTTGGTTTCATCCATTGCAACTTTGATGAATGTTATTATTTCAGTAATAGTGAATGATTTCTAGCACTATAACGTGTCCAAATTAGGGTGTGCATAAACTGCTAATCAAATGTGATCAAATACCAGGCAGGTTTATTTGGCCTTTACAAATGGAATAATGTCCTGGTCAAGAGACTAACACAATGTAGTTACATGGAGTGGTAAAATACAACCTCATTTTTTTTTTTATTTTCATGGCAAAATAATTGAGGATATCCCAGATGCACTGTCTATTATGAAGAAAGCTTTAAATTCCAACCCTTTCTCGGAAGTGTTTTTTCACTTCTAGGATGTGGTAGTAGAACCATTCCATAAATAGGATAGCTGTCACCCACACTTTCTGATGATGATGTCAGAACGTGCAGATAATTTTTGTTTTTGCTGTTGAGTATGCATACGTCTTTGGTCTGTGCATTTTCCCTGGCTTTCCCACATGCCCTGCAGTGCTGCCACATGGCACCAGAGTTATCCTGTTGTTCCATGGCTTAAGCCCTGGTTTCTCTTCTCACTTTTATGAATGTAAGTTCTACTGGGAATCTTCTAGAAAAGTCATTTTCATCACAACAGAAGAGTTACTTTGGATGGTATCCCTTCTCTTTAGTCAACATTTTTAGATCTGCCAGAAGTTGTGGTAGCAAGTTCTTCATTGGTAGATACATCCTCTCTGATAACTTGTATAGTTTTTACTCCAAACCTATTCTTGAGTCTCTGTAACCATTTATTGCTTGGATTGAATGGCTTGGTATCACTGATTTTAGGAGATTCTTGATGAAATGAGGAAATATAAACTAAATGCTTTTTGGTACAACACATTGACACTGATTAGAATCTCTTCTGTTTATGTGTTCTACCCACAAATGTAATGCCTTTTCCATTTTAACTAAGCAAGTATCATGCACCATGGTCACAACTTTTGCAATCTGAGGTATAACCCCAAGGCTAGAATGAATCCATTTTTCCTTCTTTGAGATTTCATGGAAAGAAAATTTATTCTTAATGTATACCTTAACAACCATAGTATACAATTTTTACCATCCCTTATTAATCTGAGAACTTTGATTTTTCATTTAAAAGAATTGCTTTATGACTTCTCTTTATAATATCTCAGCTGCCAGTATCGCTACTCTTCTACTTTGGTGGCATTATTAAATAATAATGCTTCCTTGAACACAAACACTGATTTACTGTGACACTGGATCTAATAACCCAGTGTGCCATCAAGTGACAAATGGGCTGGTCAGATATACAATGTAGGTACACTGCACACAGAGATGATTCATAACCTGAGTGAGATAATATAATGGTACAAGATTTCATGATACTTCTTAGAATGGCATATGATTTTAAATTGGTAAATGTATTATTTGGGGAATTTCCCATTTCATATTTTCTAACTGTTGATTATGGATAACTGGACTCTCAGAAAAACTATAGATAAGGGGCAGGGGAAACTACTATAACTTAAGATTCAGAAAATGGTCTACCAAGGTCACTTAGAGAGTAGGTAAGTAGGACCTAAAGACTATAAATTGTTTAGGGAAAAGGCCTATGTCTCTGGTTGTGTTCTAGAGCCTAGCACAGGACAAACATAGGTGTTTCAATTCCTGAGAATAAAGTAACATTTGAAAACTAATCCAAGTCCAAACTTTACTCTCACCAAATGAAACTATAAAACACACTCAGGACTATATGCTGCAGGATGATGTGTCGCTATAAGAAAAGAAAGGGCACAAGAAATATATATATGTGTGTGGTGGGTGGTGGTGGTGTATATTTTATATATATCATATTATATAAATATATATATATATATATATATATATATATATATATATATATAATATATATAATGCACTTCTTAATAAATAATACATTGCTTCAATTCAGCCCTACAAAAGACTGTCACGTGTTTTATAAGATGAAGGTACTTAACAGGCTTAAGAGATGCAACAAAACTATGTCCACATTTTATCACAGCAAGAAAAGATAAGAATTTTTAAAAATATTTCATTTTCCAAGTTGTCTTTCTGTTTGATTGGACTCTCAAGGCTTTCTAAGAACTTGGAACAGTAAACAGAGATTTCTCAACCAATATTATGCTTCTTAAAACTCTATAAGAATTTTTTTCTGGAACTTCAGCAGAAGGAAGGGTTAAACTACCCACTTTTGCTTTACTATGTTTGTATCCATTAGGAAGAAAGCACACATCTTGAGGCCCCTTATGGGAAGAATACATAGACGACAACAAACCTGAACAGGCAGATTCTGCTATCAATATAGTGGCAGTTATGTAGATTGTTGGTGGTTTCCTTCTTAGATTTATGTATTTTAGGGTTTTTTTTTAAGAATTATAAAATTCTTCCTCGTTTTAAAAACTTCTTTTCATGTAATTGGCAAATTTGGAAAGAGTTAAAAGTTTTGGAATTCTAGAGGAGTGCTGATACATTACTATCTTTGCCATGACATTTCTATAGAAATTACAGAGAAAATCAATTGTGAGAATCAACACTTTCTGCTGTGTGCAATATAATAATGTCATTTTCCACTGTCACCACAAATGTGTTCAAAAGCAAACATGACATAAAGAGGCAATTTCCTTTATATATTCAATTTTATTTCCTTTTCCAATGCCTAGATATAGTAATTTAAATTTTCCAAAGAAATTTATTCTCTCAAATGTATCAGAGTACATATAAACAGTTTTGACCAGGTTCCTCAAAGTGTAGGGCTTAAGTTACAGGAGAGGTAAAGCAGAGTGGGCACTCTACCAGAACAAATTCTCCACCCACTGCACATATTAGTTTGCTATGGCTTATATGACAAAGTATTGTACACCAAACAGCTTAACCAGCAGAAATTGATTATCAATGCAGTTATGGAGGACAGAATCCAATATTAAGGTGTCAGCAATTGTTGGTGTCTTATGGGAACTATGAAGAAAGAATCTGTTTCAAATGCCTCTCCTTGGCTTGTTGATGACCAACTTCTTTCTCCCTCTTTTCATATCCTCTTCCTTCTGTACGTTTCTTTGTCCAAATTTCTCCTTTCAATAAGATCACCAGGCACCCTGGATTAGAGCTCATTCTAATGACTTCATTTTAACTTTAATCTCATAGAAACTCTACCCTCAAATAAGATAACATTGTGCAGGGCCTCTTATAATGACCCCTACACAGGGGCTAGGGCTTAAACTACAAAACATGCAAAGTGCAGAACTGACATACTGTTCTGCCCAATGTCTTTACAAACATGATACATATGTGTCACACACAGAGGTCTAACACTGATCTAACATAATACATGTTGGATGTGAAAACACACAGAAATAAAAGACCATGTTTTTGAGCATTTAAATATTTTACATGCTTTAATGTATTAGAAACAGAAGATAAACACTAAGAAGGATCATTATGAAATGAGCAGCTACTATGCGTAAAGTGATTATCTCAGTTCTCAGCTCAAAATTGTGGGATATGATTTAGGCCATGACCAGGACTTCCATGCTCAGAACCCCTTGGGCCTTGGGCACAGCACACATACAACTTCCATCGCACCGACAGTAATTACCACACAGTTGCTATGTGCTGTTCGTACTATTATACAATATGAAGCTAATAAAATGATATGGTATATTATAAAAAATAGTCTCCTACACCCAGGCCTTAGAGTACACAAATATCTGAAGAAAAACATGCTACAGTTTCAGATACTTGGCAGGACACCACCTTGTATTGGCTTACCATGTACTTTACCATGACAGAAGTGGAAACCTGAGAAAATGAGCTGATTAACTATTCTCTTATGATGTAACCTACATCATTTGCTGAGGGCAGAATCCTTTAAATTCACAGCAGAAAGGTTTAATTTGAATATAATGAAAGTGTCTGGCCATTCACTTTTTACCAGGCCTCAAACTCAGTCCTCAGGATTGACAAACTCCAGGTAAAACTTATCATTTCTATTTTTCAGGTAAAAACACAGAGTACAGGTAAAACTCAAATTCATAAGACATTAATTTAGCAAAGGTGTGGGCTCCATCACGGCCTCTGGCTCCAATACCTTTCTTAATTTTCCATTGAAGATTTCAAGCATTTGAAATACTATGAAGGGTAAAAACTACATGAGGCACTGACAATTCTATGGTGCATAAAGCATTCTCCTTGATGACAGAGAGCTCAGTTTAATGGGGGGAAAAGACCCTTAACTGGGTAAATCATGGCAACATTGTAGGTGTCATGAAAGGAGCAACTGAGCAAAAACTGTGTGAAGATTTATACCGACTTGGGCAAGTCTGAGAAGACTCTGCAGCAGAATTGATGCCTTTAAGGAGAAAAGAACCTCTGATTCTATTTCCATTACAGTGTGAAAGCACCTTAAGAGAAACAGACAAGCAAACTTGCCTTCAAAATCATCTCCTTTGTTCTTTGAGAAAATAATATTTAGCAAATCCATGACTACAAGAGGATTTATGCTCTGGAAGCAAGTGATGTAACCAGAACAAAGAGCTGACAAGTGGTATTATAGATAAATTTTGTGCAGCCTATAAAAAAGAGGCTGGTTTTTTGCTAGAGCTTTCCCAAGCATATCTATACTGATAACTGGGGCATTAGGAGAAAAAGTAGTTGCTGAATGGCTTGGAAATTAGTGTTCAGGACCATCCTCCTTCATTTCTTAATATTGCCTTCTTCTTGGTAAAATGAGAATTTGCTCTATTAGTACTTCTCACTAGGGAACCATTGGCCTTCTATGAGGGTCAGTTCTTCATTGTGTAGGGCAATTCCAAACATTATAAGACTTTGAGCATCGTGCCCCTCAAAATGTCAAATCTATCTATATTACTGTGACAAACAAAACCACCTCGAATGCTTCCAAATTTTCTCCCCAACACCTATGGAATACCACCCTTGGTAGAAACCAGTTGGCTAGATAGATTCTTAATTTCCTTCAAGGTCTCTGATTCTGCTATCTATAACTATGCTATATCCATCAGACTAACATTTTCTAATATGCTATTTTTTGGCATACTTTACTCAATTTGAAAAAATAGATCAGCAAAGTTGAGATTCAATAATTTTTTTATAAAATAGATGTTCTGAGTGTTTTTGAAGATTAGCTGGTATATATTTATCACTTAATAGATGAACACCATAATGAAATGGCTATAGTTACATAAGAACCAGACCTGACACCTTATCTAGGGCTTCTTTTAGGGCCTGTGCTTCCACTCAGCTGATGCTTTGGTTTTCACGCATACCCTCTGACTTTGCTAAAATGGTCATTTCACAACTTTGAGGAAATTTGGTCACAGGGGAAAAAAATCTCACTTATTGCTCTCACAAGATCATCTATTTAGTACCTTGTAGAAACATAAAAAGAAATATGCCTACGAATATGAGCAACTGTTCAGTTTTTTAATGGGAGGCCCTAGAGCATGAAAAAGGGAACATATTGCAGTCTTTTCCTAACCAATTTTATCATTTGGGTTTCAATCATGCTGAATCTGTGGCAATTACCTGCAAATAGATATTTTATTTTATGACTTCTGAAAACTTTCCCTTTAAATATTTCATCACAGAAACTAACCACAGTAGTTTGAGAATCTAATACCCAAATGTCCTGGATGCCAGATCATCACTGGAAATAACATGCGTAAAAACAGGATGATGCTGTGTGATGAGTGCTAATTTACAAGACACCTGTGGGCACCCAACATATTATCAATCATTTGCAAATATTCTCACCCAACACTTGCCTATAGATACAAGCAACTGTTCACTTGCTGATATAAAGCAAGCTAACAATCTTACAGTGCATACAAATCACAAAACACTTTAGAAAATATGACCATTTGATTCTTATAAAACATGAGAGTTTTCCACTGCTATTTCAAAGGTGAGAAAACTTAGGATTCCAAAATGTTGGTAACTTGCCTGAGATATCTCTACTAGGAGTGGTCAAGTGTTAAATACAATTACTAACATGGCTCTTCATCACACCAGGCTGGGATTTTAAAGGCTCAGAACCACATCAGCCTTATTTTCAAATAACTAGTCCCTAGCACAACACTAGGTTCATGGTGGGCACGTAATAAATGCTCATTAACTACATCAAAATGAATGCCACTTCCAGGTTATTTATATATTTTTTTCATTATGTAAAAAATTAAGGATTAGTAGAATTCCCAGATATAGCATATAATGAAATGCTGTTGATTCCTAAATACTGAAAAAAAGTCACAAGGAAATTCGAGTTGCATTGTATTCAGTATAATTAAATTTTTGTAAGTTCATAAGTTTATTAATATATAAGTAAAAAGCTAAAGCTATAGAACTTAGGTCACGGTGTTTGAGAAAATTACATAACATCCAAAAATTCACCTCATATTCCTATTCAATGAAACTGATGAATTTATCATCATTATATATTTATATAGTATATATTGTATATCTAAGCTCTTTTGAATGAAGAGCTTAAAGAAAAAAACTGCAGTTTTTAATGTGGCTCATATAAATTAAAAAAAAAAAAAACTAAACTTAAGCATGGCTCTATCTGTATAAATTTGAAGAGCCTGTCTAATATACGAGGGTCTCCAGAGAACAACAAATCTCCCATCAAAAATGAATACATTCACCTACTCAACAAACACGCCTACTCTATGCCACACATGAAGAATACAGAAACTCAAAGAAGTATATACCTTCCTTTTATGATTATCGTACTCCCCGCCCCAACCTAAGACAATTCTTTGTTCCTCCCAAAATAAAATCTTTAATAGGAACTCTAGCAAATAAATGAGATAAAATGAAGCCTATTCTGGATAAAAGTGATGATGGCATTGAGGGCAGCAATAGCTCCACTCCTTTTACTCCTTAGAAGTCAATCTCTACACAGTTAGAGACTCATTAATCTACTCTTTCAAACATCTGGATTTTAAGCAAATGCTTAGTTTTGCCTTCCCATCCACATAATGGAAAATTTATATACATGTGTTGCTGTGTTAATCTTCATGCCAATAAGTATTTCTCTCTCCATTTCTTCTGAAATTTCCCACTCCTTTATTGCTATTTGTTTCCTAATCTTCCTGCTCATGATTCTTCCACTATCTCCATTCCCAGGTGTCAACTCCCATACAAAAAGCATTGAACACCTGCCACTGTTCTTCGCTACATTTCCTACACAAAGACAAGGTATTTCTCACAGGACCTTGAGAGGCAGAATCTAAGCAGAGTTCCCCAAGTGTAAAAAAGTGGCAATCAAGACTGAAGCACTCAGATGTATGTAACAGGCAACCAGAAGCCACTGTACTTGCTGATAAGGGAGGGCTCTGCAGAACAGACTGCTGGAAGGACAGGACATACTGGTAATGTGCCAAGGTGTTTCTTCATTAGCATTTTACCATCTTAATAATTAACATTTGAATTTTATTCCTGGAAAATAGTACTAAGTAGTTATTAGTGATAATATATTATCACTGAGGTGTTGCTGTCAGGGCACTGGGACGGATCTTAACCAATATTCAATGTACAGTATAATTTTGTCATTCAGGTATTTCCTTCAGCCTCCAAAGGGACTTGATGTAAGGCATTTAGGCTCCAGCCTCGGGGAGCCTGTTATGACAAGAGTCACCCAGTCATATTCTAGATCCTGATACAACCCATGTCACTGCTTTGTTTTAGCATCTATTAAAATATGTTTGCATTACTTCTAATGGAGACACTTTAGTTTTTAGGTGAAATTGCCCCTCTCCCCCCTCCCCACAAAAGACCTAAAACAAAGAGCTCATTTTCTCAAGCTATTCTCTTAAAATACATAACTGTACCAGATGGGTTTGGTGGTGCATGACTATAATCCCAGTAGCTCAGGAGGCTGAGGCAGGAGGATCAAGAGTTCAAAGCCAGCCTCTGCAAAAGCGAGGCACTAAGCAACTCAGTGAGACCCTGTCTCTAAATAAAATACAGGAGGGCTGGGGATGTGGCTCAGTAGTCCAGTGCCTCTGAGTTCAATTTCTGGTACCACTCCCCCCCAAATACATAATTGTTTCACATGTTCACAGATACTAGATTATCTTATATCAGACTCAGGCATAAAAGGTCCTTACCTTTTGTTTCCTTTATTCTAGTTAAATCAAGAATAGGCAACTTTTAACACCAATGAAGTCTGAATGAATTGATGAGCTGATGTTCAATTCAACCATTTTGAAAGGAAATACCTTCTGACCCACTTTTTAAAGACAAAGGACAGACCTCGGGAGCTCCGGCCAGGCTCAGATTCACACACATGGACCTGCATAGGACTCAGGCTCACAGTAGACCCAGGTCCATCCTGCCACCAGAATACACCCTCTCCAGAGCTCAGGCTCTGGCACAGGACCACCTCTTCAGACCAGCAAACCATCACAGGAGCTCAGGCCTTGTCCAGATCCACCCACACAGACATACAAACATAAAATTAAAAAAAAAAAAAAAAGGACAAAGGACAGCATTTAAAGACTTTTTAAAGACTACAGTGCAGCACACAGTGACTGATACAGGATCTCAATAAATTATTGGTGAATAAAGGTATGACAAGTTTAGTAAAATGTCCTAATTCGTGTAGGAAACTGAAGACCAGATTCAAGTTGCAGAGTCAATAAAACAATTTTAATGAATTTTAGGACACCTAATGTTAAAAACCTAATGTTACAAATTCTATTTTCAAATTCCCTACCAAATGTATCAGATCACTTATGTGAAAACCAAGGAGAAAAAGAAGGATGAATGAATTTTCTGTACAGGAATCAGAGAATAGAGCCTGCAATTTTTTACTACAACTGCAAGTCACATACTATCTTAAGTAGAAATGGAAGCATAATAAAAGAAGTGATTTGAAAGTCAATGTATACTTTACAAAAACATGCATATTGCTTATTGAATATATACAATAACTTATTATGCAAATATTGTATATAAGGAAGTAGAGTGTCTGAGAAGTGCCTCGTAGCAAGCAAAGATGTAGGAGTAGGTAGTAACTGAATTAATAAATGTTTGATCTAAGCTATTAAAAGTCTTGGGCACAAAATCAAAATGAGCATCCAGAGTTAACTCTTTTGCATTTCACTGAATGTCAAACCCACCATTGTTTCTTTCAAAATGTCCCCTTACAATCCTAAAGTATGCAACATTCCTTTTTTCATGCCTTCCAAGTATTCTGTTTTCTCTTCTAATGCTCATCCAACTTCATTGTTTTTGTACAGTCAATTGTCTTCCCACCAGAGCTCCTAGAAAGAATGGCCTAACATGAATCATAATCCAAACCAATCCCTGACATTCCAGCAACAATTTGAAAATGTAATAAGTGAGCATATCTACTTCATTTACCTCTACTTTCACCCAGGACCTGGTACAGTGTCTGGCACTTGTTAGGTGTATGCATAATAAATGAGACAAAAACTAAGTAGGCACTCTTGATTTGGACTTGGGCTAAAGTTTGAATTCCAACTCAGTTGAACAGAAAATGAATGGGGGAATACATAAAATTCAATGGGAGAGTATACCACAATCTGCCTAAATAGATAAATTATCATATATGAGTTATTAAACTTACACCAAGAAGTATTTATGAAAAAATTCAACTTCTTGTGACTATTTAGAGCTCTAATTTACTAAAAATAATAGTTATGGCTCTGTGGTGTGCTTTACATCATTCTTCCATAACTTGGATGGATGTAAATGTAGGAAAATGTTCACTAAATTTGACTCTGAAAAAGGTAAGAAGCGGTTTGGTGAAATAGGAATATCAGGATATCTCAATAGATTTTTATAAAAGACACTGAGTGGATATAAAAGACCTTGAATGGATCTGAATTTCAGAAAAAGTTAAATCTCAAAATCCCAGCTAAATATTTAAGGGTAATTGTATAGACACAAATGCTAAAATAATCAATAAACTAAAATTTTAGAGTCCCAGGTTTAAAAAAAATGTTGGCTTAAAAATGAGGCAGTAAAAGGAACAGCCACAAAAAATATAAGAAAACTTATTAGTTAAAAGAAAAGTTAGTTTAAGCATGTGAAGTTTCCATCTATGTATATATTACATTACCATAATATAAATGGCCTTTGGGGTTAGAAAAGGCTGGATTTGAACATTATAGCCATACAAATGGGTTTTGGGGTTACAATAAGGCTCAATTTCTGCCCCATAAACCTGCTAGCTAAGAGGTATTTCACTTGTCATTGTGTCCATTTGTAAAATGGGGGAACAACTACCTCATATAACTTTTGTGGAGATTAAATGAGATAGTACATATAAAGTACTCGACACAGTTTTTCACACATAGCAAAAGCTGTCAAATGCACATGTGTGTATGTATATTGTGTGTACCAATAGCGTTGACATTATATTAGTAGTAACATTATCTTTGCTATCATTCTCAGGGCTATAGTGGTGTCATATTAAGTGTATGGTTATCATTATTATCTCATCATATTATCATAATCAGTATCATCATCATCATCATCTGCAATAATCTGCACTTTAGACCAGAAGATACTTTTACTCCATGCCAGAGTAAAAATATAGCAAAGAATATGTAACATTTCATACTTGAGACATATGTGCCATAACCAAGATCAGAAAAGAGCAGAATGACTCAAATCCTACTTTGTCTCTGCTTCTCTCTCTATCGAGGGAAATCACCATAAACAGTAAAACAGGTAGCATGAACATGAGGAAGAGAGACCTGAAGTCCTGAGATAGAGAACAGGAGACTAAGAACTCACCCTAGTTATCTTTAAATCCAGACAAATGATATTCTGGAGCAAATGGAATAATTTGCAAGTAAATGTGACCCCATAACCACGGTGGATAATATTTGTGTTGTCATGAGAAACTGGAAAGCAGCCAAAACCTACAGACATACAATTGTGAAGCCCATATTGACAAGTCTGGCAGGAAATGAATTTCCAAAACTGCAGACCAGTGAGCATCAATCCCTGATGAAATTCTAGCAGAGATGTTTTATAAGCACACAGTGAAGGGAAGAGCAATCACGAGAAGTGAATGTGTCAGGGACATTGAATGGAAGCTTAGCCTGTCTGACCTCCGGACTCTGCTCCCTAGTCTGTGACTCCATAATCTTATACAAATCTCATGAACTAGAAGTACAATGGAACACCAGGGCTGAGTCTCTGCTACTTGGCTGGCTTCAGATAAAACCTTATAAAAAGAAAGTGCATCCCTGAAAGAAGAGTAGTCCTGGATCCTCTGAGCAGATCCCTTTGAGTAACATCCCATTTCTTTCTGTGTTAATCTTGCACAATGACATAGAATACATATATTCTGACACAGAACACAGTAATTCACCTTTTAGTCACAAATTAAATTGATTTTTTTTTATTTTTTATTTTTGCAAAGCTAGGGATCAAACCCAGGGTCTCATACATGATTGGCAAGTGCACTGCCACTAGGTTACACCCCTCCCCCAGACTTAAACTGAGTAAATTAAATAAATGAATAGTCATGCACCAACATGATCATGTTTTAAATAGAATACTTGGAATTAGCTGTCAGCTTTTCCATTGTTTTATAGATTTAAATGGATTTTTCCTTGGAAATACTTTTTCTGATTCAAGTAATTAAAAATCCATGGAAAATTATTGCTGAAGTCTTACAAATACTAGAAATGGTTAAGCAGTATTTTCAAATGCAACTCTTCCCTCTTAATAATTAATAGCTGCAATAACTGTATCCTCAAAATTATTATGTTCCTTAGGAAATAACTCAGTGATAAAATGGGAGTGTCATCAGAGCAAAGAAACTTCATGCTGACAAAATGCAAAACTGAGGGGAAGTCATCACAAAGGCCAGGAAGGAGCAGGCCCTAGGTAGAAGGAAATCCAGCTCAAGCCAAGGCAAAGAAATCAGGAATAGTGCTTCAAAAGGAATGGAGTAGTGAAGAACAGCAAAGAGGGGGACCAGGGGATTTGGCCACAAAGACATTATTGGCATTCTTCAAAAACATGGGATTCTGGGCAAGGGGAGTGTAAACATTGGACTGATGGTTAGCGGGTGTGAGGTGGGATAGCAACGGCAGCAATTATAGATCATGTTTTCAAGGATTTTTATTGTAAAGGACAGTGGAGAAATGAAGCAGTAGTTCACGGGATACTGACCCCTCCTAGTCGTTCTCTCTCTCAGATAAGGACAGGTGTGTGCATATGTGGAGTGCCGCAGTCTGGCATGCCCTGTATTTGAGGCAGGAGGGCAGCGATTTTACCAAGTTTTAAATTTCAAAACAGTGAAGCAGCTAAAAGAGGCTGTAACAACCTATGGTCCTCAAGCACCCTTCACTGTAAGCATGGTCGAATCCATTAACAACTTGAACATGACGCCAGCAGATTGGGCTAATACGTGTAAAGCTGTGCTAAATGGAGGACAATACCTGTTATGGAAGGTTGCCAATGAGGAATTTTGCAAGGAGACGGCTAGGCGAAATGCAGCAGCTGGTTATCCTCAGAGTGATATTTGAGATCTTGTCTCAGGATCCCAACTATCAACTGCGGGGGTTGGGGACCTCCCAGCATATGGAGGTGGCCTTGTTAGTTGGACACTTACGTCCTCTGGTGATAGAAAGGTGTTAGTAGCAGTCTCCTGTAGAGGTGGTGCTGTTGGTTGGACACTTACACCCTCTGGTGATAGAAAGGTGTTAGTAGCAGTCTCCTGTTGTAACTTTCCCCCTGATGGCTTTTTCTGTTTTACACTTTCTTTCTCTGTCTGACTAGCTTGAGAGGCCTTCTCTTTTACTTAAATCTTTTCCTCTGTCTGACTAACTTGAGAGACCTTCTCTTTTACTTGAATCATTATGTCTTCTCCTTCCTCTACCATTGTCTGAACTGAAGGCTTTGGACTAAGCAAACAAGATATGAACGTCCACAATGGCAATGTGCCAACTGGCAGAGTCCCTGGGCTTTTCTTTTCTATTCTTTTTAAATCTTCACCATGATGGTTCCATTGTGATATATTTAACAACTCCTCCTTAAAAAGCCATGGGCTACATTTTTGTATTGTATCAACGTATGCCCTGATTGTTCTTGATTTTACTGAGATGCCTCCTTCCTCTAACAATTTACTTAACACTCTTTCAGTTTGTTTTTTACTAATTTCTGATCCCGTATTTCTACTATAATACAACCCAACAAGATGACGCCAAACAAAACTGAGACAGAATGAAATAAAAAGGGAACAACAAAAAGTCATTATAGCCTTTCTATCCTCCTGACATGTGCATCCCTCCTTTCTCCCTATCTGTTCCTCAGACGTAAATAGTTTTTCCTCAGATGTGAGCAGTTTTTCTTCCGTCTCACTCATCTCCAGGGACAGGCAACTTAAAACAAAAGTGAAGCAAAATAAAAGAGGAATCTTAAAATGGCTACCCATCCTCTCGCCCTGCCCTCAGGGGCGAGCAGTTTCACTTACCCTCAGTCGCTCCCCGTGCGGGCCACCAAATGCCGCAGTCTGGCTGGGCACAATCAGGAGCCACTTGTCAAAAGAAACTAACTTTATTTTTAGAACCACACACGCCAAACAAAACAGCCTCTCAGGAAAAACCCTCAGAGCCTCAACTGCCACCACCGGCTTTCCACAAGCCTCTCTCTCCCACACAAGCTTCTCTCCACCTCCCACAATCCTCCTGCTCTTGAGGCCGATTGGCTGGGTCATGTGGGCAGAGCCAAAAAAGTCCCCCAATGAGCAGCTCCGTGGTCTGAAAGGGCAGGGAAACAGCCCAATGAGCATCACCGCAGAGGAGCCAATCAGCTAGATGTTGCTGGGGCCGCTGTGAGCCAATCATCAGCCGGCAGCTGGAAGTTTGCTGGCAGCTGGAAGTTTGCTGGGCCCCCTTCGGCTGTGGCTCTCAACAGTGGAGGAAACTAGAAAATAACATCGATAGCAACAGAAACAAGTAAGTGAAGAAAGAAATGGATGTTATAGAGCAGAGAAGGAACAACTGCAGAATCAAGGTGTATGAGTCAGGGTTCTCTAAAGGAACAACAACAGCAAGTATAATTATAAAAAAAAAAGAGGATTTACTAGTGTAGCTTACGCGACTAGAAGCTGGATAATTCACAATGGCCATCTGCAGGCTGGAGAGCTGGAAGAACCAGTAGCTGAGCAGTCCAAGAGGCTGAAACCCAGGAATAAGAGGGAACAATGGAGCTACCCTAGTCCAAGACCAAAGGCTTCTGGAGAATCACTGGCAGAGTCTGCTTTGGAAGAGTGAAGAAGTGAAAGTCCAATATCCTCATATGATGTAAGAACAACCAAGAACCCACTCAAGAAGAATCCTGCTGCCGCTTCCTTGTTCTTCCAACTTTTATTCCATTCAAGCTATCATTCTATTGGACAGTGCTGCCCACACTTAGGGAGGGTCTCCGTTTCAGTTGGCTATCCCACATGCCAATCATTCCCAGACACACCCTCTCTGACACGCCCATAAGCCTCTAAATAATCAGTTTCTCATAATCCAATCAAGTTTACAGTTCAAATTAACCATCACACAAGGTGTGGGTAATAAGATGGGGCAGGATACCAAAAGGCAGTGTCAGCCTTGTCACACCTGTCCTTTGGTCATCTTCATCACCATCACCACTTTCTAGTATTTATTGACTAGCAATAAAGAGGTATGAAATGGTTATTTTTTGTAGCAGGAAAGTAAACACCACAGAATGGCTTCAGAAGATTCAGCGTGTTCACTTATCCCCAGTAAGTGTGTTGGATTTGTATGGTGACGGATTTAAAGTAAGAGCAATCACTAAATCTCTGTTTTCCTTCAGCATTGTTCATCTACATAGGGGTAAGCACAGGATCTATCAAAAGGAGAGTGTACCCAGATTTAAGAGACTTGCCTAATGAGTACAATCAAGTAAAGAACAGAAGACTGTATTTCTAAGAGAGGGATTATGCTTGTTTGTTTTTTAATAGCACTCTTTGTGTCTGTCTCTGGTTACTGGTTACTTTTCCAATCACATATTTTTTCACTCACCACTAATACCTAAGCCCACAGACTCATTCAACACTTGGAAGGCATGTTCCTAAATATATCAGGTGTTCTATCATCTTTATCCCTTTACAAACACTGCCTCCCTTCTCTTGTATTTCTCCACTCTTTCTTCCTCTTCTTCACTTGCTAAGCACTTAATTGGTCTTTTGATCCTCAGTTCTTCAATTAGTTCCCTCTGTGCTTCTGAAACCCTCAGGGCTTCCCCTGGGTCTCTGAGTGGTACATAAACCTATACCTGTTTTCCCCAACAGAGGTGAAAGTTCCCTGAAGATAGAAACTCTGTATTCTTCTATCTTTAGCACCCAGTAATATACTTACTACAAAGTAGACCCTAAAATGAAAATGGAATAAACAAATGTAAGAAAAAAAAAGACTGCTTGAATAAAATAATGAACCAAGTGAAAGTTCACTTCAAAGCAGATTCCAACAGACACACTACTAAAATGCAAGATATTTAATCTGTACTTATTAAGCTCTGTACCTGTGGAAATGATTCTGATAAGACTTGTTCATCTGTGCTCTTCTAAAAAGGAAAGAAATTAATATCCAGGTACCAGGTGATAGAAAGAATTATACCAAAAGAGATACTTAAAGCCAGTCTGAGGAGGAATAAATAATCAGAGTGACGAACATCACTACAAAGACATTCTTCAGCAAACCCAGAAAGACAAATTCAATCAATGTCACCAGAATTTTCCTTAAAATTATTCTGGATATGTGTACAAAAACATATTTATGCATCATTAGCCAAATACCCAATTATCTGACCTCTCCTTACAAAAGATCACTGTCTTCTAGGAAAAGAATCACATTAAGGAGTAAAGAACAATAAAAGTCACTACCTGAAAACAATGGCTAGCCAGACAAGATATATGAGAATATTCAAACATCTAAAATAAATAGGAACATGAATAATTTAGCTTTAATGTACCATTTCTGAAAAGGAATTGAAAGAATAAAAATTGTATGCTAATCTTTCCATTACTTTATGTGAATCTAGGTAAATAACAAAATGAATACTTGCTAATAATTTACAAAAGTAGAAACTATTATGATATACATACATACTAAATGAATGAATTCTTTGGAATAAAAATATCATGTGTTAATTGAATAAGAGTCATAGAATAAGCCTAAGTAGTCAGGCAAGGTAATGTCCTTCCTTAATGTCTTTTAAGACTAAGATAAATTACTTCTGCTCTTTAAAGTTTTTAAATAATGATTTTAGTTCCAATACAGCTTAGCCATTTTTTCAAAGATCCCTCTCATGCTTTTCATTCCTTGTTATGTATTACTTAATATTCACATGTCATAATTGGGTCTAATAAGCTGCATCCTGGGGTGGCCTATTATTAATATTCAGTTACACTAAAAATATCAGAGAACAAAACACATCAACATCAAAAATAACAACATTATGGACATTTAAAAAACACAGTATTAGTGTTATGTTCTTCTTATGGAAGAATGGAATCCATGCTCATAGTCTTAAAAGCTATGAATCTGACATCCTCATCCCTGACCTTCAGAAAATCAACTAATAGCACTATTAGTCCTCTGTAAATAGTAGGTTTTTACAGATGTCACAGATATTCCTATTTTTTTGGTGGCTGCTTTTAAATCATATGTTTGAGATAGAGTATATAAAAAAATTTAAGGCTATTACACATTAGGTCTTGTAATATTTCAAGGTAAACAAGCACCTTATAAAATTATAAGCACATTTTAAAATTTGCATAATTGGACAAATAGAATCAAGCCATGTGGTACCCATAGTACAGAGACACAAAAGTATAGCTTACAGCACAAGAAGATGGGCAGCTTCAAAGCATAAAACAAGCCTGTATGTGTGTGTGTGTGTGTGTGTGTGTGTGTGTGTATCTGCATGTGCAAGTGTATGTTTTAATATTCTGCCAATATTCTGTGGTCTGCTGCATTTTCAGTCTCAAGCATTACTCATTTCCCTTGAGGATAATTCTACAGTCTCTACAGAAGCTTAAATAAGATATGAAAGTAATTCTCTGCTTCCTGTGTTCAAATGCATTGCTTTGTATTTATGCAAATAATCAGCTCAGCCTCTTGGAAAATTCCAGAGAAGCACTAACCTAAGTAACTGTGAAGACAAAAATTAGTTACTGGAAAATGCTTTTAAAATTTTTTTTAAACATGTGGGATTAAAAATAGTAAAATCTTGCACTTCATTAGTCCATGTCTTATGTCATCAAAATAAGTGTATACAACAGTCATTCCTATTCACATATCTTTACCCAAAACTACTTAGGGATTGGTAATTACCTATCACTGAAGAGACATTAATGCTCCTCATTTCTAAATTATAAATTAGAGAATTCGTGAAAGATTCATTATCTAGCGCACATCCATTAAATTAATTAAATGTTATTAGGTCAAGTTTCATTATTTCGGTTTCCAAAATTTTAAAGAAAACTCAATGATTCATTTGAACGTACAAATCACAAATATTCAACAGTAATGCAATAAACTAAAATAATTATCTTTACTGTTGACTAAACATAGTTTTCACATCAAATGTTTTTTACTTCAAAAGATTACTGTGTATTGATATTATTAGAGTTAAAATGTCTTAATTACACTATAAAGAGTCAAATGCACTATACAGAAATTAATTACACTATACAGAAAAGAGCAAAATAAATCTGAACATATGCAATATATATTAACTACTCTAAAAACCACCAAAGTAAAACTAAAGATGTTCACTGTTTACATTTTAATTTTTATTCCCATTTCAAAACATTTGAGATTCTGAATATAAGCGAAAGCATGAAAATTGCAGCTCAACACTAGTTACTTTGAATGTATCTCCCCTATATATTTAAATCATCACTGTGTATTTCCTTCAAATACCTTTAATTATGAATATTTTATTCAAGTTATTTAGACAAATTCTAAAATCCTCCAGATCTGCATCTACACTCAGGTGTGCCGAAAGACTAAAACTCTCCTAAGCTTTAGGGAAATTCTCCCAGGGACTCAGGAGGCTGAGAAAAGAAGATTATGAGTTCAAAGCCAGCCTCAGCAATGGCTAAGCAACTTGGTGAGACCCTGTCTCTAATAAAATGTAAAATAAGGCTGGGGATATGGCTCAGTGGTTGAGTGCCCCTGAGTTCAATCCCAAGTACCCTCCAGCCCTCCACCAAAAAACTTTAGGGAAATTCTAATCAGATTCACAGATGCCTTCAGAGACAGAAGACTAGAAACAAAACATGTACTGTCCTTTTCCCCCATGATCTTCAAGAGCTGAATTTGTGCTCTAGGCAGCTTCATTTTTTATTTTGAAAATTAATGTTAATCTAGACTTGAAACGTAACATGTAAGCACATTTGTCAACCATAATTCTTCATTTAAATGTCACTAAGGAATAGGTTGAAAAGCTAGCTACTCTTTGAATGCTATATTCAACAGCATGTAAATTTATGATCTGCTATCAAGACTGTTCTATATGTAAGAAGAACAATGCAAAAAATAATCTTCAGCACCTAAAGTTTTCAACTTTAAGGCTAGCTCTGATCCAATGGATCCATGCAGTCTCACAAGGATACTTCTGTTTTGTGAAACTAAAAAAGAAGAGCTGCCCTTCCTCACCAGTAGGCATTCCACATTCAGTGATATTTGATGTGTTGGTATATAAAGGATATTTCCTTGTCCTACTGAGTACATTGAATTCCTCAAAACGTGTTGAGCATCTTCAATGATTAAGGCTCTAATGGCAGCTGAAAGTCAATATATGGCAGGCAAAATGGTTGGACCATATTTGAAAGAAAAGACCAGAAAGGCCAAACACAAGTTGTCATCACAGATCTTTTAAATCTGTTCCTCCTCCTAGTCTCCTATTTTTTAAACCATCACTGCTCAAATTGAAATCCTGAAGCCTGTATTTTTGTCTATTGACATCATTGTTTACACTGATCTGCCAGGTAACACTAAGCCTCACTATGTTGATCTAAAGCAAGATTTGTAATGGATTGTGAGAAACATCTGTGCTTGAGCAATGTTCATATACGGTGATGGGGTTATAAAATGTTATCCTGGCCAGGTTTGGTCCTGAGACTTACATATGCTGCAATATCTTCATGTAGGCTGCTAATTTCCTAAGATATGAAGTGATGGAAGCTAAAGAGATACAAGGTTACGGCAATGCAACCCTCAAAGCACTGTTTAAGTTACAATAATTACCAAGAAGATATGCCAAGGTTATATCAGCTATAGAAATGGCTCAGGCTGCAAAAGGAAAATAAGCAAAACTCTTCTAGGTGGCTCAGAATAAAAAGAAAAAAAATAGGAGCAGAAAGAGACTTTTGCACATAATTTTCAAATTCCACTGTTCTTACCTAAAATGGAAGAATGTCAGGATAATCATATTTGCAATTTGGTGAAAGTGAAGGATTGCCTAGGAATTGGAAAGCTTTCACATTTTAGGAAGCAAATTAAACAGATTTTGCAATGTTCTGCTTGGAATATGATGACTTTATTATCTTTATTACTGTACAGTACTAATTGGTAGATTTGCATAAGTAACACGGCTGCAAATAGAAAAGGGACACAGTTACAAGGTGAATTATTGGTCTAGAACTGCACTGTTTAATACGGTAGTCAGTAGACACAGATGGCTTCTGAACAACTGAAACAACCTACAAACATGTTTACTAACTCTACATTTTTATTGTTTTTATACTGAAATGGTAATATTTTGGCTACACTTCATTAAGTAAAACATTATTTAAATTAATGTTCTTTTTTACACTTGTTTAACAGAATATTTAAAATTAAATACATAGCTTGCTTCCTATTAAGCAGAACTCATCCAATGTATTGGATGGGTGAGGTAATATCCTAGAAATATCTTAGAGGCTTTAGAACATCAAAGAACTTCTATGAAAGTTTTAGTGGGCTGAACTGCCCACTGCAATGTTCTCATATAAACATAAAGAAGTATCAACAATGTCCATAAAAACAATTTCACAAGTTGCCTGAAGGGTATTTCTAAGACCTAAATAATTAGTGCTTTAGGAGGAATGATCCCAATTTCAATATAAAAGGGGTTACTTGGTGATCAAGAGCAGGAAATACTCCATAACTTATTCCTCCTACCTAACTGCAATTTTGTACTCAGAGACAGACTTTTCTCTACCCTTTCCTACACTCTCCTTTCCTCAATCTCTGGTAAAGATCAACTTTTTTAGGTTCCATATATGTAATGGATCCACTAATCGCCCTAATTTTCTCATAACATAAGATGCACATACTTCATATCATCATACCGTTTTCCCTCATAAATATGTATAGTTATAATATGCTAATTAAAAATAAAACAAAATTGAGTGAAAAACAAAATATGCTTAATATTGAGGAACACTCAAGGATTTTCCACATTTCTTCTCAGGGTACTAAACATGCAGCTCTCATAGGCAACAGAGTCTTCAATGAAACACTGAAGCCTCGGGAAGCTATTGTACCTCTAAGATACGTAAAGCCCTCTCTGGTTAAAAAAGGAGAAATGTCCTAGGGCCCAAGTTCTGGTGGCTACAGAAGTTAACAGTAGGTCCCCAACAGCACATGAACCACTATGGCTCAGAATCCTGAGGTCTCCCCAACATTTCCATTCCGCTACTCCAGCCCTAGATGATCTTCAACATTCTGCCTGTGGTTTTACAGCTAGCTGACACAACAGCAAACTGCACCTATTTTAAGTGGCAAAACAGAACACATGTTCTGCTCTGCATTTGCTCTTTACACATTAATGACTTAGCAAAGATACCCTAGTGCTAATAGGACAATGTAATTGCATTTACTTACTTTCTCCGCTATGTGTCCACACGGGAAATAGACATGCTTGTCAAAAGCACCTCGAAACTGAACTCTTTCAGCAAAACTTCCTTTTCCATGTATTAATGTAAACAAAGGAAAGATTCAGCTCTAAAGAATAAAAAGAACTCTACCCATGTTACTGTAATTAAGAAAAAATGGCCAAAAATTGAAAATATCAAATACCATCATCATGTATTGTTAAAAGAAGGACCTGAGTCCATGTCTTAAAGTTGTGAGTTCAGTCAACATCAGAATGTTTTATTTAGTTATATACACAGAGTGGTAACAAGCAAGTATAAATACTCTTATTTTATAATATTTGCATTTTGTTCAGGGAACATTCACTGAAAATCCATTATAACATGAAATTTTTGGATGTGACATATGGAATACATCTAAAACATAAACTTTACTCATCCCAGGAAATGCATAAGATAACCTACCTAGAAGCTGAAACAAAATACTAGAAATTCTTTGTTGATTTTATGTCATTATTTTTACTTCTATTTTGGATATGCCTTGGTTAATGTATATAATTTATAAATAACCAAATAAACTGAAGTGTGCTCAAAAATTTAAATGTCAATGTATGTGGCCAGAAATTTTGAAGCTTGCTATAATTAACTATACAGTAATATGAAGTGATCGTTTAATAAAAAACAGACTAATTTCAATATACACTAAACCAAATTGTGAATTTAAACAGTTTCAGTGAGTTCTGTACATTTTCTTAAATGTACAGAACTTTTAATTTTTATTTCTTTTATTTCTTTTATGAAGTGCTAGGGATTGAGCCCAGAGCCTCATGCATACTAGTCAAGACCTCTATCCCTAGACAACATCCTCAGACCAATCTCTATGTCATTTTGATTAGATCACTCTTAACTTTAATCAACTTCACCCAGTACACATTAAATCAAGAGATCACAAAATTATAAGGATTAAATTGCAGGATGATGAGGAGCTAAAAGTTATAAACATAACAAAGAGTACAAGCTCTTGATCAAAGGAAGTGTTTGAAATTTCAAATTTCAACTTAATTCTTCTGATTACCCAGTTCATCTAGAATTCAAAATCATATATTTTAAGAATTTTGAAGGTAATAGAAAAAGAAGTTAGATAAGACTGTGTCAATGAAGTATTCATTTTATACTATATTAGGCCTTATTATAAAATTACCTAGAGTATAAAAGGATTATAAAAATATTGTATTGTCTCATAGGAAATAGTCAATGATCAGTGTTAGATTTAAGAGAGAGCACCCAAGGTCAAGAGAGCATCCCACTGTGCTTCTTCACTGAAACATTAGTGTGAGATGGGTCAGAGGAAGGGGAAAGTCATTTTCAAAATGATCCTAAAGGAAACTTGATGTCATAGCAGAATGACAATAGCTTTGACTGTCCTAAGAAGGATACTCAAACTCTTGTGGCTGCTAAAATCAGAATCAAATTAAAGTCCAGGCCTTTTAACTCCAGGTCAGTGATCATTCCAATCTTGACCAGGAAGTCTGTATTAGCCAAGCATGGGTCTTTAAACAATATATTCACCCAGCACCCAAGAGCCCTGAAATATGAATATATATAACCTACACACTGTGTTCAAAGAAATGCCCAAAGCTGCCTCCATAGTCATGGAGTGGACAATCAGTGCTTTCCCAGATTCATCAAGTCTGGCCAGGCTATACTCTCAACCTAGGAACCCCTCTTTGCTTTAAAACTGTGGATTCAGTCTACTGGAGATTTCTTTCTGAGAGCACCTCCTGATTGTTGCCCTGTCTTAACCATCCCACATCAACAAGCTATTTTATATTTCAGAGCAAGATTTCCATGTTTTGCTAACATAGTTACTGCTAGCTTCTTAGTAACTAAAATTCTACTCTAAAATTCTAGAGTTCAGTAAGAAATAAAACTAATATTAAAAACATTCAGAGTTTTTCTAAATGTAAAGAGTGAGATACAAATTATAATCTACTAAAAAAGTGTAAATATTCATTCAACAGAATTTATAATGCTTTCCAGGAATATAATCCTATTTTAGGCAATATTGAATGTCAATTTTCCAAAATATATACATGTCCTTTTTTTCCTCTTTCCTAACTGCATTGACTGGAGCTTCCAGAACAATAATAATAATGAACTGATCTTTTTGAGGTTATTTTCTCCTGAATTAACTAGAAATAATTCTGTTAAATTACTATTGCTCTCAATTCTGATTATTAGAGAGGGAGCCATGATGTTAATTGTAATCAACTAAGGTGTTTGCCTATGTCATTAAAAAAAATAAGTTATGGAAGTTAACTTGTCAAAACTTTGTGACATTTCTGAAAAAACAATGTGGTCTTTTTTTCTGTACTCAACACAGCATATGATATTAAGAAATTTTTTGCCTTAAAACAACATCTAAATCCGTAGGTTGAGATTCAACTTGTTGTATCTATTATTTTCTATATTTATTCTTTAATTCAAGCTTATTCAGAGTCTTTACATACAAATTTATGTTGGTCATATCCTATGGATTTTTTTTCATATGCCATGTTTTAATTGATATGATATCAAATGGAATTTTGACATAAAATCAGTTATTCACCACCTTTAATTACCAAGTTTTTTTGTTTGTTTGTTTATGTGTGTGTCTGTGTGTCTGTGTTTGTTTTTGGTACAGGGGATTGAACCCAGAAGTGCTTTACCACTGAGCTACATCCCAACCCTTTTTACTTTTCTTTCTTTAGACAGGGACTCACTAAGTTGCTGAGATTGGCCTTGTACTTTCTGTCCTCCAGCCTCAGCCTCCTAAATCCTGGAGATTCCAGGCAAGAGCCACCTTGCCTGGCCCAAATATCTTTTATGCTTAGTACTCTCCTGGGCCAATTGATTCAGGTGACAATTGATTCTGGGTATACTGAGGAAGATCATTTAATAAACTGTATTAATCCTCCTAGATTTTTAAAATCTATTTTTTTAAATCCTCCTACTTCTTCAACAGAACTCCATTGGTACCAATTAACTGACAGACTTGTAAGATAAAAAGGATCAAGATGAGATATTTCATACAAAAACACTCTACTTACATTCCTCCTTCCTTCCATCTTCCTTCCTTTCTCCTTACTTTCTCACCTAACTTTGTTTCTGTTATATTAACACAACTAAAGCACAGCGTTAATTGCATCAACATTTGACTTAGGTAGACCATACTTCTGGGTACAGGTGTTGAAGCTTACAGATTTGTAGCATTGGGCAAGCTACTTAACCTCTGTCTGCTATAGTTTCTTTTTATAGGGTAAGTGGGTGAAAAACAGAAGTTAACTCAAAAACTTATTATAAAGATTAAAAGAAACAATGCACACAACGTACCTATCTGCCCATTTCTCCCCAACCTATACCTCCACTCTCCATTTATGGATACATGTCCATGACTTATTGCATCCTTTAGGGATATCACACTGTCTTGCTTAAAGTCCTCACCCCATCAACTGAATGCACAACCCATTATTTGCAAGTATACCAAAACAATGCAAGAAATACTAGTTTTAAAAGAAATTTTATTGATAATAATAGGTTATATACTGATTTTTGAAAATAAAAACACATGTAGAATTTAGTCACATTCCCACAAATGCACTGTTTGGATGTGTTTTCTTCTAACTAAGTGATAACCATATAAGCTGCACATGGACAACATGATGTCATCACTTATGAAGACTAACTCATTCTCACAGGGTGAATCATAATATTTTTCAAGCATTTAATGGTACTGACAGTTCTCTGAACATTGAATAAAGATTAGAACAGTTAATGATGATTGTTAATAATAAATCTTTGGCCTTTAGTGAAAGTGAAAGATGATGCATCAAATCACCACCACCTTTTGTCCAGGAACAGTATTTTATCAGAACAATTATTTGATGGCAGTATTAAGATAATACCATCTTCCACTGTTTCACCAAAAAGTCACTTGAAATGGCAAATGGCAATGCTATGTCATCCAGGGTGGCGAGGTACTGTTAACTCTCAAAATAGAGGAAGCACTATCTTCACACACCAATCCAACAGACTTTACAAATGATCCTGTTTATGCAACACAGACATACAACCCAGGGTATACAGTTCTTGAATAATTGCTGTAAATACTTGGCTTTGGTTGTTAATGTGCTGCACCGTGAATATGTGTTGATCTAACCTACGATGATAAATTAAAAACATATTTAGTTAGAAACGATCTGAGACAACGTCAAACTCCATTAACAATGTTGATACTCTAACAAGTTAAATCACTTACCTAAACCCTCATAATCAGAGCAACAGAGGCTGAACCAGAGCATAGGTTTGCTGATTCCTCCTGCAATGCTCTTCTCAGGACTAACCCCTTGTCTTTTTGTGGATACCAGCACTGTGGTGTGGATATGTGGGCAAGCACTTCTCAGAAGATGCCAGACAACAGGGATGCTGCCCAGTGCTATTTACTCACCAGGTGCACATTTGGCCTCTCTCTGCAGCTCAAGTTTTTGAATCAATGCTTCCTAAAATAATTTCACTCCAGCCTATTTAGAAGAGCTTTAATTCCTTCCCTGAATGCTTCAAACTCTCATTCCCCCCCAAGGCTACTTCCTTTTTTATTTTTTTTTCTCTCTCAGAAACAATCTTCCTTCTCCTTGTGTAGCCCTAGTTAATTCCTTCTTTTCCTTGAGTCTGTAACTTGAATGCAAATTCCTCAGAATACATGTCCCTGATTCCTGCTGGTCCCTATTACTAGCTCCTGATAATATGTCCTCGTAACTGGTTTATTTTCCCCCATAAGAGTATTTAGCGTTTGCTCTTGTTGTTTCTTTTTCATTTTTCTGTCTCCCTGATACATTATAAATTCCAGCAGGGGCAAGGACTGCTTATTTATTTATTTATTTATTTATTATCTTTCTCACCACTTTATCTTATCCCCCCAAGGCAATAAAGCTCAAAGAAACTGCCCATGAAAAATCCTTCATTTCCACAGTATCACAATTAATTATGAAAGATGAGCTATTTTTTTCTTCCTAAGGCAAATCCCTCTAACCAGGTGAGATCCCATGCTTCTTCCTGCCTTATCAAAGCAAGAAAACTTTTGATAATCCTCTTTATGGTGTATTACACCTTTTTCCTATCAACTGGATACTTCCAGTGGTTTTGTTTTTCTTTTCCTAAAATTTTGTTAATCAGTCAATTATATATAATGTTTACCATTTTAGTGTACTATTTAGAGACAATAAGTACATTTACACGACAAAATAGAGAATATCTGTCGTCTTCTCATCTTCCAGTTAGAACCTTTCTCTTTCTAACCCAAGCCAACTTCATATTCCATGATATTCACTGCCTTCCTGCGCCTCACTCACTCCAACTAGGACTAAGCACCACCCTTCTTCAGTCATACTCTCCATGGTGATGAGGTGATTCAAGGCGCTCCTTCAGTTCTCAGGGCATGATGAACTGATGGCCACTCCTTCCTCCTGACTGCGCTCCTCACTCACTTGCCTGGCCCGAGATAGGAATCCCTCCCTGTGTTTCTTTTTTTGTATCGTTCCTATGTACCTTTGTCTACACAGAGACAGACAACAAGAGTCCCTGAAGGCTCTCCACTAGGTCCTCTCCATTCTTAATGATGGCCTTTTTCCTTCTGTAGTTAATCTCTGTTCCTATCCTTAGCTTTGGTTACCAACCCAGATATTTTAGACACACATATTTATATATGACAGTTCAGCTAAAACCTTTCCTTTGAGCTTAAAAACTGTCTTGAATATTACTTTCTCTACAAGCACCTCAAACGCCACATGTTCCAAATGAAACTTCTAATATTTGCCCTAAGCTTGCTCTCTTCCCATGTCCTCTTCACTCAGAGAATGTCCCTTTATTTAATCTGTTACATGAGGCAGAGACCTAGACCTCTGTGTTGACACCTCCTACTCCTCCATTGGTACTAAAGATTTTATTCTCTAAATTTCCCTCTTGGTCATCTTCCTCAGTGCCACCACCCTAGATCTAGTTTTTCACCTAAAATGCTGCAACAGCCATCTCATAGATATAACTACATCCCCCTGGTTCCAATTTCATACTTTGTCCTCACTGTAACATATACCCCCACATCCCTGCCCTTTAAGACCCTGTGAAGCCTTTCTGTTGCCCCTGGAATAGACAAAGCCACTTACCAAGCTGTCCATACTCTCAACTGTCTGACCTTTGTTTCCAACACCATCTCTCCCCCACTCTTTCCATGTTACTCCATCTGCCTAGGAGACTCTCCAGCCCTCTTCATATTTTAAATATACAATTTTGTGCCCATTATTTTGAAGGCAGATCAAATGTCATTTGTTAAGAGAAATCTGCCACAGCTGTGTCAAACCTTATTAGTAGTTCTTGTAAGATCAAGTATATTCTCTTCATAGCACCTACTACTTCACAAATGATGTATTTGTTTAATTCACATGTGAACCTCACTTCAAACCCTTGACTTGATGCAATGATCATGCTTTTTTGCTGTTATATAGCCTCCACTTAATTAATACCTCCAATACAGTGGGCTCCCAAAAAGTTTGTATTGACCAAAATAATGAACACACAAATTGGAAGGTCCTAAAATATTCATAGGAAAAAACTCATTTCTTAAATGTATAATTACTGAGTATCTCATGCTTGGTACCAATCAAAACATTAGGCAATTATCAACATTGATTGATCTCCTTTCATGCATCTGAAACAAACCTTGAGCTTTGAGTGATCAGGCCAAAACTTTTTTGTGTTATTGCCACAAATGGATTGAGATGGGTATTAGTATTAGCCTTACTTCATAGGTGAATAAACAGAAGTTCAAAACTTTCTGTGATTTGCTTAAGGCCAATGAAGCAGAAAGTGAGAGAATAACACCAAGGTCAGTGAAACTTCAGAGTTTGATTGAGCTTCTTGAAAAAGTGATGCTACTGACTCATTTCTAACATAACACAAATGTACTTACAATAGTCCTTAAGTTGCCTAAAAAAGAATGTTACATATACCACTCTCCAACACCAATTCATAGTCTTGACTTTGTTCATGAAACTATTGAATATGATAATGGGTCGCCACATACCTATGATGTCTACTTGTATGACAAGTACATTATCAAACATAATTTGCTTTAAGCTTGAGCAATTGTACAACACACACTTCTCTGACATATCAAACAATTAATTAATTTCAGCAATTAACACAAACATTGCAGAACACCATAATTTTTGCTAAAGGCTATGGACATTAGGTGCTATAGCAGATAAAAGTAGGTTGTTGGTACCCAGTATTTCAAATAATGCTGGAAATACCCTAAGACCTATTTAAAACTCATACAGACCATTGACTAACTATACCACTGATGTATACAGTCCATAAACCCAAAACTGTTGATTATCCACTGACCAGGGCTCTAGTATTTTTAGAGGGCAATGATGTCACAAATTAAAGCATTTAAAAATTCATATTTTTCTTCTCCCATAAAATGACAGAGATATCTTATGTAGAAATTGAAGTTGGTTTGAATGTACCAAAATAGAAATTCTCATATAAATTAGTATGTCCTTTCAGGAAAGCAATATTTATTATGTATCAAGAACTTCAAAATGTCCATCAGCTTTGACTTAGTATTTTCATTTTCTACCACTGTAGCTCAAGGAAATAATTGAGAATAAAGATACATTTACTAATTCACAAGTCTATTCATCAAATCATGCTCATTTTATTCCTTCATTCAAATAGTAATATTGAACATCTTCTGGGGGACAGGAAGAGACATTCTGCCACTATATATCTAACTGGAGAGCCACAAGAAACCAGAGATTTCCAACTTGGAGGTACAAACAAGGCATTTCCTTATTGTAGAAGGAGGATCAGAAAGGTTCTAGCTGACACCTGAAGAAAAGAGAAGTTATATATTAGACACATGAATTGTAAGGAGACAGAGCCAAAGGAGAACATTCCAATCACATGATACAGCTCAAAGAGCAGCACACTGGAGGGGTGAATCAGCGCAGCAAAGAACTACAGAGAAAAAAGATTAAAGGAAAATATCACAAGTTATAGGAAGATGGGTCAGTTCTGTTTTCTTTTTTATGTGTTTCCACATTGCTAAATTTTCTACATTGTTCAACAGGAGGAAAAACATATTTAAAAAGCTATTACAAAAGCTAATAAAATTCAGGGCTCAGTGGTAGAGTGCTCGCCTAGAATGTAGGAGGCACTGAGTTCGATTCACAGCATCATGTATCAATTAATTTATTAATTAATTAAATGCCCATTAACAACTAAGGGAAAAAATCTAATAAGATAGAACATAGTCATAATGGCCACAAAGTATGTCATCAAATGATTCTCACATCAGAGGGCTATTGTCAGGAAAAAACACAGCAACAGATTTTAAAGCTTTAACATATAAAATATACATATACCCCTCTCTCTCTCTCTCACACACACACACAAATTCACATATGAAGTATTTTTGCAATAGTGTTCTCATTTCATACAAAGCTTTTTTGTACTTAAAAATAATAGTTTTTGTTGTTGTTGTTGTTATTGGGTATAATTATGCTCTAGGTAGTTAGCGTGAACATTGACTTAGCAAATACTGAATCACTGTTCCTAGAAGAAATACACACTAACACTTCACATAGATTATAATCTTAACAACACAGACTGGTAGATTCCATTCATATGATGTATATGAACACAAGATTCATATGTGTTAAGTAACTGTTTGAACCTACGAAGCACCAAATTTGGGAATTAAAACTCTTCCAGTTGACTATGGACTGTACCACAATGTCACCTTTTGTTTCCATCCTCTTTTCCTTTCTGCATGAGAGGTGAAACAAGAAGGGTGAATGTGGCCTTCATCATTAACAAACGGTGCTATAGCTTGGATATGGAGTGTCTGACAAAGGTGCATGTATTAAAACTTAATTCTTAGGATGGCACGACTGGAAAGAGGTGATGACTTCAGAAGGATGGGCACAGTGGCAGGTCTTTCAGTCACTGAGGTGCAGTTTCCCGAAGGGGACTGTAGGACCCAAGACTTTCCTTTCTCTCTTTCAGTTTCTAGCCATGAGATGAGTAGTTTTCTGCCACAACACACAACCACCATGATGTTCTGCCTTGGCAAAAGCCATAAAGCAAAGGGATCAAGCAGTCACGAATGGAAACTCTGAACCTGTTAAATCCAAATAAACTATTTCTTTATAAATTGATTATCTTTGATATGTGTTACAGTAAAGGTGCTAACAAAATTGGGAATGTTTTGTGTATCAGGTTACAAAAAAATTTCACCTCTTTATGCATGTCCATGACCGACCAAAACCATGCCATAAGTATTTATCCTAACAACTTACAGGAAGTAGGTAAATAAGCAGATACGGAATCCACAAATAATGACAACTAACAAGGATCTAGTATACATAGAAACACCTACATTGTGGATGAGTTCATGTCATCCTGGGATACTTAAATAAAAAAGTTTCCGTGTGCCTTAACTGTGTTTGATAAAGTAGGAAGAGCTCTGTCAGGTTGGAAACTTTCAGATGTTTTTCTCCAAATATATATAAATTCTTTAAAGTGAAATTTCCTCTGTATTCTAAGGTGGTGTGTGGACTATATAATCTCAGAATTTTCTTTTAACCACAAATCTATAGAACGCCAAAATTTCCCACTTTTAAACATTTTCGACTCTGGGAAATTTATGACCTCATAGACATGTAATACATTTATTTATCTAATAGTGATTCAGTAAGTTATAGCTCACTTGTGAGGGATGATTTCCTTAGAGTCAACAGAATCCACAAAACTCTTCATCTTAAAGAGGATGGAAAAGACAAAGACTTCCTGTTTCATTTAATGCTAAATCTAAACACCAATTCCAAATTAACAAAGATACAAGAATGATGTTCACAAAATCATGAAATCTTACTTGATTTGCAACCTTCTAGAAGATTGATATGGTTTGGATCTTTAATGTCCCCCTAAAAGCTCATGTATTACATAATGTAGCAATGTTTAGAGGTGAAATTATTAGATTATAGGATCTAGTTATTTAATTCATTTGATGGATTAATAATGTGAATGGACTGTAGGGTGATAACTATAATCAGTAAGGCATGCTGGAGGAATAAGGAAGAGGAGATAAGGAATAAGGTCACTGGGGACGTGGCCCCTTCACTCTGTGCTTTTCAGCTGCCATAAGGTATGTAGCTTTCCTCCACCACGACACCCTTCCGCCATGATGTTTTCCTCACCTCAGGCCTGAGCCAGTCAACCATGTACTAAACTTCTGAAATTCTAAGCCCCCCCCCCCACCAATCTTTTCCTTTTTTTAAGATTTTATTTTCCAAATATTTTGGTCATAGCAATGAAAAACTGACTATCATAAAGATAAAAGCAAAAGCAGAGTAACTATAAACTCAACCAGATATGTTTTTTACTCAAGTTTTGTTGTACAAACACAATAGGAAAGCTCTCACTAACTATTTAAGAACTGAAGAGATTATCCCATTTTAATGAAAAAAAATCTCAACTGTCATTTGAAATCAGTTCAGAAATAAACAAAATTAATTTTTAAAGGAAATCGGGATTTAATAAAAGATAGATCCTATTATGGTCATTGCTATTTTTTTTTAAAAGCCCCATTAACCCAGAATTAATCCTTAGTATCAAAATCAGGAGAAACTATCAGACCACAGGAAGATGGACATATCTTTCCTATACCCTGGATGTTTATGTCAGAGCTTATATATGAGGGTCTTTGTTCACTCACTGCTCCATTAGAAGTTAAAAAGTAAACTCAGTGTTATAGAATAAAGAAAAAAAGAAGCACATGCTTTTCCAGACTGTGGTAGAGAGAAACTGAAGCTGCCTCTTCTTAACCAAGTAGAACTTACTTGTGGTAAACACATTAATAAAAGCTAAAAGGCAAACACTAGATATTTGGAGAACAACCATTAGCAATACTTTTTATTAAAAGCTAATAGTTTCGGTAAATAAAAATTGAAAGATGAAGAATAACCATTAGCAACAGTTTTTATTATCTCAAGCTAATATTTTGGGTGAACAAAAAATTGAAACAAGGAAGAAAATTGAAAACAAATTATATTTTTAATAGACAGTTTTATGTGTGAATAATAATTACCATCTATTTGATGATGTGGTGCATTATAAATATTTTCTTTGATCTTCTCATTAACAGTAGTGGGTAAGAATCATTATCTTAGTTTTACTCATGAGGATGCTGAGACAAAAATATACTAAAAATTTCCCCAAGGCTGCATGTAGTTAGTGGTTAAGTTAGTGTTTTAACTTAGACCTGCTTGGATACTAATTCCAAAGTATCCTACTTGGATACTCTCATTCCTCTGCACAGTGGATGCTGCCTCCTGAAAACAGTACAAGAAAAGCCATAATCAATACCTATTGAGAATTGTTCTAAAAGAAGTACCTGCTTTGCTAAAAAGATTAACATTTAATGAAAAGTTATATTTGCAAATTGAAGTTCCCAAAATTCTTTGACTCGCTTTTAGTTTAATTTTTCTTTATTAGTTGATAGCAATTTTAACTCTTGGTTGATAAAGAGATTATGGACTCCCTTGAGAATTTGAAGAAAAGAAGCTGAGAAAATACCTAGATATAAATACATCACACTTGGCTTCAGCAGGTTCACAGAACTCTGATGCCCATACGGTTAGCTCTCTGGGGTCCTGCATACTGCAGGTAAGAAGCTTCCAGTACTAGGTGCAACTATTGGCCTGGCTAGACAAATCAAGCAGCCCTGAAATAAGATTGGTCATTTCTGGACCTAAACTGCAAGTTAGAAAAAAAGTTTTGAGGGAAAAAAAACATATGAAAGGTAAACACAACAGTTTTAACTCCTAGTTGATAATGGATTTTGAACCTCTGAGAATCTGAAGAAAACACCTCTTGAAAACTCATGTAGTAAAATGCTAGAAATGACCTAAGAGGGTTCAGGGTGCCCTCATGTCAATATACTGGACCCTGTGGAGTTCAGGAAATGAACATTCTACTATAGAAACTGCATCAATGTCTTTAAAGGTAAATGACATCACATAATTATAATTTTGGTTATATCATTATCAATATAGAATAAATCACAGGTGATTACAAGTAGATTAAAAACGACTTAGTTGAAATGCCTAAACACTAAACAAAGTGTTCTAAATTCTAGAAACTGGTTGTTATGTCTTACACTTTTCTCTCTTTCCACTGTTTCTAGTCACCACTTATTTAATTAATAGTGATCTAAGCTATTTTCCTTCTCCAAAGGATCTACAGTTGTCTTAAAAACTCTAAAATTTGGTGACTGATAGAGAGTAGCTTTGAACTAGCAAGTGGGCCTCTATCTAATCAAACTCATTATCAATTTAACAAAATCCTAGTTAGTTATTGTTCTTTTTTTCTTTTTTACAAATAAAGTTCCAATTTAAATCACATTGAGAATAAACAACATTCTAAAATATTTACTGCTCTTAAGAAGCAAAGTTCATTCCTTGAATTTGAACAAATAACAAACTACATGGGAACAAGTTTAAGCAGACAATAGATATTTTGAAATCTCACTTAATCCTCAAAACTTTATGATAGGTACTATTAACCTATTATATATAAAATAGGCTAACTTTTTTTTTTAGAGAAACAAATGAACTTCACAGTGTTTAAACAATTTGTCTAAGATCATATAGAAGAAATGAAACTAGGGTTTAAATCCAGGACAATGACTTCTATTATCCAACATTTGGTAAATAACATCATATCAGACATTTTATTGAACATGCTCTCATTTGAAAAGATTGAAAGGAAAGGAAAAATAAGCAACAGTCTGCATACTATGCTGGAACACTTTAAAACTAGACCAGGCATCAGTACCACTGAATTACATCACTCAGCCAGCATAAATGTAAAGTTATGAAACTTGATATATGTAGATATATGCATTTTTATTAACTTTCTATAAAGAGTTTTGAAAAATCCCAACATTCCTATAACGAAGGAAACCTTATAGTCTATCTGTGCACATTTGTTTGCACACACAATAAGCTTTCTGGACAATTCATGTGGGCTTGGGTTACAATTCCCTAAATCAACATTTGGATTTGAAATCCATACCAACTAGTCCACATGAGTTGATGGTTAAGTTTGTGTGTGTGTGTGTGTGTGTGTGTGTGTGTTTTCATGTGTGTGTGTGTGGGGGGATGGTTTGTGTTTCTTTTTGTGGAACCTAATATTTCAGTATAAGCAATAAAATTCAGAAGAGACAAATCCATTTGAGTCTTATGTCCTATTTTCAAGATTAGTTTTCCAACTATGCCCTGCATCTTAGAAAGTATAGTGCATGCTTTGGGATATGGTATAAAGGAAATATGAACCAGATCTTGTCCAAACTCACAAATGGGATTAGCAACAATTAAAGCACACACTGCTTCTATGCTTCTCCCTGAATTTAAACTATTCTCTCCTTATCTAGAAGAAGGTATGCTTCACACCAAATTCCCATTTTCCATTAGTAACAAATAATTGATTGCCTATTCATAGAATCCATAGCATGGGTTCTACAAAGATTAAGAAAGGAAAAAAACACATCTGAACAAAGCCCAACAATTTCAAGGGGAAAATGATATAAGTAGCAGCAATCCACAGATTAAGAAACTAAAGAAGATAAAATGGAAAGAAAAAGATGATACATAGTTACAGGTTAGACAGAGCACACAAAACTATATATCCAGATACTTTCAGAGAAGACTTTATAACACAGACAACATATCATTTATCTTAAAAGAGTAATTTAAGTATTTTTTGAGTAATGATCTCAATTTTTCAAAGGGGCTAAGCCTATCAAAGAAAAGTATTTCGAATGTCTCTTCTTATTATTACTGCTCAAATCAATTAAACCTGGAGGTATCTGAAAATAATTCAGAAATGTTTTTCAACCCTTAATCTGTTTTCATGAAACACATGTTGATTTAAGAGGTACAGTAATTCTGGAAATTGTATAGTAATTTCTTTGGAGATTATAAGTGAAGCACAGATGGTACTACATTGTTCTTGCAGGATATATTTTTATGCAGAATTATATTATCATGAACTCTGTACAATACCATTTTTCTACTAACAAAACATGAAACAGCGCTATAATAGGCGTGAGACAAAACAAAACCCAGAAAAGACATGAGAAAACCTTAGATATACTATTTTGCTTGAGTATAATACAAATTTTATAAAGGCAATATATCAATCAAGCATTACTCCTAGTTACTAATCAAGACTAATCTGAATAAAATACCCAACAATTGGTTCAGAATCTAGCATTCTTTGCTAACTCAAATTTCCATTCTTCATCATTCATTCATTCATTCACTCAACATTCATTTACATAGCTTCTACTGTCAGACACTATTCAGGGATATAAAGTTGAATAACAGTATGACTCCATCTTCAAGAATTCTATGGGCTAGGGCTGGGGCTCAGTGGTAGAGCACTTGCCTAGCACATGTGTGGCATTGGGTTTGACCCTTAGCATACATAAAAATAAATAAACAAAATAGAGGCATCGTGTCCAGCTCCAGAAAGAAAAAAAATAATAATTCTAAAAGATATCTATAATAAAATAAATAATGACTTAAAGTTATAGCTTCAACCCCTTTACTCCTAATAGTACTGTTGGTTCCATTTTTCTTTAAAAATAAAGCAAATTCAAAAATTTCAAGTTAATGTCCACGACGAGGAACAGTAAAATTATGATGTTAAATTTGAAATAAATTTCTAGTATGTTTGTTGCAAAGAAACAGTATATTATGTTGTTCAAATGTGGAACTTCACATTTTATTATTATATTAATATTATTATATTATTCTAGTTATATTTTTATTAGGGTGGCTAAGATATAATTTTGTCTAAAAATCAGCTCCCACAAAACATTCAGCTCCCACGAAGCTAAACACGTGTTCCCAACATCCTAAATGCATACTCAAGTCTGAAAAAGTGCCCCCTTCCCTGAAGAGAGGAACCAGGCAGGGAAGTCTGTTGAGGGCCCTGAGGTGGACATGACTGCCTCCACCAATGGCTGCTGTTCATGGCAAATACAGAGTGTTTCCATGGAAGAAGGGCAAAATCTGGAGAGGAAGCCCTGTAGAACTGCCTCCTCTAAACTCAGACCACTTCTAATTAAGGTCTCTGAAACTTAAAGACAGTCCCTTGTGACTTCCATAGAGAAGAAACCTGCAAAAGTGATTTTGATTAACCACAGCAATGACCTCTCAGAATATGACCCACATCAAAGATCAAAATGAGTCACTAAAGGTTTAAGGACTTGCCCAGGAGAAAAAAGAAATGATAGCATTTCCTTCCTAATGACTTCAGCCCTGATAGTGAGGGTCTTGATAGAGTAGAGATGGGGGTTGCTTCGGAGCCAGACCACACCAGCCTGTAGATTCTAAATTCAAGTTACAATTGCCCAGCAGTTTCACAAGTGTTCTCTGAAGTTAGACTACCTGGAATTGATTCCCAGCTTCCCATTTCTTAGTTGCAAGACTTTAGGCAAGCTTCTTCACTCTGTGACCTCCATTTCCTCATCTGTAAAATTAATATGATAATATGGGTTGAGCATCCCCAATGTGAAAATCCTAAATCCAATATGCTCCAACATTGGCAACTTGATGTCACAGCTCAGAAGTTTTGAATTTTCGAGCAATTCTGATTTTGGATCTCCTGATTAGGAATGTTATATTAATAAATTCTATGCAACATTCCATAATTCGTAAAACTTCCAAACCTGAAACACTGCTGGTCTCAAGCATTTTGGATAGGGATGTTCAACTTGGAATATACCATATTTGCTTCAGAAAGTTAAAAGCAGAATAAACAAATACATGTAACATTTAGCACAGTCTCCAGCACATTTGCAAAGAGTTCAATACAAACTAGGCACATGCCTGTGATCCCAGCAGCTCAGAAGGCTGAGGCAAGAGGATCAGGAGTTCAAAGGCAGCCTCAGCAATGGTGAGGCATTAAGCAACTCAGTGAGACCCTGTCTCTAAATAAAATACAAAATAGGGCTGGGGATGTGGCTCACTGATTCAGTGCCCCTGAGTTTAATCCCTGGTAAAAAAAAAAAAAAAAAAAAAAAAAAAAAAAACAAAACATTGGCTACTTTTTGAGGCAAAGGAGTCAAATCTATGAAGATGACAACCTAAACACAGGAAGTTCAGAGCAACTAATCATGACAGTTCTATCACATGCAATGGATTCAGTAAGACTAGCTGTGCACACAGCAAGATTTTGGCCCTTTAGAAAGTGTAGGGAAAAAAGAAAACAATAGTGGAATAAAATTAAAAGGTGGCTAAAATTATACCTGTGTCTGCTCCATGTGATTTAAGGGGAAAAAAGAGAAGGTTAAGAAGCCAGGAAAGGTCTCCATTAGGGAAGCAGAAGAGTGTCATAGGAACATTTTGAGTACATTCAGTTAAAACTCAGCCACATGACATTTCTTCCTCCTCTCCTTCAAACAACCCACGTTAGGAATAGTATCAGAACGCAGATCCATTTAAGCATCAAAGGACAGGCTGGGAGGTAGAAAATAGACTGCTTGTAATTGCCAAATTTACGTGCGGAACAAGAGATGAACCAGAGAATTACAGGCCAATAAACCTGAATTCAATTTAGAAAAAGAAATGGAAAACACATGCAATTGCTCAGATAACAATCCTTGAGGAAATTCTATAACTGTGCTTCCCAAAGCAACAGCAATGCTTCAGCAGCATTAAAATCACATAGGGAGAGGGGAGACATTTTTCAAATTGTAGACTCTGGAGTTGTACCCCAGACCTCCTGAATAGACCTTCAGGGGAAAAACCAGGAGTCATCACTTTAGACAACGTTCCCCAGGTTGCTCATTTGAAGAATGAAGTAGAGACTCATAGCTTCAGAGTATAGAAAAAAACTGACAGTAGGAATAGGTAAACAAACAAACAAACAAAGACAAATACTAATACAGCTTTTGTGATCCAATGCCACTTTTTCTGTGACTGTTATATAGTGAGTGTTAAATATCTTGTTTTTAACAATGTCTTACTTCACATCTTCACATATACATGTTACATGGTAAGAGTACATGGTTTGAGAAATCAAACTGAATTTCAGAACATGATTATAATTAATTTTAAACTGAGCTGCTGACATTTTTTAATCATAGAGGCTTCTAATTTTACATTTATAATTAGTAACTTGTTGAACACAAATCCAAATGTTTGCCTTTCAGGCTTAAGCTATTAGATCATATAGTAGTAGGGAAAGAGAGAAGAGATGACCTTGTATGGTGGAAATTTTCAATGGACAGAGGAATAGAGTTTATTTAGGGAAAAACTCACTCCTATTTAACTACACTCTGAAGCCATACATGCATCTGCTCTCAATTTCAGGAAAGTATATTGCAAACAGATTCTTTTTTTCATGGCCAACCTCTTCTTTGCAGAAAGTGACTGTATAAACCCTTGTTCATGCTTTTGTTTATACATTGGTATCAATATGATGTTTAAATAAAAATGAAAACAGTAAAAGTACTCCAAACTCCAAGTTCTTTAATGCCAACATGGTATCTCTTGATCCTCTATCTGGAGTCCATCTGGAGGTGATAAGTCTAAACAATAAGACTCCTGAGAAGTGAAATACTATTTTCCATCACCAACTTCCTCTTTGCCTTCAAAGAATCCTTCTGAAAACAGTACTATCACAGACTTTCCTACCATACAAAACATAAAAGTGGATAGTTCTGCCTGCCACTTTTGAAGCTCCTAACTATTTTCCAAAGCGCATTGCCACCTAAGAACTTTGGTTTGTCATGGCTTCATCCAATGATTTAGTTCAAGGTGATTTATAATGATTTCATTAGGTTGTTGGTAAGACATTCCTGTCATAAGACTTGGGAGGAAAAAAAACATTCCATCAACTGCATCTCAGAAAACGAAGCTATTCCTCTCTAACCTCCTATAAATGAGTCCATAAAGGAGTCTATAAATGGCAGCTTGTATTACAAATGTCAGAGCTTGGAAGTATGTTGACTTACTTTTCATACTAATTTCACACCTACATTCCTTGTTTTTCTATACCAAGAATACTGCAAAAGCCTCATTTTCTACTTTGTGTGTGCCTTAGTTACTAGACACAAACTAGAGTATATATTCACACTGTCTCTGCTTATATTTCTTTCCTATTAAAAGTAAATATAAAACTCTGCCATGTGGGAAAATATCAAAAAACATTTACAACAAAAGGTTTATAGAAATGAGGATGACCACAAGCTTTATCTCTGGAAAAGAGTGGATAATGTTTACAGTATCAATAATCATACTTGTATCCAAAGAATGAAAAATGTATCCAATTGTTTCTATCAGGGAAAACAGTAGTGAGACTTTTAAATTGCAACATGGAAATCTTCTTTATTGAAACACTGTCCAATAATTATTAGACCTAAAAAATATATTCATTCCCCCAAGTTCTCTCAGAGAAAAAAGAAAGGGAGGGAGGAAAAAAAGAAAGAAGGAAGCTAAGCCTGGAATTTTCTGACAGAAGAAAAAGCAGGACATGAAACTGGAATAGCAATTACACCAGACTATGAATATCCTCAATCACCAGCACAAAATGACCTCACAGCAATGATAAATAGAAAAATCAAGAACAGGAATCGCAAAGTTTACAGTCTCCTATGCATTTGTTTAGAGGCAGGGAGAGAGAGGAAATTCAAAGATTAATTCAAGAAAAGGTACCATTTAAATCTTTATTGCTGCTTTTATAAATGTATTAACATTTAATAAATCATTTGTCTTGCACAAAAATAATATCACCCTTTATTTTAAACCTACCTTGATGAAAGACTTGGATTACCTCTCATAGGGCTCCAACCAATAATTCTAGAACAAAGGACAAATATTCTTTATAGCAAAGCTACTCTTCTAGGGATAATGTGCGAAGGGAAAGAAAGTCTTTTCTCAGCCTTTTCTTGTTCCCTAAATATCCTGCTTCTCACCTCCTCCTCCTCTGCCTCTCTCTGTTTTATAACTGCAATAAGTCTTACATGTGAGACCTAAGAAGAAGAACCCCTAGAGCTTAACTGTCTTATCCTCTTCTTTACTCTTTCCTGGAAGCAAGAAAACAGTTATCTTCTTTTAATATCTCTGGAACTTATTTGCTATAAAGTTTAAAAATAAGATAAAAATCCCAAGACGTGTAAAAAGCTGCTCTATTTTTGAAAACTCTTTCAATATATGCATGCATACATATGCTGTATTCTAAATTTTTCCTTTATGAACACACAGATATATACATGGATATGACATTACTTGTATATAGTTAGAAACCTGTTTAGTTGTAACATTATATACAAATTTAAACAAAGATGAAACAAAGATGCTCTTATTTAATAGTGCCTAGAACTGAGATAACTGAATCATAGGTACAATGTAAACATCTTTGCTACTGAGAAAAAATATATATCTCAACTGAAATTATTCGAGGAAAACTGAATTTGTCAGAGTCTGAATTCACAAAATATCTGAAAATATCCTAGTATATTCGCTCTTTTTGCTCCATCGAAATTGGTTTTCAGGAAATATACTAATGAATTCATACATCAGTATGCAAATGGCTGAAGCTCCATCATTTCACAAGGTCAACAGTGGGCATGAATTTATATAATAATAAAACAACATTTATAATTAACATATCACAATGGTAATTCCTGAAATGTAACCATTAAAAGGAAGCATGATAGCAGAATATTTATACACATGCACGTGTACACACACACACACTTTTTTGTTTGTTTTTAACTCTAGCTCACTGGCTCATAAAGCCTCACAGAAACACTAGAATCTAAGATGCCACTTCTATTCTAGTTTTTACCATGGATTTTCTGTGAAGCTTGTGGGAAAGTTAGATTCCCCAAATTCTTCATCTAAGAAGTAATTGATCTACATTATAGTTAAGATTTTCACATGGAAAATAGCTAGGAAAGCAAAGAGCAAATTTTCCAGCATTTTGCTGTTGCATTATCAAATAACACAACACAAAAATACTGTTGGTGGAAAAGTTATTCATTTCTCCCTCTTGAGGAAAAATGTATATTATAAATCCCCAAATTATTGCTTAAGCCAAACCTCTCGGCTCTGGATTTTTCTCAGTTGCACCAGGCTCAGAATTGCCTTACTTAGTCTAATTTCTGTCCTTTGTTTATTATATAATCTGTGCAAAAAATGAGGTCCCTGCTGTGTTTCTGCACTGACACTTCACCCCTGCACTTGTGATAATCATCTCCAAATAGATAACAACCCTAAAGTACAAGGCACACTTTAATATCCTAACTCACCAGGGATGCAGAAGGAAAATGAAAGAGAAAAAGAAAACAGAAAATAGAAAATTAATCGTGCATGTGTGTGAGATAGCTGGAATTGCAGAAGAAGGGAGAACAGATAAAAGACAAGAGCAGAAAGAAAAAGAAGGAAAAATTAATTCAACTGTTTCTGTTTCATACATCTATTGCTAAATTCCAACATGTCTTCTCACTTCTCTGATGAAATCACTCCTCTCATCCTCCTACCATCTGACTATAGTGGGACCTGCCGTTCATGGCCCCCACAAACTACCTCCAGCTACAAGAATAGGCTGTAATCCAAATGGGCTAATTGCAAATCTTCTTGGAGTTTCCAGAGACGTAAATGAATGTGGATAGAGAATAGTTATTTTCTTACAGATGGTTATAATGAAGAAAGAAAGGTGCCAGGTAAAAGGAGACCCACATCACTTGGAGAAAGACAAACTGCGCTGAGAAGGAGTGAAGCCCATTAGTAGGAAGAAGCAGAGATGAGGCTAAGAGAGAAAGTTCTGCAAAGGTATCAGGTTTAAGACCCTGCAACTGTCTCAGGCTTGCTTGGTCCACCCTTCTCAACAATCTGTGAACTAACTGCATTAGTATTTCCCAGTAAACCTCCTCTACTGCTCATGGTAATTCAAATTAGTTTTTGGTGTTGCCTGAAACCAAGAGTCTTGAATGAAAGTTAAGTGAAATGTCTAAATGCCATAAAAAAAATAAATTAATGACTATGGGTTATTTCATTCAAAAAACGATTTCTATCCTTCCCTCACTGTGATAGCTATCAAACTGTGATACCCTGGCAAGTCAAGAATCCAAACTTTAAAGGAAATATTAAGAGAAGAGAGAAAGAAAGAAAAAAGAAAACACATTAAAAATCAAGGAAGAAATAGAGAATACTGAACAAAGAAACAGATGATACAATGCCAAATATCAATATTCAATTTCTTGTGATTCTGGTGATATCCTAACCATCAATTTTTTTTAAGGTGCTGGGGACTGAACCCAGGGCTTTGCACATGCAAACCAGACACTCTACCATTTAGCCCCTCACTCTCAATCTTAATTTAAAGACAATATACAAAGATTCTAGTATTCATACCCCATTTGATTCAAATGTATGATATGTCAAGATCATTGTATTGTCATGAGCAACTAATAAAAAAAAGATTCTAGTATTAATTATGTTGGATAAAATGACTAAGATTTTAATTGTTTATAAGGTTAATGATTGATAATTGGAAACAAATGGGTCTTCATTTCCCTTAATGTCAGAGAATAAAGACAATTATGCCTAGTATAACAATAATTACTTAATATTGCTTTGGATGTTATTTCAGATAATTAAAGACAATGCAATTATCTGAAAGAATGAATGAGAACAAAAATAGAAAAGGAAGCAAGATTACTTTTAGATATCATCAGGTACCAGAGTGTTCAATAAAATCTATAGAAAGATTCTATGAAATGATATGATGATCTAATATGAGGTAACCATTTGAAAATTAATATATACAAATCTATGGTTTATTGTTAAATAAAAATCACTTGGTTAAAAAAATACTCAATAAAGGATAGAATAAAATTTTTAAACATATATCATTTGGTAAATACAGTAAGGTTCCCATCCTAAAAAGCAATGAAAAAGAAGACACTAAATTCTATTTGCTGAAAGCTGCATAATACCACTGCAGGAAATGAGCAAAATAACTATGTATTTTGCCAGAGAGATTTACATAAATCAGTGGATAAAATTGTGTTTGGAAATAGGCTGACGTGTGAAAATGAGTGTTTCATAAAGGTATCAAGTGAATCAATGAAAATGTCATAAAATGAATTACTGGTCCTGACTTTGCTTCTTCCTGTATTCACACCCTTGCCATAGCTTTGCCTAGGCAAAGTGTATATCCAGCTCCCCTGCTTGGGCTTTAGCAGGGAGCAACTTGCTTTAGGCAAATGAATAGGGTCAAGGAGATCATGTGTTGCTAAGACTCATCAAAGTGGCTGCTTGCTCTCTAGTGCTTTTGTTGGCACTACGGAAATGTGTTTCAGTTTACTACTGGCTCCAGAAGCATGTGAAATAGGTATAAATGGCAGCACTACCTTAGCCACCCTATAGGCTGCAGAGTTGCCCTGGACCACCTACACATCCAGGAAATCCAATATGACATTAGCCACATGCCACTGCACATTATAGCTGTTAGTTCTCAACAAAACCTAAGCGATATACAAGAATAGGAAAAGGTAATGCTGAAGCACCTATTAGATAATTTGGAGAAAAATTAAATTTTATTTATAATTTCACTGCCTATACTAAAATACATTTTACATTGTTACCATACAAGTATGAGGTTGTATTATCAGGACTAATACAAAAAAAAAAAAATCTTTGAAGTATACTGTTACATTTTTTAAAGTAACACACACATAAAGTAATATATATATATATATATATATATATATAGATATATAGATATATATATAGATATATATATTACTTTATATATTTATAAAATGCATTTACATTAGGAAGGAGGGAGGGAGGTCTAGTATATGTGAGCGTGTGTAAAAAATTTTTGGAAATTCTTCAAATAACAAAAATAAAGAAAACTAGGTTTTAAACAAATTGAAAGGAACCTGCAACCACTGGACAAATGGCTAGCCCCAAACAACAGGCACAGTATGTTTTGCCACTCTGCATACCCAGCTATGGTACAAGCCTTGTTTTTCCTGTTAAGTGCATATGTGATCAAGAGACTGATTAGGATTCAGAGGCTGCCCTTTCTTTCTTCATAAGTGAGATGGAATCCATGCAGATAGTGCATGTAGCAACAAAAGAGTGAAGCAAGTTTTGTTATCCCAGTTCTCATCCTGCCCTTTACCAACATGAAGGTAAAGGGCAGGATGAGAAGTCCATTAAACTGTTAACAGTTCCGAAGCAACTTCTTCATGGATCTTCAATATTTTGTTTGTGAGAACACAAAGGATTATCTAATTTTCATGTAAGCAATTTAAAATAAATTCAAATTATTATATGATTATTCATGCTTAAGAGTTTTACATGCTAATAGATACAGCAGTTGACAGCACATCAACTCTTTATCTTCTCATCCATGTAGCTAAAAGAAGGATGGAAATGAATTAAGACTTCCAGTGAAATACAAGTGAAACTGTCTTTGCTCTTTCCTGGAAATTCTTGTGGGAAGCTGCTGTTCATTAACAGCAATAACTCCAACTGAAGTCACTGAACTAGAACAAGGTAAATTTCCTTTTGTATTTTCCCTTGGGCATTCTAATACATACCTCAGAAACCCAGACCAATGTTACCATACTTTTAGTACCAAATGAAAAGGTATTGATATAAATGTACTATTGGTGAATAAAGATTAAAAAAAAACATCATTTATAACAGAAATACTGATGTAACATGAGGGAATGAATGAAAAAAAAATCTCGATTTCCAAGTTGCTTACTAGTTGACTATTAATCACTAAGATAAATATAATCCTTGAGAATTGGAGAATAATATTTCAAAATATTTTTAATAAAGTAACTGAGGTAAATGTAAGATACCATATTGTCACCTAGTATGGGCTAACTATTTAAGAGACAAGATAACTACTAAAACAGATCAGAAAATATTAGTTTTACTAGAAAATAACACCCACAAATAGAGATGATATAATCCATTCATTCCTATACTAAAGTGAGTTTGTACTTTTTCCATGACAATGTTTGGCTCATGGAATACAGGGTGGCCAAGAATGACCCAGGACATTATAACTTACTGGGAAAAACAGTTATGAATCTAGTATGCAAACCCTTGTACAACAGAGTATTTGCACAGATATTTAATTGGCTTTAATATATTGAATCTAATCATACAAATCCAGGAAAGAGGATTTAAAAAAAATAATTCCAGACCCTTTAAATATCTTTTATAGCAAACGTGAATTTGGTCTACATGATTCCAGAGAGAGGAACAACAAAATTCAAAGGCACAGAGAGACAAAAGAAGTTGGTACTTAGTTTCTTAGTGTCCATGGTTCAAGTCTCAGTAATGTCATTTAATGGATTTTCAACAGAGAATTTAAGAATAAGCTTTTTGTTTTACATAGACAAATCAGTATCTAAATTTGAAGTATGTTCAAATAGTGCTTATAATTATGAAATAATTATTCTTAAAAGGTTATTATAAATGCATAATGGGGACATTACCTGGTGGGTTTAAAGGTAGAGATTTAAAGATGGTCTAATAATGTTTCTCAGAGCTATAAAAAATCTGCAGAAGGCTGGGGAAGAAATGAAGAAATTAAGCTTAAGCATTTGGATAAGGTAGACAAATACTGGTGTATTTGGGACAAGAAAGAAAAAAGAGTAGAACTGCTACAGCAGAGAATCTCAGAGTTTGAATAAGGAGCCTCTGGGGTTCTAAACCTTCAGCGTTTGCTAGGTCAAAACCATACTAATAAGGCATTATCTGCCTTTTTGCTCTCACTTACTTGCACCTGACAATCAAGTTTATCAGATGCTACATGCTTTGTAATAGTCTGAGTATAGGCTAGATATGAGAATCAAGCTATCTTTTGTTAAGTCAGATAAAAAAGTATTTGGAAAAATGTGAACCAATTTTACTTTTCTTAATATTTTTGTAAAATTTATTTTTGATTGGGCTGGGGATGTGGCTCAAGCGGTAGTGCATTTGCCTGGCATGTGCTGGGCACTGGGTTCGATCCTCAGCACCACATAAAAATAAATAAATAAATAAATAAAGATGTTGTGTCCACCGAAAACTAAAAAATAAATATTAAAAAAATTCTCTCTCTTTTAAAAATTATTTTTCATAAATCTATGAAAATGTATTTTTCCTAAATATGCTATTATGATAATACGAAATTATTATTGTAATTTTTAAGTGAATTTCTAAGTAAATATTTTAAGATTTTTCTCAGATATATCTAATATTATAAATATGGAATTAAATCACCTACTAGAACTCTTTGAGCTTTTATTAATTTTTTAGGAGTTTACAGGGAGGGGTCCTTAGCTTGTGAACCCAAGATAGATCACAGGGAGGAGATGAACTTGGAGCAATGCTGGAGGGAGGGATGGGGTCTGAGGATAAGAAGCCTTGCTATATATGGGAAAATGTAATATGTCAAGTCAGGACCTAACATGGACTCAAAATAGGGTCCATAGGCTGGGGATATAGCTCAGTTGGTAGAGTACCTGCCTTGCTTGCATAAGGCCCTGGGTTCAATCCTCAGCAGCACACACACACAAAAAAAATAGAGCCCATACCAAAGCAGACATAAGAAATGAAACAATGGAAGATATATTTGGCAGGAAATGTGGTAAGTGATAAGAAATAGTGGGTGACGGGTGGGGTTCTGGAGGACTAGCAACCAGAGTTGACATATACCCACGGGGTAGGTGGTTCCCGTACAGTGGAGAAAAACACTGGGTGAGGTAACTCAGGGGAAAAGACAGATGAGAATATTTGTCACTGCACACAGGAAAACTGGCTTGTCTGTGAGGGCAGGTAGACAGAAGAGAATACAGGTCAAAGCTGAGAAGAAGGATGAAAACTCTAGATCAAAGGTGAGAGTTTTCTTCTAAGAGGTACTTTAACCCACAGGAATCTGCTGCCCACTCCAAACCAATCCCTGATCAACCCAATATTCTACAGTTGGCATTTTATTTCTACAAAATAGTGTCACAAAGAAGACTGCAACCTATTCTTTTTCATCTAAGTTTAGACAACAGCAGCATCTGTGCAATTATCAGCAGTTATCATTAGGCTGGTTATTATATAGTAAAAACTAATTACACATTCATTATGCTATTTTAACATCTCTATTGAAGTATGATTATTATAAAATAAGAAACATATTTAAAATGTACTATTTGATAAGTTTTGACATTCATGTGAAACCATCATCATGATCAGGAAAACCAACATATAGATCACCATCAAAAGTCTCTTTTAGTTTCTTTGTATTTCACTGCTAACACTTTCCCACCCTCATCCCCAAGTCCCCAGGCAAACACTAATCTGCTTTATATTGCTATAGATTAGTGTCTGTTTTCATAAATTTATTTAAATGGAATTATATGTCCTTTTTTTTTTTTTGCCTGGCGTTGTTCAATCAGCACAATGATACTGGGATTCAATTTTGTTTTACTCTGTATCAATAGTTCATTCCTTTTTATCACTAAATATTATTCCATTGCATGTGCACATGTTGGTGGATATTTAGGCTGTGCACATGTTGGTGGATATTTGGGCTGCTTCCATTTTTGGACAGCCTTTAACATTTCATGCAGTGCCAGTGTACCAAAGATAAATATTTCAACCTTTTCATGTCTGAAGAGTTCTTTTTCTTGCCTTCACATTCAGGAGATATTCTATGTACATTGAAAAATGTAAAATACAAACTTGAACTGAGTCTAGGACCACCATGAGTTGACAGTGGATCTCCACCCCACCTCCCTCTTCTGGTATTTTCAAGATGTTACTCTTCACATTCTTTTTACCCAGACATCTTCATTTCTTTCTTTGTTCCTCTATGTGTAAGGTGTCTCTTTTTCACTGTCTGCTTTTAGGAGTTCTCTCTTTATTACTCATTTGATCGATTTCATTAGATTATGCCTTGGGGTAGTTTCCTTCATGTTTTTTTGTTCTTGGGATTCATTGAGCTTCTTCCATTTGTAAGTTTGTATAATTTCCACCAAATTAGGAAAGGCATCATTCTTTGTCTCTTCCCCTCTTAAGGGAGTTGGATTACATATACATCAGGCCATTTGTAGTTGTCTCACACACCCACTAATGTTCTGTTCACTTTAAATTTTCTTTTTTTCCTCTGAGTTTCACTATACATTGTTTCTATTACTATGACCTAAAGCTAACTATTTTTCTTTCCTTTAGTAAAATCTAATCCAATGTTAATTTCAAGTTTATTTTTCTTCTCACATATTATAGTTTTGATGTCTAGAAGTTCAATCTGGATTTTATTAAAAATATCTTCCATGTGTCAACTTTTGGGCACAAGTTAAGGAGTAGAGTTATAATAACTGCTTTAATATTCTCATTTGCTAAATCTAACAACTGAGTCATTTTTGGATGAGGTTAAATATATTGAATTTTCTCCTCATTATTTTCAGCTCTTTTTCATGCTTAGTAATTTTTTTTATTGGGTGCCAGACATTTATGAATTTTACCTTGTTGGGTACTGGATATTTCTGTATTCTAATAAATATTATTGAGTTTTGTTGTGGAAAGCAGTTAACTCACTTAAAAACAATTTGATCCTTTCAGATGTTCCTTTTTAAGATTTGTTAAGCAGAACCATAACACAGTTCAGTCCAGGGTTGATTATTTCCTACCACTAAGGCAAAATGCTTTTGAGTACTCACTCTATCCAGTGCCCTGTGAAAAATGAGGTTTTCCAGTGTGGCTGAGGCTAGAGAATTAGGCAGTTCTGCCAGCCCTTCCTGAGCAAGAATTATTCTTTTTAATCTTTTGGGCTGATTCTTCCCAGCCCCCAAAGTTACTTTAAAGCAAGGTGCAGAGCAGATGAGTTCTCAACAGCATTCTCAAGGGGAACATCCTTAAGACCTCTTTTGTTTTCTCTTTGCAGATTTCTCCTCTCTGGTATTCTGACCTGTGAACTCTAGGAAAGTTGATCTCCCTGAATGCTCAGCTCCACTCCTTAACTTGACCCAGCTCAACCTAGGTTCTACCATCTGAAGACTGTGGTTGGACTTCCTCAGGGTTGAACAGTTAAAGATAAGGCTGGGCTCATTTGTCTCCCAACTTTCAGCCCCTGATGGCCAGTGATTCATAATCATTGTTTCATAGACTTTGCCCAATTTTTTTTTGGATGATTTTGAGGTATATGCTTTTTCATGTGTCAAAGTGGGAGGAATAAATTAGGAGCCTTTTACTTTATCTTTGACCAATATCCCTTAACTTTATAATCTTACAACAACCCTTGAGTTGGCTATTATCATCTATATTTTACTTGTGAGTACATTGAGGCACACAAAGATTCAGCTTGTTCAAATTTACACACCCTGTATAAGTGACACAGCTGTAATCTTTAAGCACTTATTCTAAAGTTCTCACATATAGCCATTATGACATCCTGCCCCTAGAGAAAGTAAGAAAGGAGCCAAAGGAATATTCAACACTGAGAAAGTTTATAAAATTGACCAGAGTTTTAACTTTGTTTGTTTAGAAACGTCCTCCTGTGAAAGATGAATGAATAAATTATGAGTATTAAAAGTTACATAGAGTAACATATAAGGCTTAAAGATTTTTTTAATAACTTTGGTCAACCACAAAGTTGGGAGTTTTCATTCCCTCCACAAAAAAAGCAATATCTAGATATCAGACCCACTGCCAAAAAGTCAGAGGTACTCAGTAACTTTTTAAATGATCTGATCTATCTCTGACAAAGGTCCCTTTATGTTCAACTAAATAAATGTTTTTAAAATAATAAAATAAGTCTCTTCCTTTTAGCTTCTACCAACTCATGCAAAATATAAAAACAGCAAATGGCAGAACTCATAAAACATGACATTCCATAGCAACACACTCACATCCTCCCCATTAAGATGGTCTGATTGAAGTTTTCTGATTACATTTTTGGTAATGTTCAATTCTTTTAATCTTAGAACGTAATCAAATTTTCCTGGATCTTTTGAAAAAAACACATTTAATGGTAAGATTCATTACAACAAATAATGAAGAAATTATATTATAACTGATATAATACTGTGTATAAATTCAGACTATGCCAAATATGGGTTACAAATTTTGTAATGATTAAATATCACAAATGGCATTGAACAGTGAAATGATTATAATCATCACCTAATCAATTTTGAATCAATAAAATCATCAACTGCCTATTCAGGTTTACTCCAGATACGACTCTTTGCTCAGGACTGATACAGCTTTTTCATGGTGCACATTATTTCTTTTTAGTTTGGAATACAAAATATGTTAACAATGGAAGTGGATCCTGCTATCCTTACTGAAAAGCTGGAAGTTAATTCTCACTTCTGTTGACTTGGTGAGGAGACTGGGCTTTAGATCCAGCTCACCTGCTTTGATTCCACACTACTCCACTTCAATGCTTCATATCAAAGTAGCCTAGGCAAGTTCCTTACCCTCCTTGGGCCTCAGATTACTGAGTTGTGAAAGAGAAATAATAGTGCTAATTCATAAGATTATACTGAAAATTAAATGTATTAACATATATAAGATATATAGAACACTATTAAGCATGTAGTGTTCGACCATTGCTAATTGCATTATTACTATTAAAATAAGGCATAGAAATAAATTCCAAGGTATTTCCATTTTACTGGTTGTCATGAGGTACCCCCCAAAAGCTCATGTGTGAAACAATGCAGGAATGTTCAGAGGTGAAATGATTAGATTATGAGATCTTAAAACCTAATCAACGAATTAATCCAATGATATGGATTAACTGGTAAATTTGGCAGGCAGGGTGTAGCTGGAGGAAGTAAGTCCTTTGAGGCATGTCTTTGGGGTTTAGATTTTGTCCCTGCTTGGCAAATCTCTTTCTCTGCTTGTTTGCTATGTCCTGAGCTACTTCCCTCCGCCACACCCTTACACTGTGATGTTCTGCCTCACCTTGGGCCCAGAACTATAGAACTGAAGACAGAACCTCTGAAACTGTCAGTTAAAATAAACTTTTCTTCCTTTAAGTCGTTCTTGTCAGGTCTTTTGTTCATAGTTACAAAAAAGTTGACTAACACACTGGTCACACAGATGTTTTTCTAATTAGATTTAAGGCCAGAATGTAGTTGTTTCTAGACTGCTGGTTTTCAGAGGGACTGCAAGAACTGAAGCACCCACCTATCTTGCCATTTTGGCCTCAGTGCTGCCATTATATAACCTGTGCTTCAAACAAGCAGTGGAGATCATGTATCTATTATATAAATGCTCCAAGCAAGGCAAAGGCTTCTTAAAAATCTTCTTGAATCTCCCATGGAGCAAACAACCTTACTCAATCCATCACACAGGAACAAAGTGTAAGCTATATGAGCAGAGCTGCTCCAGTATTAGAAACACCCAAACCTCTAGAAAAGATTTTAGCCATAACTAGCAGTACTCTTGACTTTAAGTTGTTTTCTCATTTGCATACAAACCACTTGTTGTGTAAGTTACTTGAATTTATTCTACTTTATTCATAATGAAAGAGGAAGGTGTGTATATGTGATTTCTCATAAAATTTTCCCAACCTCTAAGCCCGGGATCTCACAATGTACCTAAAATACGAAATCCCTCAAGACCCCAACTAGAAGAAAAAGTAGGATCATGAGAAGACACAGCCTGGCTATTGTTTTAAAAAGAAATGAATGCACAGACATTAGAAATCTAAAATAAAAGCAAATATTTAATCATTATAAGCCAGTATAAACCAATAGCACAAGGTAGGAATTCAACTGTGAAAAGTTCATATGGAAGAATGTTGCCACTGGCATCTGTCAGAGTCAGACTGTATCAGCTGCATGCAGAGGCATGTGCCTGCATTTCACTGATGTCACATCATGTGCATGCAATTTGGAGGCATGAAATGGAAATCTGTCACACTTGATCGAAGTGTCCAGCTTCTCCTTACAATAGGGCAGTGTATTCTGCCTTCACTTAAGGTGGCTAAAACAATACTTACTGTAGTTACTTGTGTTTGATTGGTCATTTGAAGAAATCACTCTAACAACCATTTCTCCTGGGAACATCTGTTTGGGGGGGGGGGCATAATTTATTTCATTTATCCATATTTCACTTATCTGACTAGATTTAAAAAACTCAAAAAATGTGAATGGTGCTTGTGAGTAGGTTATAGTCTCTTAATTAAAAGCTGGCATGCCCTAATACATTAGCAAACATTGTTTTATATCCTTCTCCTTCCACCATATAATAATTATTTATAGTAATATAAATGTATATATATTACATAATAATATATACAACTGGAAACATTTCTGAGTTTCTTGTTTAAATTAACCATACAGTTTCATATTTAAAATAATTTCAAATATATTTTTAAAAGGAGAATAGGTAAAAATGTATTTTAAAATCTGCTTTCACTGCAAAGTATTAATTAATAAGATCCTAAGTAGACGTTAAAAATACTTTAATTTTCATAAATTGTTAAAGTTGAATTTTTGAGCAGTGTGCAGTGGTATACACCTTGTGATTCCAGTAACTTGAGAGGCTGAGGCAGGAGGATTGCAAGTTTGAGGTCAGTTTCAGCAACTTAGTGAGATGTTCAGCAACTTAGCAAAATCCTGTCTCAAAATAAAAATAAATAAATAAATAAAAGTACTGTATTGTAGTTCTATAGTAAAGCAGCTCTGGCTTCAATCCCCAGTGTCAAAATAAAATAATAGAAAAATAAATAAAAATAAAATAAAATTAGATTTTTGCTACACATAATCTAAAAAGTATTTTCACATTAAATTTATCTCACCTCAAATTTGTGAGACCAACATCATTTCATTAGTTGTTTTAATTTAAATAGGAAAACCTAAAGCAAGTGACGAACTCATGTAAATGTATAGTTTCTCAGCTATTCCACACATAAAAACAAGAGAAATGTATTTCAATTCTGTGTCATAATACTCTGTATCATACTGCCATGCTCAGAACTTTTTACCCCAAAGAAGTGATAAATTTCCTTCTTAGTTCATCAAACATGTAATTACTGGCATTACGTGGCTCTCAGTAAACCCAGATCACATCTCAAATCATGAACTATATGTTCCATGATTTCTTCAAAGGTCTCTATGATTGACTATGAGTCATTTTAAGACATCTGATTGCACCTGGCATCCTTGATTTTAAACCTAGTTCTTTCAAGCCATTTGAATCCTTAATAAACAGCTCAATAGCTCCCTCTAGCATCTTTTTATATACTACACCCAGAGGTCACATTTAATCAAAGGTTAAGGGCTACAGAATGTTGAGAGCCACAGCCGAATTCCAACCCCCACCCCCCCCCACCCCCCCCCCCCACCTGCTTGGTTCTCTATAATTGCCTGTTGCTGCAACAGAAGACTACTTTTGAATCTCTTGGCTAAACTCCTGCTATGCAGCTCATTCAGATATTTCACTAATCCAAACCAAAGAATGCACAATGCCAAATGATTGTGGTGAAATATTAAGACAAAGAATACCTATTCTGAGTGCTAAATGACAGGAAGCAACAATCAAATATGGTTTTAAGAATAACCTCAAAATCTATAAATAACATTACCAAGAAAAAGCAAATGAAGACAAAAGAAAATCTATTTGCAACACATATGATTTATCCTCTTAGCATGAAATTTCTCATTGTTCATATAAGCTGCATATTTTATAAAACAAATGCAATCTAATTTTTTCACATTCAAAATAAAATGTGTGGTTATGAACAAAAATAACTGTTGGAGAGCATGTGCCAAAATTATTTTCCACAATAGGCAATCGGAGCATACAGTATGAGTGCTTCATTTCACTATAAAATATGTATATATTTGGATAGATAGAAAGATAGATTTGAATTATGATACACTCTCCCACAAAAAAATTCAGCTTAAACTCAGATTTTGAACTTATTCCAACTTGCCTTTTTATGACTAAAGTACTACTTGTATATGATTTTTTTTTTTCAAAATAACATTAAGCCATGTTTTTAACATTAAATTTTAAAAGTTTGCTACCTTGGCCAAAAATTGATTTTAAACTTACATATCATTTTCTGCCAGTGTTTTTACTACTCAGCAGAAAGCTAGGATTATTTCCAAAATGAAACACCCTTTTTCACTACAGATGATAACACATGTTAGATATGTTATATATCCTATGTTTCTTCATGACATTCATTTCTGGGGTGTGTGGGGGAGGTTACTATCTACCTTGTGATCTAAGTTGTCCCCAAATTTAGAGGGTAAATATTCATATACATCTCCAGCCACATAAACTAAAGTTTAGAGGGTAAGCACTATAAAATTTCAAATTTGCAAATGAACTTAGTGTCAATTTAGGTCAGTATTCACTTTGTCAGATGAAGGGATTAAAGAAATTACTTGTCCAAGTTAAAGCTATATTAGTGCAAAACCTAGAGTTGAAACTCACGTTCTTTGACTTATATGCATTGCAGGATCTTCCTAGCTATCTTGTCATTCCCAATGTTACATGGATGTGATTTTTTAAAATTCCTTTGTCATTGTAGGAAACAATTTGCAATTTCATCCCTCCTCTACAAATTAAAAACAAGAACAAGGATATAACAGACTTGGCCTAAATCATGTATTGAATCCTATCCCTGCTATAGAGAGGAAGTACTTGGGACATGAGCCAGTTAAAATAAACAGGCCCATTGAATCATAAAGACCTATTTATTTTCTATGGTATTAGAAAAGACGAACAGATTTCAACAAACCCAGACTTGTAATAGAAGGTGTTAGCTAAACTTGACATTCTCTGATAGTAACAGATGACAAGACAAAATGTGAAAAATCACATTCCTGAACTAAACTGTCTAAGAAAAACCATGGGAAGAAAATGTACTGATGTTAGATAAGCATGGCTGAGTTTCAGTACATTACAAATTTTTTAAAAAATGAAAAACATACTAAAGTAAAAATTTCCCTAGACCAGTGGGCATGTCTTAACCTGATAGACTTTTTACGTAATTAGGTGTTATGTCAACTACATCTGCATCAACATTTATTTTCTATTAAAAATAATGACACTGAAAAAGGATTGAGTATTTAAAGAGGTGAAGACAAGTTCTAAGTTCTGTATATACAAATACATATGTACATATGATATACATATATCAATTTAATTATCAAAACAACCTGATAAACCAAAGTACTCTCAATAACCCCATCTTACAGATATGTAAACTGAGAGTCATAGAATTAATTAATCTGCAAGTAAAAGGGATGGGATTAGAACCCATGCAGTCTAGTTTCCAGAATGTACTCTTTATTACTATACTTCTCACAATGAAAAAGAAACTGATATATATATATATATATATATATATATATATATATATATATATATATATAATTTCATTCACAGATACTTAAATTGAAATGGAAAAGGTAAATGAAAAATAATTTTCTCCATTTGAAATACATATGCTGAAGGGTCAGAAAGTTTCCAAAGGAGTATGAAGAAGTAAATCTTTCTCTTCTAACAGTAAATAAATTTGACTCATTGATTCAAACATTCCATGGATTTTGTTGTTGTTGTTGTTCTGAAAAAATTCCAAGTCATCATCTACCAAATGTCCTAAAACAGGTACATTTTTAATAGTTCGGGTAGGTCAGTGAGTAAAATGAATATTCAGTAATTGAATAATCCAGCTTCAGAGAAAAGAGTTATGCCTCTGAACAAGTACATTAAATGTTTCTTGTGTTAATAACCAAATATCATAAACAAGAAAACATAGTAACTTTAGATCTATCACTTTTAACTTGGCTCCAGAGATAGGAAAGCTGCATTGAAACCCAACTTGATCCTTACTTTCTGGGGAGAAGACACAAAAAGAAAAGCCAGCTATATAGAGAGGGGAACATACTTGACCTGTGTTTTCTGTAGATTTTTCCGGGGCAGGGGGTGGGGGTCGATCATTGGAGAAATGTACCTCACCAGCATATGTGCACCTGCAAGGGTTTCCTGAATAACTCTAGATCTGGTAAGACCTGTCCAGGCAACTCTGAACAGAGAAAGGCATGGCCAAGGGCGGGGGGGGGGCGGATGCAGGAGAAGCTGGAAAACCTCAGGACCATCAAGACATCTGATGCACATGCTATAATTTTTGGCCCTTAAAAACATTTTAAACTTTCAGCATAGTTGGGATGTTTTGTTAAGCCTGCAGTCTTTCTGCAGATAAGAACCTTTATGAATTAGTCACACAGCTCCTGTTGTTGATCAGTAAATAAGGGCTACAGTGGAGAATTGAGGGTATCAGTCAGGAAAGTCCCTGAGACAGAAAGAGGTATGGTGTTACCATATTTCCATGAGCAAATAAAATAAAGCTTTTTTTTTTTCTTTTTTCTTTTTGCAGTCTGGTGATTGAACCCCAGGGCTTTGCACATGCTAGGCAAGAGCACTATCACAGAGGTACATCCCCAATCTTAAATAATGATATTTTTAAGCAAGTAGAGAACAAGTGATAAGATAAAATAGTGTCTCAATATAACACATTTTAAAATCTGTAAAATATATTTTTATCTCTAAAATATCACATGATCAATTATTGCCAAGTTTATATGCAATACAAAGCTATACTCCAAACAAGCAAGCTCTGATCTTCTGGGTAGATTCAGAAAAACCTGAAGAAAGCCAAAAAATCCTAATCAGTTATTAAAACATATTTTAAGAAAAAATTATGAGATGGTTACACTCACAATTCATATTATATTTCATAAAAGATCCATTTGGAATCCACAATGTCTCTTCTTCCTTTAATTAGGAACAACACAATCAACTTTTACTTCATCAAGATTCTTTTGTTGCAGAGCATTACCAACTTCATACTTTGATACATGCTTCATCCAGGTTTTCACCTGTTTTCATTTCAATCACTAATTAGACATTAAATAATTTTCCTCACTGTAAATGTGTGCTATTGTTTAAAAATCAATAATGTTCAATGTTGTTCTCAGAGTGAACATTAGACAAACTATCAAAGTTGATGGCAGTTGTTACTATTATTATGACATATTCATGACAAAAACATTTGCAGTATCAAAAAAAAAAAAAAAATCCCAGAATCATGAAAATCCCCAGTGCAAAGTAACTATTCTAGAGATAAAATGATTTATAGTTCTTTGTTAATAATTTAGCTGCTTCTGACCAATGAATACCTCTAAACAGACTGCTGTCCAATGACAGAAGTTTTTGACTTTTAGTTAATATTAGCAATAAAACTCCCTTGCATCATGCTAATAATAACACATTGGAAGAACCACTCCCAAAAAAGGAGTCCAGTGTATATATAAAAACATTTATCTCCATAAGTATATACTGAAAACTTAAGGCTTAAAGAGGCTTCCACTTAAAATACAGGTAGAGAAATGAATGAATATATTCTAAAGTACTACTCTAACCCTTTCTGCTGTTAGAAATGTTCCTTTTTGTTTTTTTGTTTTTTTTTTAACACAAAGAATTCAAATACCCTCTTTCTCTATAACAGGCTTTCATAAGCATATCAACATTTTTCTCCCACTCTGATAACTGAAAATTCTAAATGTTTATTGTTTTAAAAATCAGACAGCAAAGTGTTAACATGAATACCTCTATATAATGCCCCCAAGGGGAAAATACAGGGTTAAACCCTAAATCACAGAGATGAGAAGTATGGGGGTACCACAAATTGTTAAGTTGATGGATGAATAAAGCACTATAATCTTAGCAGTCAGCATAAAAAGCCTCTCTCTGAAGCTTTGTTCCAACTATAATAACTTGGTGTACTTACCAGAAAAAATTATGATCATATGGACTTCATGCATGATTGATACCATTACTGTTTATTTTAAGACTGTCCTTGAGAATCAATCAAATAAAGCATTCCAAATGTGTATGTTTTGCAACCAAGAATGAGGAACACAATATAAGTGCCTCTTATGGAGAGGAAGTAATGGAATATTCTCTCCATTAGTGTTTTCCACCAAAAAGAAACATCTAATAAAAGTGAATCAGGCAGAAACTCATATCAGAAAACCTCCTATCATCCTATGTTCTTTATAATATTTGTATTTTTCTAGTAGCTATTTTAATAATGGAATAAAAAAGTTATCAACATACACACAAAAGCTTACCAATCCAACCAAGGAAGAGCCCAAGAGCTTAAAAAACTACTTGGGAATAATACAAACTATGAAACATAATCACCCATAAATCATTAGAATACTCCCTTTGTGTCAAGTAAGCTTTTTAAGGTCCCAGAGGGCACATGAATCTTATCTATCATTCCTTAAATCTTTGCATTTGTAATAAACATGGGTGAAATAACTGAAATACTTTAAAATGGGAAAATAACTCTTCTCCATGAACCATTTTTTTTCACATGCACCTTGAAAAGGAAGATATAGCTGGAATTAAAAATTGTCATTTTTAGTAACATAACTTTTTTGTATAATAATATCTGATTGAGGATTCCAATATAAAGAAACTCAATCTATGTTTAGCCTCACAAAGGAAACCTAATAATAATTAAGACAATGATGTTATTCCAATCTCAAAAGCAAATCAAAGACTTTGCCAGGGCAGGTAGACATCCATCTCTCCTTTCCTTCCCATAGTGAGCAAGACACAACCTAGCACTTAAGTTGTAACCACCTCTCCCACGCCCCACCTCACCACCATCTCCAGCACCACCAATCTGACAATAGGCCCTTCTGTTTATAAATTATAAATAACAAATTGCCATTCTCATTCCTCCATTCTATGAACTAATCATTTCACTTCAACAATAAATTCTTGGTTTAAATATTAGGTACAAAAATCCATTTGTATCACACAACTCCAAAAGTTCAAATCTGTCATCAAGAAAAGTTTGGACTTTCAGCCCTTTTCCATTTCTCTTTCTCTCTCTCTTTTTTATGCAAAACAAAACAAAAAACACAGTTTCTCAAAGGGTTAAAAATCTTAGTTTTCAAATTTGTATTTTTGTGGAATATACTGATGCTTCACATCTGCAAATTTAACTAATTTATAATGGCTATTACTCTTTAAAATACTTTGTTTCTGTACTATCACTTATTATGTGGAGTCCTAAGAACAGTTTATATAAACATAGTTATATTCAGAATGTGCCTCCACACCTGGCATTTATTATGCACACTTTGTGTATAAATCGGTTACATGAAGCATGTTCAAATACTGTGCAACAGGTCCTGCTATTGTGTAAACACATGCTTCCAACAGAATGACAGGAAGCTTTATTATATCAACAATATAAGGGGAAATCACATTATTCCTTGTAGATTTAACCATAATTCTTTAGAAAGTCAGAAGGTATCAGATCTAATCAAAAGGAGTAAATTTTACTAAAACTCCCTTGCTGGCTTTGCATCCTACCGAACATGTAATAAATTTGTGTCACAGCCCAGGTGTGTTCACGTTCCCAATGATTTATTGCACGTTGCTGGCTGGCTTTAGTGCTGAGTTGATGACAGGAAGAGTACTTTGGCAGAGGTCTGACAAGTCCTTATCCTTAAGTTCCCTTTTGCTTTGTGCCTTCTGTTCCCAAAGCTATCACAGTAAAACAGATGACAGTCTAAGACCTCTCAGTTTTTGCCATGAGAGTGTGAAATCAAATTTAAAACACACCTCAGAACTATTACATGGGGCCACGTTTATTTTCAATCGGCGGGGGAGGGGGAGAGAAGACACTTCAAAAGAGATGGATTTCACGTCCTCTGTGCAGCCAGATCCAGTTACAGTGTATTAAGTTTTGTCTAAATGAGAAAAAGACTCTGTCTACTCAAGTGTTTTATCACAAAGTAATGTTATTAAACATATCAAGTATTCCCACGTTCTCCTTTAGATTCTTTTATTTTTACCTCCTTTGTTAGGCACCAACCACGGGGAGGAAGGTTTCAGGAACAATACCAAGGCAGCACAGGATGCCAAGCAATCAATTTTGTTTCCCGAGCTGTTTATCCATCATAAACTCAAGCTTCCTTGTTAAGCCACACGTTTGCTATAAGTAGGGCTTCACCTCTTCCCCGGGTAAGACGCATGGACCGGCTACAATTGTGTCTTTGAGCGCGCAGCATCGTGCTTTGTGCTGCTGGGGATAACGGATTCTCGGTCTCGCATGCATCCATCACCTAAGGCACAGGGAAACTCAACTAGGGTTTCAGAGGCTACAAGGGAAATAATGTTGAGACCTGGCTGCTCTGAGCTACAAGGATCCGAAGAGTGAAGGAAATGTTTCAGGGATCAGTCCAGGCAGGGGAAGAGGAAGAAGCCCTTGTACTCTTACCTCCACATTGAAATACTGCTCCGTTCCGCAGACTGTAGCACATAAAATCCAAATCAAGGTTTGCAAGAAAAACACCCCCGAAAGATGCACGAAATCCGACCGTCTTCCAGTGCTGAATGTGAGTAAGATCATAGTGAACTGTGCTTCAATGGATGGACGAGCTCCCCTTCTTTTTCTCCCTCTTTCCCTCTCCCTCCCTCCCTCGTTTCCTTTCAAAAAAAAGTCCTCCGGGTGGGTTAGGAGCCTGCAGGTTCACCCACAGCCGGGCAAGGGGAGGAGAAAGGGGCCCCAGGTGCTCGGCAGCCGGGAGAAGGAGCGGCAGAGGCAGGGTCAGCAGCAGCTCGCGTTCACCATCCTCGGGGGATCCGTCACCCGGAACGTGGCGCCCAAGTTCACCGGCGGTTCCGACTCAAAGCTCCCAGTCGCAGCCGCAGCAGCAGCCGCCGCCGCCGCCGCCGCCGCCTCCAGTCCGTGCGTCCTCCACCTCCTCCTCCTTCTCCTCCTCCTCCTCCTTCTCCACCGCCTACTCCGCCGCCGCCGCCGCCGCCGCCGCCGCCGCCCCCAGCTTCTGCGGGAAGGGCCTCCGCCGCTCCTCGCTCTCTAGCCTCTGCTTCTCCTTCCCTCCTCTCCTCGCTCCCCTCCAGAATGTTCATCCGTAATCTACATAACTCCTCCTTCCCGGGGTCTGCCCGGCTCTCAGGGCCCCGGGCGCGCGCGCGCGCGCGCGTGCACACACACACACACACACAGTCCAACACACACACAAACACAAGGCATACACAGCCCGAACCACACGTACGCGCGCTTCTTAAAGGAGACGGCTCGTAAAGGCTTCCTGGCTACTGTATGGCGCTGTGGAGGTATCCATCCTGCGAGAAGGGCCCGGGTTTGAGGAGAGCTATCAGTTTTACCCACCCCTCGTCCCCCAGCAGACACTTAGGAACCTGGGCGGCTCCATCCTTTGATCTAGTATCACGATCGCGCATCCAGAAGCAAGTGCGCCCCTCTCCAGCCCGGGTTTGGGTGGGGCTCAGGCTGTGTACCCTGGTGGAGCCTGAGAAGAGGCTCAGGCCTGGTCCAGAAGAACGATCTGCATCCTCAGTGGAGCGGCTCTGGAAGATTAGGGACGCTAGGAATGAGAGAGAGAGAGAGAGAGAGAGAGAGAGAGAGAGAGAGAGAGAGAGAGAGAGAGAGAGAGAGAGAGAGAGAGAGAGATCGCCCCAGTTACTGTGCACTCCTTGGGGACTTGGGTCAGTTGCCAGGCTGACCAAGTTTGGGAGGCTTGAGATGGCAAGTCCTGAACGTCCAAAACTTTACTGGGGTCCTCGGATGCAGTGTCCTGTTGTCTCCCTGAATTCTGTCTACCATCGTGGCACTCCGCCTTCCAAGCTAGGGGAGTAGGCACTGGGTTTTGGTGGGGTACTCATCAGATACAAAAGCGGGAATGAAAATTCGCTTTTCCAGGGGAACGGTGGACAGACACACGCACACACTGGCACTGGTGGTCCTGAGTGTTAACAAAACATCCGACCAAAGGGGTGGGGGCGTTGGAAAGAAGCCGGCTGCGGGAGCTGGAGGAAGAGCTGGGTAAAGAAAAAGAGGGAGCAGCCTGAGGAAAGGCGAGTAAAGCAGCTGGCAAGGGCGGGAGGAAGAGGCTGCTCGCAGACCGAGCGGGGGAGAGGCTGGCGGGAGCGAGGAAAGCTGCAGGCGAGAGGGGGAGGTTTCTGGCAAGAGGCTCAGGCGAACGCGGGCAGGGGAACTTCAGAAGCGGCTGCCAAAAAGGACTCTAGCTGCAGCAATGTGAGGCAGTGGACAGGGGAGGCAGCAACCACCAGCCCTTGGCAGGTGATGGTTTGGCTGGAAGAGAAAGGGGGAAGGGAGAGAGGCAGGCATCTGTTTGGGGGCAATGCCAATAAATGTGCTTCTCCTTGGCAGCCAGCAGAGGGGAAGAGGAGCCCACGGTAAAGAAAAGCAGGGAGGCGAGGTTAAGAATAAAGCGTGTTCCAGGTATGACAGCTACCTCGGTGGGGTTGAAGAGAGGATTGACAAGGTATAGTTCATGTTTCAGTTGGTAAAGCAGGAAGTAGGACTATAAGAGGTCATGATTGATAAGCAGATGGAAAACGTTGAAAAATAGTTTGCCAAAAATGTATTGGATGGTAATAATTTGTATCCTAAAGAGAAAAATGAAAAATGTGAGGAATGAGACTTTACAGCTGTTGCTAAAATTAGAAAAGAGAATATATATATATATATATATATATATATATATATATATATCCCCAACTTGACCCAAGACTTTCAGGTGTCTTTTCCGGTAGTTTTCCCTGTGCACAGCATGAGCCACCCACAAAATTATTTGATGATGTAATAAAAAGCTATACATTATATTGCATAACATTAAAATTTGCAGAATATTTCTAAACATAGTATTTCATTTAATTTCTACAACATCCCTGAAGGTTTTGTTTTCAACTTCCAGATGAAGACAATGATGGAAATAAAAGATAACTTTCCATCTCATCATACAAGTGACAGAGTTCAGGTGTTTTCTGACTTCCAATCATTGTATTTCTTACTATGTTCCACTGACTTTCCACATAAAAAAATTCATGCCTGATCTTGATTTGTGCACACAGGTTGAGATGATTCATATAAAAGAAATTGAAAACAAGGTCATTTTGTAGAAATTGTCCAGTGTTCTGTGCCAATGTAAAGTAACAAAATGTGATGTGGCATATTTTTCAATAAGTCAAGAAATTATTTTTTGTGTGTATTATATCTAGCAAGGTGTAAAATTAGAAAAGAGAATGCCAAAAAATGTTGAAATTCTGTTCCAGTCCTTGAGACAGTATCAAAGAGGAAGTGAAATAAATTTATACAAGATATACATGAGAAAACAATTATAAACAATTATAAATGGCGAAGTCCTTGCTAAATGAGCCAGTATATAAGACTTCATTAAGGAAGTGGGATGCAGACTGAGTATTGCTAGGCTGTCAACAAGAAGGGATTTCTCACTGTAAGAAACTTGTCAAAAATTAAACACAAGGGCTGGGTTTGTGGCTCAGTGGCAGAGCGCTTGCCTGGCACGTGTGAGGCACTGGGTTCAATCCTCAGCACCACATAAAAATAGATAAACAAAATAAAGATATTGTGTCCATGTATAACTAAAAAAGTTCTTTTAATAATAAATAAATACAAAACATAGATGCATTAACAGTACATGTGGAGTACAAAGTGAGAGGGGGCTTGCAATAAAATATTAAGTTAAACCTTGTTGCAATAGGCAAACAAGGGTTACTAAACCATTTAAGACATCTAGCGAATAGGTATCTAGTGAATATTATCTTCAAAATTATGAATGGGATTGTCTAGGAGAAGGAACTGGGAACAAAGAGATAATGAGATTTTTATCCAGCCACAAAACCATTAAACCTAGACTAGTGTGATGTTTTTGGACACCTATGCTTTCAAGTGGCATTCCTATGAAGAAAAACTCCATTGAAAACAGGAAATTCTAAATTCAAAAGATAGTGTCAAATTTGTGATTAGTAAGAATGATAAAAATTTTAACTTATTTACAATCATTCTGTAAAACTTACCACTGGACATTCACCGATGAGCAAAGAATGAGTAAGTATTCAAGGTTCCAGAAATAAAATACTGTTTTACTTCAATGATGGGGCTCAGAAGTATTCATAGTCCAATGAGGGAGACAGACATGTAATAATTTTTATAATGCTGTAGGACTCAGGCACTTGGACTCAGGCACTTATCTTATGGAAGAAGTAGTTGATTTTCCATGAGGTCCTTGGAGAAAGTATCACAAAATAAGTGATTCTTTGAGTAGAATCTTGAATAACGAGTGGAAATTTACGAGGTAGTGGAGGAATAAATATGCATAAGTGCACTTGTGGAACTACAGATCGTTTGTCAAGCTAAAGGCTAAGGGTATGTTTAAAGCAAGGTCAAGCTCAGAGGTTGCCTGGATGAGTGTGCAAGCATAAGATCAGTTAAGGTCTTTTGTGCCATATTTCTGGCTTTAGACTTTACCTTGAAGGAACTTTAAGGAGTAAATAAATATTTACCACCTTTGTTGAATGTTTGCTGACTTTTGGGGAACAGTTGCCTTCTAGAAGTTCTCATGTGTTAAGCATTCAGTATCTGTGGTCAGTGTAGATCTTTTATCTGTGTTTGTCTAATAAACCTGATGCAACATTGCCCCACATGGACTTAGCTGGTTACCTACAGAAATGTAATCACTTTCTTTGTTGGGTGACTTTGCTCTTCCATCTCTCATCTGTTATCTATGCTTATCTCTTAACAGGCCCAGAATTATCAGGAAGTTCCTAGTCTCATCTCTTAGCAGTTGTGAGCTTTTCCTACCCATGTAAGTTAAAATATAAAGTATCATCCTTCCCTTTAGGGTGTTAATGAAATCTTTCCTCACAAATCTTGCCTCTTGCTGTGTGTGCTTTTGGTACGATTCCTTTTCTCTTCTCAGAATTTTTAAAGATAATGAACAATCTCAGAATTACATGTGACTAGAGAAAATTGAACCCAAAAGAGAAAATAAATAAAAAAAATGGAGTAATTTCCCAAGGCAAAGGTTAATGGCAAGTCAATAAAATATTACAGGGGAGATAAAGGGATCTGAGGAAGTAAATGATACCTATACCTCTCAAAAGGCAAATGATAGATACTTAAAAGTGAGTATTCTGGGATATGAGAATGATTATAGCTACCTAAAATAACATTAGAGGCAAAATATGTATTATAACTATCATTGAAACAGATTTCTCAGTAAACTAGAACCTTCTAAATGAATTCCATAGTGTGGGAAGTTACAGAAATTGCTCATTCCTCCATCATATCAATTTATGTGCTTTCTTCCCTATTTACATCAGTTGAAACTGCAGTGCTCTTTTATTTATTTATTTATTTTTTCAATTCAGAGAATATTGAATTAGTGCCAAGCCATTGGCATCCTTTCTTCCTACAGGGGGATCGTATATATAGATAAGGTCCCTAGAGCCTTATTATTTAAGGTGTGTTGTCTGAGAGGATCTTAAGTCCTGGGAGTTTATCAGAAATGCAGAATCTTTGATTCCCTGTTGATTCATTTGCATGGGACTATTGAGATGCACTGTTGTAGAATATGTACACAGTAGAGCTACTTCTATTGTATCCACTACCTTAATGTTATGCTGTAACAAAAGTTGCTGGCCCATTTCAATCAGGAGAATCCTATGGTACTGAAATATTGTATCCTCAAAAATATCATTTCATGGCCTGAATTTATTGACATTATTTCTAATTTGGGGTGGTATGATATTTCTTGATAATTTATTTTGTGCAAAAACTCTCCTGCTTGAAAAATAATAAAAATAGTTTGTTATGATTAGTGGCAATGAAGATAGCATGATTTTTTTTAAAGATAGAGAAAGAAAGAGAATTTTTTAATATTTATTTTTCAGTAGCATGATTTTTTTAAAGATAGAAAAAGAGAGAGAGAATTTTTTAATATTTATTTTTCAGTTTTCAGTGGACACAACATCTTTATTTTATTTTTATATGGTGCTGAGGATAGAACCCAGTGTCCTTCGCATGCCAGGCGAGTGCATTACCGCTTGAGCCACATCCCCAGCTCCAATAGCATGATTTTTTTCTTCCCTTTGTATTGATTTACAGTCTCCTTTCACCTCCAAAATTTTGAATATTTCCCCAAATTTATTCTTCTGCTGGTTGGTTTATTCATTTATTCTTCCACCAAACATTCATTAACAAGTATAAAATACCAAGCAACTGAAGATCTAACAAGAAACATGTGAAGTGAGTTAAGATAGACTAACTTAGTATGGTCAAGTTCTAAGATAGAAGTCTTGGACTAAAAGTTGTTTGCACTTGGAATTACTATTGAAGTAAGCAAGAGCTAGCAGCACAAAAGAGAAAAACATTATTTTGATAACAGTGGCTGGCAATGGCCTCTAGTTCCTCATTGTTTTCATCACAGAGCACTTGAAGTTTGGAAGTCCAAGATGGCTTAGAACCCCCCAGAGAAGAAAAAGAACAATAGGCTTATAACCTTATAACATTAGGCCAGGGGTGGGGTCTTGCATGTGCCCATAGTTATGTCCATCCATCAGATGGACTGATAGCACTTCAGAAACCACCTTCTTCCCAGTGACCAGGCTCTTTATAGCACATGCTGGGATTTGTGGAAGCTCAAACTCTAACTTGACATTTCTCCTGCTCCACTATCTTCCTAAGAGAGATTGTTCTGTCTTAAGTTTTAATATTTACTTCTACTCTGTTGACTTTCATATCTGCATCCCCAGGCTTAAATTCAGTTCTATGATCTAGAATTATGATTCTTACCTTTACCTAAAATTCAGCATGTCCTGAACCAAGTTCATCACTTTTCACCTTAGATGTTATATTCCTTAGTTTCCCCCTTTTAGTATTCTATTCTTCCAAGACTTGAATACCTTTAACTCTAATATTAAGTTGTGCTCAGTATTCATTCAGTCACCAGTGGTTGTTTTGTCTCTTTGTTCAGCACCACTCTGATTCATTCCATTACCCGCATTGCAGTTAATCACTGTCCTTTTAATTCATACATTTGTCATTTAGTGGCTAACTGCTGCAGTTGTGTATCTATATATTCAATTTTTATCCAATGAATCTTCAGAGCAATCCATTGAAATCTCCCCCTTTTACTTTCTTACATATTTTCAACATAGATATTGTATTTATAATTGGAAAGATTTTTTAGGGTCTTCTTCATCAAACTCTCCACTTAGAAAATAAATGGAGGCTCACAAAGATTAAGTAAGTCATATGACTAATTGGTAAAGTTTTAAAAAACTCACATATAGCTTGATTTACAGTTGATTTCTTCATTAAAAGAAAGAGATTTATTGTAAACTATTTTACACTTGGAAGAAAACACAATGAACAAACAATGTAGTCTAAGAACTGGTTTCATTGCTATTTTACCAGTTCCATGTAAATAACTGTGTTAAGCTAAAATCAGATACTTCTCTGGGTTATTGGTTATGTCATGGTTTGCCAAAGGGATTAAAAATCTAATGAAAAAAGACATTCCATTAGTTGACAGGTAAAATGGAGAAGAGTATCCCATAAGACACTTTCAAAGCATTAGGAAACTCATTGTCTTTTTTTTTTTTTTCATTCTCTTCATCTTTACAATAAAGTTTCATATTCTTTGAATAGTTGCGATGATTAACTGAGATATGTGGAAGCTTCTAGAAATTTGTAAATGCTGAGCAACTTACTGTAGAATGTGGCTATTGCATACTATCAGACAAAGGCAGGCAACAAAGACTCAAGGCATTCTGATTAACATTCAGAGTGAAGACTCTCTCAGAACATTCCTCACGAGTTGTTGGGAAGTACTAGCTCAGTACTAGCTATGTGTCTAACTATTATTAATAGAAATGATAAAGTATTTCATTTTGTAGCAAAAGAAAAGTAGCTACAGAATGACAGACTTTACCATTGTTATCAAAATATAATTAGCCCCTTTTGAACTACTGCAATGTATAAAATTCGCTTTTTATTACTTCTCAGGCAAAAAAAAATTGAAAGACAGAATGGAAATTATATTGCTATTCATTAAAATCCATAAGATCACACTGAAAATATATAATCTAAAAGCGAATATTTTATATTCAATTAGAAACATTAAATTGGAATCAAAACATATAGAGTTTGGGAAAACTTTTATGAGATAATTTCCAAGGGTAATGAGAAAACAAAAATTCAAGTGAAATGTCCTTTTTTCTACATGTTAGAACAAAAGTAAAAGTTAATTAACCCATTCAGTACAGTGATCATTAGAGGAAGGACAGTGTTTTAGTTAGCTTTTCCACTGCTGTGACTAAATGGACCCAACCAGAACAACTGTAGAGGAGGAAAAGTCTATTTGAAAACTCTATGGTTTCAGAGGTCTTAGTTCATAAAAGGCTGGCTCCATTCCTCAAGGCTCAAGGTGAGGCAGAACATCATGGAAGAAGAGTATGGCAGAGGGAAGCAGCTCATATGATGATCAGGAAGCAGAGAGGTTTCCACTTGCCAGATACAATGTGTCCCAAGAGCTTGGCCCCAGTTCCCACCTCCTTGAGCCATACTCTACCACTTCAGTTACCACTCAGTGAATTCCTATCAGGGGAATAATTCACTGATTGGGTTAAGACTCCTACAACCCAATCATTTCTCTTCTGATCTTTCCTGCATTATATCACACATGAGCTTTTGGGGAACACCTCACATCCAAACCATAACAGACAGTATTAAAATGATCAAATGTCAGATAATTAGTTCCAGTATATTTTGTGTTTTCATTGTATATGTCGTCATTTTGAAAGTATTTAATCTCAAATTTAATTCCTTCAATGCTGGAATAGGCAGAATTGTCTTATGTTGATTCTTAAGAAACTTAACATATTAATGAAAGTTAATTTCCTTTTATATCCTTCACTATCCAATAGTTTCTCCATTTGTTGAGGACTGGGATGTTCTAATAGCCCAAGAGTCCAGTAAAGAGTTACCACTCATACATAGGTATAAAATACCCCCACAATAATCAACTTCTGTATCATATGTGTTAGATTTTGTCATTGTTGTATAATATCATTAAGACATCTGTTTCTGTTTACATTGGATGGTTGTGCTTTTATGTCATCATTCACAAAGCCATTCTAAATTACAAAGTAACCAATGTCTACAAATCCAGATGTTTGTGCTCTAAGAATGTATTTCTTTAAAATTGTGAAAGTAATTTCAAATGAGCTAGGATATGAAAAATTTTTGTTCATATAATCAAAAGGTAACTAGTGTAATTTTAATAAAGGATTGTATTTCAGTGTCCACAAATTCTAACTTGACAATGGTCGTTATTTATTTAAATCTTTGATTAAAATGTAACTATTTGTAAGATTAAAACTCACCAATATTAACAAAAATTAAAAAGTGTCTAAAACTGAGTTAGAAAAATTTGTCACATGTATTTAAACCCAAGATTTTCTTCAGTATCACATATCAATATATATTTCAAACTAAAAGCATCATCACATTAGCCAGAGAAACCAGAAAAATATGATAGGCTCTTACAATCTCATAGTTTCCATAGGACAGCCAAATATACTACAGATTGTCCACAGATACAACTTAAGTGTTACTGTAAAAATATTCTGCACCTGGAATACATGCACATGATAATGCTTTGGCATTTTAATTTATCCTTAATAAAGGTACATCTCTACTTAGTCATTTATTATTATTTTTATATTTTAAGAATTCTTACTGTAGTTATATAAAAGTTATATTTTACTTTCTACCTTTAAAGATCTTGCTAAGATTACTTTTACTTTATAACATAAGAAAACGAATTAAATTGGAAATTGTTTAAATGAAATTTCCCCACAAGTAGATGGAGACCAGACATATGGCTGTGAAGACACAAATGTTATTCCAAAAATTATAGAAATAACTAATTGTGGGGTGGAAAGGCTGCAGATGCCTCACTTCATGCTTTTAGCCAGTGAAAACGTCTCATTCTGTTCTAGTCAGTTTGGTCTGTTGTAACAAGAATGCCATAGACTGTGTGGTTTCAACAGTAGACCCTATTTCTAACAGTCTGGAGGCTGTGAGGTTCAAGTTCAAGACACCAGCAGACCCAGTGTCTGTCACGACCTGCTTCCTGCCTGTAGACAGCCATCTTTTCTCTTCATTCTCACATGCAGAACAAAGAGATAAATAATCTCTGTAGTGTCTCTTCTTATAAGAAGGGTACTGATCTCATTTATGACCTTATGACCTAATTACATCACAGAGGCCCTGCCTCCACACACATCCTGTTGAGAATTTAGGCTTCAATATATGAAATTGGTGGTGGGGCGGGGAAATATACAAACTTAGTCCATAACATTATTTCTAAAAGGTGGTAATTCTGCTACTTTTAAGGAAATCAGAAATGAAAATTTGATGTTACAAGGCCAAATATTCAGGCTAGGAGTTTCCAAATACATATGACCTTTGGGACTTTAATTAATTTGTCCATATTGAGATTATATACTGTTTTCATAGCTGTATGTGTGTGTATCAGTTATTTTAAAAGCTTTAATTCACATATGTATGAAAATTTAACTCTTAGTATATTCTATTTGTTATTTCTCAGCCAGTTATTTTATAGTTCGAGACAACATTATTGTCGCTAACATTATCAGCAGAGTTATTCAAGTATCTCCATTATAAAGTGAAATTAAAAACATGAAAACTTAAGATTTGGGATAGCAGGAGCAGAAAGTTATATTTTAAACCCACTTACCACCCTAAAATTGGTATAAATAAAATAATGCATGAATATATTTGCTATAAAATGTTGAATCTCAAGGTTTCTGGAGTTTGTTCTAAAGATTAACTACTCCATTTTCCTTTCTAGGACTTGAATCCCCCTTAAAATGTTCCTAACCATTTTAATTAAAAAAAAATCTATTGTTAGTTCACAATTATTTAAATATTTATGAACTCTAACTAAAATTCCATATTGGAATTAAATGTAAAATGTTCTCTATGAGGTGGAATCTATATTTTCAAAGTATTATGTGGTGATATTACTTGGTCCTTTGTTGAAACATAATCCTTAATTTAATAGCCATTAAATTCTATTTGGAATTATATTAAAAGTTTTATTTGTCATTGATATATGTACTTAGTTGTACCCTAACATTAATCATAATTTAGAACCTTATTTCTTGCCTTTTATTAGGTTGAATGTATTCCACAGAGAATAAGATTAACACCCTTCTTCAAGAAAGTTATTATAGAACTTCCTTAATAAGTACTAAGTCTCTATACACAACCACAAATTCCTGCTGTTTTTGCCTCTTGTAGTAAATTGCAGTACCTTTCAGTAAGGAGACACTAGTGAATGTTGGAAATTGCATTGAAACCATAGACTGGAGACTTTCATTTCTGGCTCTGTCAGTATATAGCTGATTGACTTGGCACATGCCTGTCAACCATCCTACTACGCTCTATGTATTTCTCTTGCAAACTGAAGAATTTGAATCAGATGAATTCTGAAGTATTGGGAAGTTCTAAAACTGCGTGTATGTATAAATTGATGTTAACTCAAAAGTCATAATCTATACCTGTATTGCTAAGAAGTCTGAATTTATAATATTGGGTTATATATAAATGTAAATTAACCTAAAAATGCTTCCATTAGTTCAGTAAGTTTCAATATCTTGCCTGTACTAGGAAAATGACAGCATTTTCTTAAGTTATCCTGAATTAAATTCAGATGATATCCGTCGATGGTAAGTTTTGATGTGCACATTTGGCTTCCTGATTAAAAAGCTGTTCCCAGTGTGTATTTGGGTGTCTGCAATGTGTGGCACTTTTGCCTGGCTTTCCCACTAGGGGTCATCGTACTGTGTGTGAATGAAAGGAAGAAAGCTTTCCATAAGGTCTATGCTTTTAATTTTTATTTTGGATAGGCACAGAGCTATGTGATAATCAGGTTTTATTTTTTTCATGAATTAAACAACTTAAAAGTGAACTTCTATATAAAAATAGCTTTTTATATTAAAAAACACGTGAAATTGTCCTAAGATCTTTTCTGCTAAGAGAATTCAGCTCCCAGTTCTCATCACAAATTTCTTAGTTTTACTTCTATATTAGCAATTGTTAGATAAAATGCCCAAGTATTTTTTAAAAGTCAGTGTATTGATTGATGTATAGTGGAATGAAAATAGGTAGTTTTATGGTGACAAATATATATAAGTCAACCATTTGATCACATTTTAATTCGCAATTTCTAGTCATAGTAAATGCTGCTTAGTATCACCTTGGTGGACAATTAACAGTGTTTTATTATTTAAAATTCTAAAATGATAGTTAATACTGCTTATTTGAAAAAAAAAATACTTATAATTCCTGTAAAAATTTACTCACTTTAGGTTGCCAGATTAGCAAATGAAATCAGAGGTTTATTATTATATAACCACAGTTAAATTTGAGTTTCAGATAAACAACAAATGACTTTTTAGTATAAAATATGCAAGGCAATATTTGGGACATATACTAAGGAATTATCTGTTGCTTACCTGAAAATCAAATTTAATCATGTTTTATATGGTAAAAATGCTTTATATGGTATAAATATAAACTATAGGTAATCTATTTCTGAACCATAGGAAGAAAGATAGGTATAGATTGATAGATGATATGGCCTCATCTCTGTTATCTAAAAGTCAAACTCTAGACTTCCTTAAGGTCAAAGAATGAGGTTACAAGCAGAATTACTGAAAGATGCAGAGGTAAGAATGTGAACAGGGAAGGGAAAAAAGGAAAAAGAAAATCGCAAATGCCTCTGGTGCTGTAAAAGTGACCTGTGAACATCTAGGGACTGTGAAAATAGCCAAGCACAAGAAGGTATTCAGCTTGATGCTCTGAAATCGGTATATTTCCCACAAGGTGAAAAGCGACACTCCCATCAGCAAGCAATTGCACAAAAACTGAGAACAGTATGGGAGAAAGACCAGGAAAGCAAAAAGAACAAAAGTATGATGGGGGAGATAAAAGAGAATCACAGAGAGCCAAAGAAATGAGAATAGGAGTCGAAGTCTTAACAGAAAAGAAGATGTGGAGACTTTCATCAGTTCTGAGCTATAGTAGGATAATGGAGAGGATCAGTTCTCTATTCTCAGGAACAACCAAGAGTATCAGGGTGCCATGTTAAAGCCACGTTTTCATTAGGCAATCTCCCTAGCATGCAACAAATAGAAATTAGGAATGTCATGGCAAAACCATTTTTGGGTTCAAGTATTAAACCATTTGGACTCAGTAAGAACCCAAAAAGGCCTTGCAGCAAATCTGTACATTTCATTGATAGGAGAGAAGTTAGTTAATTTGCCAAAAGTCACAGCATTAGTAAAGGTGTAGGGTCAGGACTCAACCCCATATTTTACACCAATAAAGTCCCTATTTATCTCATTTAGCAATATTGCCACAGCAACCAGATTTTTTTTATTTATTTGTTTGTTTGTTTATTACAAGGAGAGTCACTATGGTAGAGATGAGTTAAAACATAGCATAGTGTGGGTATATGACTTAATTGGTAGTAAGTTCATGGAGAGCAAAACAAAGTTAATGGTTTTTGTTAACTAGCAAAAGCAGAATACCCTTTTTGGGATTTCATTCTAAATAAAAAGACAAAAACTTTTCTTTTTTTTAATGAAAGTACTTAGTAATGAGTCATGTGACATCTCAAACTAAAAGAAAGATTAGCTCTAAGTGATGAGAAACAACTCCTAACCCGTAACAGTGCTCCTAAGAAGAGTTCAGGAAGAATTTAATGTAGAAAGTGCACATTGTTGATGAGTCAGGCCATTTCCACTTATGCTAATGCTGCAATCAGTATCCTCAGCATTCTGGTTACCTCCTTAAAAACATAGTTTTTCCTAAAAATTTATCCAAAATACTTTCCCACCCTACTTCTTTATCCATTGCTGTGATCTCATTTGTCTGCTTGCAGTGTTCTGTTTTCTTCTTCGTTTTTTAAACACTATGGTAAGTTACTGCTTTATTCCCCAAACTACTCATTCCAAATGTATAATCCCATGAGATACAGGACTTCCTCCAAGCTGTTTGGTACTATATCACCAGGGCCCAGCATAATGCCTGGCTCAGAAACAAAGAATGCTAAATCTTTTCTTAAGAATTAGAGAATGAAAGGTTGATGCTTGTATGAGTCAATCCAATGCATGTGTTATGGTTTGGATATGTGGTCTCCCCTTGTTTTAGTCAGATTTTCCCTGCTGTGACCAAAAGACCTGACAAGAACAATTTTAAGGAGGGAATAAATTTATTCATTTGGGGGCTATTTCGGAGGTCTTAGTTCATAGATGACTGACTCCATTTCTTGGGCAAGGTGAGGCATAATGTAATATATACTCCAGAGGCACACCTCCAGGAACCCACCTCCTCCAGCCACACCCCACCTGACCACAATTACTACCCAGTTAATCCATATCAGGGGATTAACACACTGATTAGGTCAAGATTCATAATCCAATCAATTCACCTCTAAGCTTCCCTGCACTGTCCTCCACAAGAAATTTTGGTGGGCACCTCACATCCAAACCATAACATCCCTGAAACTCATATATGTGAGAATTCAGCAATATTCAGAGGTAAAATTATTAGTTTATGGGAACAGAAACTAATCAGTGGCCTAATATACTTGGTGGATTAATAATTTGAAAGGACTACTGTATTGGGTGAGAACTGTAGGCATGTAGGGTGTCGCTAGAGGAAGTAGGTCACTGGCGTGTGTCTTTGAGATTTATATATTGTCACTGGCACTTTGCCCTAGTTCTACTTCCTGGCTTCCTGTCCTGAGATGTTTTCCTCCAACACACTCTTCTGACATGATGTGCTGCCTCACCTCTGGCCTAAAGCCATGAAGTCAGCTGACCATGGACTGAACCTGAACCAAAATAAACTTTTCTTTCTCTGACTATCATTGTAAGGTGTTTTAGGCATAGCAACAAAAAGTTGACTTTAGAATGTAAAAAAATATAATTTTTTTACAGAATGTAAAAAAAATATAATTTTTGTTAGTCTTATGCTCTGAATTTTATCATAGACTAGTTGTTTGGAGGTGCGTTCATGGTTCTTACAGTCTCTGATTTCTTTTGGCTTTTAAAAATCTGTCCCCTGCTTTTGATGAACAACAAAATGAGTTAGTATAAAATTGATACATCACTCTTTCTCAAAAATAAAAAGGTTTTCTAGATCTGGTATGTGATTATTTAATATGATTTGGATTTTGAAAGACTACTGACAAAAGTCAATTTCCCTAGCCTGTGTTACCCTGGCTTAATCTGGTAAAATACAGGGGTATCATTATTTTAATAAATTTTCTTTTGTCAAATATGAATGCTTATACATGTTACTTTATTTCTTCTGTATTTCAAAATACACACATAATGGGTTTCCTTTATCTTCCATACATAATACTTTTAATAATTCTCAACAATTTGTTGCTTTCCATTTTAATTTTCTTGAGTTTTTGCAAATTTAAAGCCTATCCTCTATAGTACCATGATATGCATTCACTTTTAAAATGATTATAATATGACATTTATTGATAAGAGGGTCATTTTAATTTTTTGTTAAGCAGGCAAAAGAGAGTAAATTAAACTATTCTTAAATAAAAATATAGAATATATGTGTCCTATTCTTCATAAAATCATGTAGGTATTCTATTTTTAAAAAGCTATTTCCCATGCTTATTACAAGTTATACATGTCACAATGTTCTGGATTATGTGTCAAATCAATTAGAAAATTGATGAGTCATACAAGTTTCCATCAAAATAAAATTTTTTTGCATTGAAAAGAAAAATTCTACTATGTTCCATAAACTTTCACAGAGCACTTATTATGAATAGATTTTGCACTAGGAACAATCAGAGGATTATAAAAAATAAGCCAAAGATTTTATCTTCAACAAGTTATGAGGCCTATCCAAAGAGAAAGGAGTCATCCAGGAAGAGTCATGCCCTTTCACTTAATTGCTTATTTCACAGCAGTGTGACTTTGTGCATAGCAAACAAGTTTTGATGTCAAATAAATGGCAAAGTCACCTGGCTCCTCCAATTGATTCCCAACATATATCAAGATTTCTGTCCCCACCAACACAGTCTCATCAATGTTATAGCAAGCAGCTGAACTCACAATAGCTAAGCTATGGAACCAACCAAGGTGCCCTTCCACAAAAGAATGTATAAAGAAAATGTGGCATATATACACAGTGGAATATTATTCAGCCATTAAAATGATTTATGACTCTTGCTGGTAAACGGATAGATCTGGAGACTATCATGCTAAGTGAAATAAGCCAATCTGAAAGGCAAAAGGTCAGATATTCTCTCTGATATGCATATGCTAACACACAAGAAGGGGGTGGAGAATAGAAGAAATTCAGTGGATTACACAAAGGGAAATGAAGGGAAGGGAGGGGGAATAGTAATAGGAATGACAGTGAAATGAGTCAGATGTAACTTTCCCACATTCATATATGAACCCACCTCCAGTGAAAACAGAACACATTATGTAAAACCACAAGAATGGGATCCTAATTAAATACGTTATATTCCATGTATGTATAATATGTCAAAATATACTCTACTATCATATATATCTAAAAAGAACAAATTAAAAAAACCTATGACGCAAAATGTCTTTAAAAAAAGATTTTTGTCTGCGGAACTGGGGCATTAAGAGGTAGCACATAGGGGATTTGTATTGGTTTACTCTCTGGCCAAAACTAAACACATAATTAATGTCTACTTCCTATTCTTAACCTGGAAAATTGTGAGAGATCCAATTGGTCAAATTGACATTAATTGTCTTTGTGCCATGCCATTTATGTCTCAATAACAACTCTGATTAGAAGGTGGCATACTGTTTTAAAATGTCTCTTTAGTCAAAATGCCACAGTCTCTTAGGTGTGGACTATAGTTATCAGAACTCCTAATAAGCAATATTATTTAAAGTCAGGAAGTATTGTTGGTTGGTAGGAAGGTAAACATGACCATTAATCTAATTTTCTCACATGTTTCTTCATCCACAAAAGGCTTAAGAAAAGAAGTGTATTTCCAACTACCTTCTTTTATAATCTAGGAAATTCAATCCAAAGAGTTTAAGTGAATTGTTCAAGGTTACCTCTTTTCACTCATACTTAATTACTTATTATATTAAATAATTTGTATGTTACATTTGAAAACTGCTGAACCACGATTTGGAAGATGGAATACATGAGTATATTTAGAGATTAATTATGCTAATTCCTCCATGATTCTGGATTTTTTTTCTCTCTTGCCTTTTCTAGATTGAAATAGTTCTTTAGATTTGTTAGAAGATAGAACTATCTATCTGTATTGCTCCTGCTCTGAATACAGCATTTAAAATCCAAAATTTTCTATTTCACTGTCTTAGAGTGTTTAGTAAACACAATCACATTCTGAGCTCTATTGTCCAGACACACTTAATATACTATTATTCCTTTTAATGCTCTATTTTATTTATTATTTATTTTAAAAACTTTTATTTGAGATATATTGACATGCAGTAAATGACCATATGTAAATCATAGATAATATTTGATATGTATACACATGTTGTATTAGTTTGAGTTCTCCAGAAAATGAGACAGAAAGAGAGAGAGACAGACAGACAGACAGACACACCACAAGCACAATAAAGGGATGGACAGAAAGAGAGAGAGAGGGAGGGATTCATTGAAGAAGCAAAAAGAGAAGCAAAAAGACAATTTTGCTTTCTTGTTTGGTAAAAAATTGCATTTCAGGTACTCAGGTACATATTTAGCAACTTCTATGTGTCAAGCACTACCTTACACATCAGAAGAAATTCTTTAAAACATGAACAGAAAACATTTAGGTATTACAGCTATGTGGGTAGCAGTTCAGTTCTACTCCATAACCTATAGAGAAAGCTAATGAGGAGGAAAACATGGTACAAATATTCAGATATACATAGAGAGACATGTATCATGGAAATTACTAAATATGTGCATATGTGACATTTTCCATGACTTTTTCATAGCATTTCTTTATCCATCTCTCTACAATTTCCTTACATGTTGATGGTACTAACTTCACAGATGAAGGAATTCTTTCTCAGATCTATTCTTATTTATTCTGAATGACCCAAAATAATGTGTTTGGAAAACACAAAGGTCATATTTCCTGAGAAATATCTAAAATGCTTCTGTAGTAGGAGAACAATTCTGTCCTTCAAATTTTAGCACATTAAACATTAGCTAGACCAAATTTCACTCCACACAACCACTTTAAGTAATACATGGTAGGTAGGTAATAAGTATTCATTGAAGTTTTGATCAGAGCAAGACCTTGGATACATTATTTTCAAAAGTGTGTATCTAGATCACATTGTTAATGTTCTTTTTTTTTTTTACAACGTTTTATTGGTTTTGGGCTTAGAAGCATAGAATATAATTATTTTTTTTAAAGAGAGAGAAGGGAGAGAGAGAGAGAGGGAATTTTTTAGTATTTATTTTTCAGTTTTTGGTGGACACAACATCTTTATTTTTATGTGGTGCTGAGGATCGAACCCAGCACCCCGCGCATGCCAGGCGAGTGCATTACCACTTGAGCCACATCCCCAGCCCAGAATATAATTATAAGAGTAATTAGAAACTCATGTTTTCATTGGTAATTAAATCACTATAATAAACCAGTATTTAGTATCCAAATTGTGTTGAAAATTGTAGTTTGTAACTAACAATAAGTAAACTACTATGGAGTACCAGTTTTGAGGAGAAAGCACTGTTTTAATGCTCAAAAATTGTGTTAATGTGTAATTTTTGTGAAGCAACTCTTCCCACTCCATATAGAACATTAAATCACTAGTACAATTAAATATAAGCAGATTGTAACAGTACTTGTTAGGTCTCTTATCTACACATGTTATTACATAGTAAATATGCATTAATATACCAGACTAGAATTTAAGGCCCTCTGAACATCCTTTCAATGTCACCGACATATATCAAGCAGGAAATTTCAAGCTTCTCTTGAAACTGTCCAGCACACATACAATGCCCCATGATTTGTTTCCATCCTTTCTCATTCAAGAAGCATTTTAGCACTATTTCTGAGATCACATAGTTGCTGGGGAACCATGATGTTACTAGCTAATCAGAGGAATGGAAAAAATATTCCAACTTCAATAAAATATTGTGCACATTTAGGGTTGATTGTATGAAATTAATACATGAAACACTGAATCATTCATTTTAACTTTATAGATAATAAGACTGAATTGGTAATGGGAAGCATTTGTTCATTATGAAACAGGTTCTTAACTCCACTTCTCCAAAAGAACCTGTGATTTTTTTTAAGTGAAAACTATGGATTCTGTTTAGTGATAATTTTATGTTACTATTATCGTTGAGACAATTTTCAGTAGGTTTCTTCTGTGTATGCATGTCTTGTGAGTGAGGCATTGACTAATCTTTGTTCTGGACTCTTTTTTTTTCAAGAATATTTGCATAACAACCAAATTTGGAAGATAGAGTGTTTAATTCTGAAGCAAAGAGTAGGTTTCCTTGCTTCCTGGAATAATAAAGAAAAAGACTCCAATGAAAGAAATGCTCACTTTCTCTTACAAGAGAATTAATTTCCCATGCTTAAAGTTCCTCTTCTGCAACGCATTATGTTTAGAGGGGTCCTCTGGGCTGAGAAGTGAAGGAAGTCCATTTGATCTATGAAAAAAGTCAAACGTTCTGGCTAATTTTACAGCGTGAAAAATAGTGTCCTTTATCTGAACCTAGGATTCTAGTGTGTCCTTCTAGCATTCACGAATCTGTGGCAGGCTAACAAGTTGGGTAAAAATCTCAGATTCTATGTAGTTATTGAAAGATATTTTGGCAGCAAATATAGGACATAGACAAAGATAAGGATTTCTGGGAGTATGAGAGTCACAGAGGCTGATAACAGAATTTAAGGGAAGTCCCTGAGATTGGTAGTAGTAAGCATGTGAATCAGATTGTTTGGTCATCAGGAGATAAACTGTATGGTTAGCCAGAATGTAAGTGGACCTTCACTATATCACCTGTTAATAAGAAGAAATTGGGGAGGTGGCTGCATGCTCACAACCAGAAAGTAGGTTCAAAGACCACTGTCTCCACATTGTGCTATAGCTGCTAATCCTCCAGGAATGGGCCTGACCAGGGACACAGAAGAAAGGATGGAAGGAGAGTTCCTCACCAGTGTGGGGAGGAACCTGAGGTCCACCCCATTGTAACAACCGGTACTGAGACTTGTTCTGGAATGGAAGAAGAAATTCTACTTGCTTCTTTTCACATAGCAGTTAAAGGGATGAGTGTATATACAAGCATGAAAAGAGAAAAATTCACAAGAGGATGGGCAGAAAGCAGGTGCATCTTTAAAACTTTTGGTTAGTTCACTTTGGAAGGGAGAGAAGTGGACTGAAATTCTCACTGGGAAGAATGAAAATAATAGCTGTTTTATAGTTCTGCCCACCCATGCCACCTATCATGCTGATCTCACATTGATTCAAAGAATATAGTAGAAGATCTGAGTTTTTTCTTTGTTATTGTTTTCTTATAAAGGGTCCTTATATGTTATAAGGTATTTTTGATTCTTTGGAGAAAAATTCTCTGAGAAAAAGCTCTTGTTGAAAACCATAGATGAGTCATTGACTAAAATTAAGGCTCTTATTGCTTCATATAATTTACAAAGCTGACAATGATGTCTCATTGGAGAGTGAAAAAAATTAGATAAATCCTTGTGAAACAAATATAGACAAAGTATTGTGATCAGGTGCAACACCTCCTGAAATCTGAAACAAATGGACTTTTCCTTTTGGTGTGCAGCTCTTCTCTCTCTTAGTCCCCACTGATCTCTGCTTTTCTGTTATGGCAACCTCAGCAGCTTTAAAGGGAAAGGTTATTAATGGTGGGTGCAGGTTTTCTTGTCTCTGAGAGGAAGCAAAGGCCATAAATATAAGCATCTCTGGAAACTGGGGGGAGAAGAGGGATGCAAAATGTATGGCTTTTTGGATATAGTTATCCACGTAACCATCTTACTTGGTCCCATGGAAGGAGAAATACCCAAGTATAACAGATGGTTTTTAGACAGTGTTCATTGTGGGAAGGGAGATCTAAGTGATTTTATGGGTGTGGTCTATTACGTCAATTCAATGTACTGTTGTTGTGGATTCTACTATGAAAAATATATTTAATTGTAGTGATAGTTTACATGCTTGTAGTGTGAATGATCATAAATGTTAGAGGGAATTCTCTTGACTGGGATGAGTCCCTCATAAGGCAATGGCAATAGAGGGCTGCATATCCCTGAGATCTCATTTGAACCACAAGTGTTAATAGCTGATGATTTTCTACAGGAGCCTCTGACAATGAGAAGCAGACTCTACATTATGGTTCCCTCTGGGACTTCCCATGACATAGCTATGAATTGTATCCTTTTGTGAAACAGCTATTAATTTGTCTCTTATTGAAACTGAATTCCTGAACCATGGAGACATGTGTCTCTCCACCATGATATACCTATTTTGAGGTGGGTCACTTCAAACTCAACAAACAACAAGATAAGGAGTTTAACATGCCATGTTTGTCCAATGGAAGATATCCAAAACTATATCAGGCAAGACCCCACAGCATCCCAGAGAGACATAAAGAAAATAGCAGCTATGTTTTAGAAGAAACTTCATCTCTCCTCTGCTTCTAGAAGCAAAACAATTTCAGGAGGTTCCTCAATTCTGAGAGATTTCTCTAAACTTTTTTATTCTCAGTCCTGGATACTGCCGTTTTAGTTGAGCCAACACTTGATGGTGCCCACTGGACTATTCATTACCAGCTGTGAAGAACTTAAAATTCTTAAATTATATTTATTTTCCAATGTTTATATTTGTAACTTTATCCAATGAAATTTAAAAATAATAATCCTGGACTTTGTTTTAAGTTTCTAACTTTTAAAATTACATTGTATTCCCCATAATCCATCTGTTTAAAATTCCATCTGTTTCCCAGTATGCAAAATTTGGTTGTGTTCAATAAAATAGCATTGTTCCACAATATATGATAATGTTCTCTTTTGTAAGGAATCAGAAGTTAATGTACAACATGTAAAGCTTAATTCCAAAATATTTCCAAATTATAAAACAAAAGAACACTGTACATGACACAGAATGTCACAATGGACTATAGGGATTTAGATAAAGAAAGTAATCTTACCCACTTTGGTAAAAATCAGTTAGACTCCATGAATAAAGCAAAAGTTGTTGTCAGGTTTAAAGACAGGTAATAGTTTATTATCAAATATAGGGTAAGAGGACATCTTTATGTGTCCATTTCTTTCTCTGTTTACTGAATACCTGTCAAGAATGGTACAATGTATAAGAAACAAAGCATTAATTTATTTACTTCCACCATGAAAATGAAGATGAAATAAAAATAAAATCTTAAATTTAACATGTTCTATGTGAACAAAGGAAGACAACTCTAAAAAAGGTATCACTTAAGAATGAATAAAGTTTTCACCATGGAGAATTTGAGATGGGATCAGAGAAAAGACAGTTATCCAGTTTAACATGAAAATACTTGATAATAATATAATAATAATATATGTTATATATGGAAAAAGAATAGAGAAGAAGAAAGAAGGGGAGGGACAGAAGAACTATCTACGGAACATTCTTATAAGGCTATTTCCACATTCAATCCTTTTTAGAACCTGGGGGTATTGCATTTTATAAATAAAAGTAGTTTTATTATAGTAAAACATTATATAAAATTTTTAATATAAAAAATGACTTAGAAAATATGTTGGGGTTCATGCCTTGGAGCAATCTGAAATAAACAAAATCAATCAACTAATTTTAAGAGTTTAAATTAAATTTATTTTGTGATTATAACTACTGAAGACATATTACGCAAATTTGAATTTCAACACCCCTATTTCCTGAGATTTTTGACCAAGATATTTAACCTCTTAGTGTCTCAATCTTCTAATCTTTAAACAGGGAACAATAGAACCTACCTCATAAAGTGATAGTTAAGTACAAGATACACCCAACATTACTTGAAGCAAACTGTACACAGCTTCCAAAAATCACACATTTGGTAACTTCATTTTTATTACATTATAAATTTTTAAATTACATTTTTAAACCAAGAGAATGGCATAATAAGAACTACCTTTTACAAAGATTAATCTAACAATGTTGAATCTAAATGAGGAATAAGGATATATTAAAGTATGGATGTCAGTGACAAACATAAAGTGGTTCAGGGAAAATAAGATAAAAGTAACCACTATGAGAGAATAGAGAGGAATGTTAGAAAATACTTTTTGGTATCCTCAGTAATATTCACACGCTTACATTAGAATAAAAACAGTGGTTCTCTTGCCAGTGAAAATGATGTTTGCTGTGGGTATTTCATAGATGCCACTCATCAGCTTGAGGAAGTTCTTTTTGTTCTAAGCTTTCTGAGATTTTTTTAATCAAGTATAGATGTTGAACTTTGCCAAATACTTTTTTAAACATATTGAGATGAGCATACTTTTTTTCTTTTGTAATCTGTTAAAATGGTGACTTAAATATTATTTTAAAAGTATTAAATCAGCCTAATAGTACTGGGACAACCCACACCTAGTCATAATATAGTGTCCATTTAGTATATTACTGGGATCACATTGGTAACATTTTGGAGGGAATTTGGGCAAATATATTATGAAGTATATCCGTCTGAACTACTGTGGGTTTGTAGTATGTCCTGTCGGTTTTGTTTCAAAGTATTGGTAGCTTCATAGAATAAATGGTAAAGTAATCCCCCCACCTCACTTTTATGAAGGATTTTGTATGTGAATCATTTTTTTCTTAAATATTTGGTAGAATTCACCAATAAAGTCACCTGAAACTATAATTTTTCCTTGTGGCAAAGTTTTTAACTAAAAATTCTGTCTTATTAATAGATATAAAATTATCTATTTCTAAATGAGTGTGTTTGGTATTTTGGGCCTTTAAAGACAAATTGTCTAATTTTTTAAAATTTATAAGCATAAGTTCATACTGTTTTGTTACTATTCTTTCAGATAATAGAATTCTATAGAATCCAGATGATGATGCCTCCTCCAGTCCCAATATTAGTAATTCAGATCCTGTGCCTTAAAAGTTGCCACACTTTCCTCTCTTCTTCAGGAACTTCAGTTGTAAACATGGTGGGATCTTCCAACAGTCAACAATACTATTTTGTTTCTTTGTTTTGGATTTTGTGTGCTGCTGCTATTGTCCGTATTTCTCTTTTCTGTTTCATTTGGATAATTTCTAATCCTTTGTCCTTAAGTTTATTAGTTGCTTATTTTCATTGTTGTCTAATGTATTAATTCCATTCAGTGACTTTTCAAATCAGACATTATATGTTGCATCTCTAAAACTCTGAGAAGAAACATTATCTTCTACAAGTTTCTACTTCACATAACTAATTTTTCTTCTCTCTACATAAATATATATATTTGAAGACAAGCAAAACAAATACATAATCAAGTTAGTGTCTATGGGTTAACTTTCTCTTCACTAAAGGCCATGTTTATCTCCACGCCTGCTAATTTTTGATGGATTTCAGACATTGTAAATTCTATATTGGGAGGTACTAGATATTTTTGTATTCTCAAAAATACAGAAATACAATTGATTTTTTTTTTTTTAATGACAAGGCTGTGCCTGGCTCAGTTGACCTATTTTAATGGAATGTATTTAAGTTACTTAAAGCTGGTTTGATCCTTTCCACACTTCACTGTTAGTCAGAAACAGAGAAGGAATAGTTTAGGATTGATTTTGCCCTGTTACTGAGGCAATCACTTTTATTCTTCTACCTGATATCTTCCAAATTATGAAGATTTCCATAACAGTTGAGGGATATACACAACATTTCCTGTCCCAGTGTGAGCCTCAAGGATAATTCCCTTTTCCCTTGTCAGAGAGTCTTCTTTCTGGCCTCCCATAGTTATAAGGAATGTATTTCTGAATCAGTACTTGACTGAAAAACCAAGGAGACCCTCTGAAATATTCATTAATCTTCTATCATTTCATCTCTCTTACAATCTTCTATGTAAATTCTTGTCCCTTTTGCTTTTTCCAATTCCTAGCTCTTTTTCTTCAACTTAGAAAGTTTATTGGGCTCAGTCAGGGTACTCAGCTTCACAGTGCAACCTGGAATTTCACTACAAGCCATAAGTGGCATCATTCATAAGGCTCATATCATTTGTTTCTTCTCTTTCGGGTCTTAAGTTATCCGAAATCCAATATCTAAAAAGCATTGCTTGTATTTTTCCATTTTTAATTGTATTCGGTGGCACAGTAAAATGTATTCCCAGTTATTCCATTTTGTCCTGGTATTTTGTAACCACATAGCACTTACATTCATGATTTTCTCTAGGAAATTAATTTTAGGACTTTAATAACCCCTCTCATGAAATATGAGTTTGTCTTGTGTTTGTTATTCTTCTTGTCACTTAGTGGCGATTTCTTTTGTTTTGTTTTGTTTCTGTGGCTCTGGGGATAAAACCCAGGGCCTAGCTCATGCTAGGCAAATGTTCTACCACTGAGCTCTACCCTAGCCTTTAGCCATGATTTCTGATAAATAGAAAAGAGGATGTTCTTTTTACTTTTCCACTTTTAAACCTGAAGGGTTTGAGGAGGAAAGTTCTTATTTTGCTTATGTTTGTGCCCCTGGGTAGGCACAAACATACATGCTCTTTTAATACAAATTTATATTAAACCCCTTTTCATTAATGGAACATAATAAATAACATCAATGTTTCTTAATTTGTATAGGAAATCTGATAATTCCAGGATTCTGTCAATTCTAAAATATCTACTCTACATGTTGCATACATTAAATTAATGGTGAGTCCAAAACACAATATCAAAATAAGAAAATAGTACTTCTGGAAGATTATGAAGATGGAATGGAGATACAGGAAGTTAAGGACAATACAGAATTGCTGATTTAAGATTATATTGTATTAATTGCTATCTGTTGCTGCTTTTTTATTTTTTATAAACTGACACATTAAAAATTGAACACATTTATGGGGTACCATGTGATATTTGGGTACATGTATACATTATATAATGCTCAAATATAGGTAAGCATATTTATTTCTCAAACATTTATAATTTCTTTGTAGTGAAAACATTAAAAAATCTTTCTTCTAGCTTTTTTAAAATACACAGTGCATTATTGTTACATCTAGTTACTCTACTTTGCAATAGAACAGCAGAAATTATTTTTTCTCCCTTAACTATATTTCTTCTCTAGTGGGGCTTTAAATACTGTGTGTCTTTCAAGGAATTTATGCATTTCAGCTTGTCAAAATTAAAACATCCCAAATGTCTTCTTATTGTCCTTCTAATATCTGTCTGTAAATCTTCAGCAATTCCTTTTCTATCATTTTCAATATTTGTAATATTGAAAATTGATTCCATTACTCCCAATATTTTTTTAAAAAAATTGTGTCAATTGATATTTATTTATTTATTTATATGTAAGGCTGAGAATTGAACCCAGTGCATCACAGATGCCAGGCAAATGCTCTACCTTTGAGCCACAACCCCAGTCCCTTTTGTGTTTCTCTTTGTCATAATTAGGTCACATATCATTTTATCAACTTTGTTCATCTTGGTAAATGTTTCATACACAACTGAAATAAATAGGCATTTTGTTTTTGTTGGGTAGAGGGTTCTACAAATAAGTTGATAGTGTTCAGGCTCTCTCTCTCTCTCTCTCTCTCTCTCTCTCTCTCTCTCTCTCTATATATATATATATATATATATATATATATATATATATATATATATATCCTTTCTGATATTGTCTCCACTTGTATCAATTAAAGGAAGAAAAACATTGTAATCACCAACTAAATGTGGATTTCTCTATTCTCCTTATGAGTCTATCAATTTTTGCTTCATGAATTTTGAAGCTCATTCTAGGTACATGCACATTAGAAACACATATTCTTGAAAACTTGATTTCTTTATCATGGCAAAAGCCCCTGCATTGTGTCTGATAAATATTCCTTCTTCTGAATTCCATTTCTCTCATTAATATCACCCATTTACCTTTCTCATGATGAGTATTAGCATGCTAAATTATCTCCATGATTTTATTTTAGCCTATTTATGTCTTTTAATTTAAAATGGGTTTCTTACATACAAAATATACTTGTGTTTTGCTTTTTTATCCATTTAATATTTTCTGCCACTCAATTGGATTGTTTAAATTATTTATATTTTCTGTAATTATTTATATGGTTGGGCTTAATTAAATCATCATTTAAACTTCCTATTCATTTCATCTGTTCAGTTTTGTGAAGCAATCTTACAAGATATAACTCACATAGCGTACACATTGAATTAAATGGAGTAATTCAATGAATGGCTTTTAGTATATTCACAGAGTTGCATATCCATTACCACAATCATTTTTAGAATGATTCCATTACTCCCAAAGAAACCAGGCTTCTTATTCTACCCCTCATCCACCTCCCTCAACACTAAGCAAACAGTAGTCTATTTTCCATTTCCATGGATTTGCTTATTCTGGACATCTCTTATAAATGGAATCATTCAGTATGTACTCCTTTTGTAATTGTTTTCTTTCATTTACCATAATATTTTCAAGATTCATTCAGATGGTAGAATGCCTCAGTATTCCATTTTATTTATTGCTAAATAGTATTTCATTATTTATATATGCATCAGTTGACAGACATTTGGGCTGCTTCCACTTTTTGACTTATGAATACTGCTGCCATAAACATTTGTGTACAAGTTTTTGCATGCACATATGTTTTAATTTCTCTTCATGTTTATTTAGGAGCAGAAGTGGTAAATCTTATAGTATCTCCATGCTTTACCACTTGAGAAACTGCTACAATATTTTGCAAAGCAGTTGTGGAAGGTTCCCATTTCTCTACACTCATTCTAATAGTTGCTGTTATCTGTTCTTTTCCTGGGAATAACCATCCTAGTGGTAGGAAGTGGTATCTCATTTTGGTTTTGATTTGCATTTCCCTGATGGCTAATGATGTTGAACAATTTTCAATGTGATTTTTAGTCATGTATATATCTTTGGAGAAGTGTCTCTGAATTTTTTGCCCATTTTAGACTGGAAATTTCCCTTTTTACACTGAGCCATCTGTTATTTATTCCCTTTTCTACTTTTCTCATTAATGAATTGAATACGCTTGTTGAATCCATCTTCACTGTTGGGTTGTTAATCATACATTACACAAATGTAACTCATCACTCTTCCTCCAAATATCACACCAGCCGTATATTGCATAAGAACATAGACACAGTATATTTCTCATTTATTTTCATTTGCTTTTGTTATTTTATCATGTTTTAATCTACATATGTAACAGATCCTACATTTTAAACTGTTTTTTAAAAGTAATGAAAACTTTTTAAGAAATTCATCATATTCACCCATATATTTATCATATTTTGTGGATTTTATTTCTTTGTGTGAGTACAATTTAATCTGGTATCATTCTCAGAGTTCCTAAAAATCTCCCTTATAGGAAAAAATTTCCAACTCTGAATTCTTTTAGATATTTTTATCCAAAAAAATCTTTCCATGGCTTTCTATATCTTTGGCTATATTATTCTATATTTTCTAGAAATTTAATGGTGTGATTCCAATGGCTTCTGTTCCCATGGCTCTGACAAGAAGACTTCTCTCCTATGTATCCTGCATGTTGGCTGCTTCTACTATTTTCACCCAACTTCTGGCTTAATTTTATCTGCATTTTGTTTGTTTAGTTGGTTTTTATATTGTTCTGTTTTTTCTTTGGGTGAATGGTGGTCCTTTCATCCAGGAATTTGTAGATATTAAATTTGGAAAAATTTAAACATTATTTATTCAAATATTTTTTGCCCCCTCTTCTACCTTCTCTTCATAGATCTCTACTTATACCTAAATTGGACCATTTGCCATTTTTCCTGCTCTTTACTGAGGTGCTGTTTATCTTTTTTTCCCTTCAATTTCTCTGCACTTCATTTTTAATTGCTTATATTGCTGTGTCTTCGAGTTAACTTACCTTTTTTTGCAACGTTTAAATTGTAATAACCTTCTTCCTATGAATTTTTCATTTCACATATCTTTCATCAATAAATTTTCCATTTGGATCTTTATTGTTATCTTTCATTTCTCATTATTCTGTTCATTTTTTCTTTTAATGTATTTTAGCATTTATAACAGTTACTTTAATCCTTTATAATTAATATCTTCCATTTCTGTATCTATGTCCATTGACTTTTTTTCTTCCAGTTAATTCTTTGCCTGGTTTTTGGTTATATTTTCCTGAATGTTCACATAGCTGGTACCTTTTCCTTGGCTACTGCCATGGTTGTGTGTTTTGTTTTGTTTAATTTTTTTTAATAAAATGTAGGATTTTTCTCTGGTTCATAATTTGAATCTTTAAAAGCTTTCCTTTAACTTTGTTAGATGGGTCAAAAGCAGCTTTTATTCTGGAACTAATTTGAGAAACATACTATTGCCTAGGCATTCTGATGGCAATAATGAATGCCTAGTAAATTTTAGCTCCTTCCATTCTAGCTAGTGGACATGAGCTGTCACCATCATTGTGGGAGCACAGAGAATTATACCTTTCTTTCCAGTAGTTCTTTAATTAATCCTCAGTTTTGGTGATGTTTCTTTTTGCACAAGCACAAAATTACTTTGCCTGAGCATCACAGAAACTCCTAAGACTTTTTTTCGACCCCCACCTTGAGCACGTGCGCATGTATGTGTATGTGTGTGTGTGTGTGTGTGTGCACAATCTGTCTCAATCCACTCTAATCTCCTTTCTTCTTTTCCTACTCTGGCCTATATATTATTGCTGCCTCAGCCACAGGGAACTCCAATCTCTATTATCTTAAATCAGTAAGGACTTTTGGCTCTCCTTTGGATCCGTCTCTCTGCTTTCAAATTATTTCTTTTTCTTTTTACTTCTCTTAGAGATAATTGTCCTGCACTATCTGTCCTCCAATATACAAAGCAGTACTTTCACATATTTCATCTAATTGGTGTAACAAAGCAATTTCTGTTGCAGTTCAACTCTTATGAATGATAGTGAAGACCAATATATTAATTTTAAGTCGACCTCCTCCAAAATCCCCCACCTTTATGTTTCCCCTTTAATTTTCCCAGTTTAAATCTCCATTACTACTCAGTTACATTCTATTCATTTTCAGGAGATCTGACACTGCCAGTCTTATCCTTATATTAGTAACTTCCATAGTGCTTCTAGAATTATCTTTTCAGTATGAAAATCTTGAAAGTTCATTTTTTTCCAACCACTAGTTAATAACATCTTTGAGGACAAGGATTATGTCTAGCAATTAATAAGAAGGATGATGAAAAAACAAGCTCTCAGGGAAAAACAAAAATCCATATATCCAATTTCCTCATTACTGTGGTGTAAATAGTCCTATCACAGCTTCTTGCAAATTGCTAATATAATGTTAGTGAACACAGTCGTGTGAAAAGATGCACACATTCAGCTTTCATGAGACAGAATAATTCAGTTTCAGGACATTTAGTATATTTTCTTCTGTAGATTCTTTATACATGTTTCTTGAATTAAAAACTTATTACTGCTGGGCACAGTGGTGCATACCTGTAATCCAAGCCAAGGGATGCCAAAGCAAGGGATCACAAGTTCAAGGCCAGCCTCAGCAACTTAGTGAGGTCCTAAAAAACTTAGCAAGAACCTGTCTTAAAATAAAATAAATTAAAAAAGGCTGAGAATGTGGCTCAATGACTGAGCATCCATGCGTTCAATACCTAGTACAAAACAAAAACAAAAACAAAACCCAAACAACAAAGAACCTTTTTATATGTGCTAATGTATAAGAACATAAGGAGAATTAGGGACAACTTACTAACCAATTCATTTATCCTCCAAAAACACTAATAATATGTATGTATCTAATTAATTAGGCAGAGAGGTTCTAATAAAAGAATATAAACATATTAATAATTTGCATGTTTTAATATGATTCTTAGTGGTAATTAAGCAGAACCTTTCTGAAAAGTATGAAAACAAAAACTAACTGCATAACTTTGGGATAATTATTCTGTATTATCAATGAAAATTTGAGGCATTTTATAAAATTACCATCATTGTGGGAGCACAGAGAATTATATCTTAAATGAGACTGTGCATATATGACTCTACTTTCTCATTCATGGCATTTCATAGCTAGAAGGCATTCAAAGCAAAAAGCATTAGGTCTGAGAATGATAAACCCCTTACTAATAAATATATAAGACAACACATAATATAGTAGCAATGTTGGAAGATGGTGTACATTAAGAATCTAAGATAACCAAAGCTATAAAGTTGAGTTGAAAACTATAATTGCAAGATAATGAAGATGCATAAGCAAATTATCTGCACTCACAAGTCTTTCTAATTTTGATTATTAACGTATATGGTCCCACTTCACCTCACTCACTCAATTCCATAGTATACTTATTACAAGTATCTATTGATTTAGGTGTGTGGTAACAGAGACCCCCTGAGAAGTACATATGTTTTGTTATATACTATACATATTGAGTTGCTGTATTTGGTTTCCACATATATAGAAAAATTCTTGAATGGGCCAATAGATCATACTCATATTCTCAACAAAAAGGTAAACAGGGAATAGTTCTGACTGGGGAGAGCATGATGTATATGGGTCCAGAGACAATGGTTAGAGACCTAATCCAATATCTAACCAGGGCAACCTTACCTAAAAGAGGGAATATAATCAGCAAAAAGTTCAACGAGAGTCCTAAAAGCATGATTCACCTTTTCTGTGTACTTCCTTTTAGTTTGCTTTTTGTTGAAACCAATTATGAATTCAGTCATATACTCAATGCTTACTTTATATAATAGTAGAGAAGAGAGAAAAAGAGAACAGGTAATATACAATATGTAGCTTAAATAACATTGATATCATTTTAAAATATGAATACCCTATCTTTCATCTAGTATCCAGAAGGCAGCCATTAAGAGTTGTGCAGGGTGTGATGTCAGTACCAGTTACAGAGGCAAGCCCCTACTGCATTGCATGAGTGCTGAAGATGAGTAGTATCCTACTCCAAATCTTTATCTATGACATAGGTTAATACTTTGTTGTCACACAACTGTTTTTAGAAAACAAATAATATTATTATCTTTTAGAGAATGCCATCTCAATGCTATTTCATACTCATGTGGAAGGCAGCAGCATAGATCTGGTCTCCTCAAATAGAGGTCATGGTCAATCTCCATGGGATTTTAGTTTTTGGAATTGCTTTGCAATAAAAAGTTATTTAGAATTTTTTTCTATGTCTATTGTCACTGTTTTTTTTTAATTCCTTATTCTTTACTTAGAAAAGTATGCAGTAAGTGAATAATATACATTTTTCTTGACACTGTATTATCAGCTCATTTATCACTTAGTTCTCCAAATTGACTGCCTCTCCTAAGAGAAATAAAAGATGTGCATTGACCATAGTACTTTATTTGAAGTATTATAGAATAAACTAATAACATTGTAAAAAGAGAATTGAGGAAGAATTTGGTAAAAAAAAATAGGTATGACAATTTTCTTTATGTTAATAGAATGAAAATGCTTGGATGTCAGCAACATAGGTCCACATGAGAGTATACGTAAATGTGTGACAGGTGAAGAGGGGTAGGGATGGGATTTCATTTTTAGGTAAATAACTTATTTAACTGCTGCAATTTAAACAGATTTTATTTTAAAAGTACAGAATGGTTGAAGTATAGCTTCCTTCTTATGCAAGGTAGACACAGCTGAGGTTCATAATTAAAGTTGTATGGAAGGCCTATATGGCCAGGGCCAGAAATGCACCTCCTTTTCATTTATTGTTATTTAATGAGCGTATGTTTGCATATCATCTCTCTAATGCTAGTCTTACATAGTAAATCTTCTCAACTTTTTACTTTTGAATTATCTCAGTTTCATTCCACCTTTGTTTTAGATAGCTTTTCATCACTATGACCAAAATAACTAACAAGAACAGCTTAAAGGAGGAATTTTATTTGGGACTCACAATCTCAGAGGTCTCAGTTCATAGGGTCTACTTCATTGCTCTGCACCCAGGTGGTAGAGCACATCATGGGGGAAGGGTCCAGTGGAGGACAGCTGCTCAGCTCATGGCAAGGTCAGAAGCAGAGATCGAGATGGAAAGGAGCCTCGGGAAGATGCAACCTTTAGGGCATGCTCCCTAAGGACCCACCTTCTCCAGCTACCCCCCACCTGCCTATAGTAACCATGCAGTTAGGGCTTTTGTGTTAGGATGGACTCATTAGGTTGAAGCTCTCATACTCCAATCATTTTGCTTCTGAATCTTCCTGTATTAACTGGAACTTTTGGGAGATACCTCATACCCAAACCATAGCAATATTGATGTTTCTCAAACTCTCCTACATAAAACAAAAGACCTAAGGTACTTGTTAAAAATGTACATTCTGAGCCACTTGAATCAGAATTGCTGGGAGTGGGTTCAGAAATTTGTACTTCTAACAAGCACCTGTTAGGATTCTTATAGACATTTGAATTCTAAAATTGCCAATATTGGTCTTTGGATGAATCAGCAATAATCCCAACATCTTCCACATTGTGAATTAAACTTGATCTGGGAAAAAATTATAATAATAACAAGAAAATAAGCAACAAATGAATTGGAATATGACAATTGGCTCACAATAAACTGCTCTAAAATCTGGCAAGGTCAAGATGTGTGGGAGACCCCTGGGTTTGTAAAAATGTTAAGATCACCTCTTATTTTCTCTGTTTGATATGAAGCAAGAAAATTAACTGAAGATATAATTTTTTTTTTCTCAAACAGGATCAAGACATTTTATAATTTTTACAGACATCATGTTTAGTGTAAATTCTATGAATCATGTGAAATTTCCCAAAGTTCACTGAATTTTTTTCTACTTTTAAAATGATGATTAAAACATATTGGAAAGCAGATTGTGCCCTTTAAGCTACCTGAGAAGGGAAGCCTACAAAAAAGAAAGAAGAAAGAAAAGAACAAAGGAAGATGAAAGTAGGGGCATAGAGAGGGCAGGTAGGAAGGAATGGGAAAGGGATAAAAGTAGAAAATGGGGAAATAATATTTACAAAGTTAATTGTGTTCCTTTTCAAATGTTTTTTTCATTCAATAGTTTCTCCTTATTTATGGTGGACCATCCTTTCATAATATTTCATTATTTTAATCTTAAAAGTTTTTTTTGAACCACATCCTATTTTAGAACATCAATCAAAATGATCAGGTTCAGACTACAAACTGAGAAACAAAATAAGCCCACATTTATCTAAAAACACAATCTCCATAATTTCTATGAAAAAGCAAATGTAAAAACATATTTCTGTTTCAAAGAAAAATTGCACCAAAGTTACAAGGAAGACTCTTCAGCATTACTGCAATAGGGGAAAGTGATTAAACTCAAATCTGTTGAAATAAAAGATGGGAGACTTTTTATGCATGGAGGTAAGCTAGTGCAAAATCAATGGAGGAAGTTACTGAGGGTCTCCTTGTTAATTTTGTGTTTGCTGATTTGCATTTGAAGAAGGCTGGTGCTTACCTTCCTACAGAGACTGGGAAAATAGGGGCACTATTTTTACTGCTGATAACATTTCAAAAGGATGGTTCCTAATCTTTCAGAAAAGACATGACTGAGCTTGGACACTGGCTGGAGTCTGGGAGAGGATTTAAATCTTAAGAGACAGAAAAATTAATCATTCCAAGTGATCTAAATGAAATATTCCAAGGAAAGGGAGGTTAGGGATTTATTATCAGGAAGACACCTGTCTACAGTGTAGCCAAGCTGAGAGGACTCTAAAGCCATTCTGTCAGTCGCCTTTGTTTAATCCTTTCAAATGCTGAAGAGTTTTCATCTGTATTATTCATGTACTATAATTATTTTAGACATTAAAACACAGTACTCAAACCTTCGTATGGATATTATAGACTAATCATTTATTCTAAGATTGGCCTAACATTCCTATTTATTTATAAATAAAAGTTATATCAAATTACTTATATTAGTTGCTTGTTTTTTTGATTTAAGCAGAAATTGCCACTTTAAAAAATATTTTAGTTTGATTTTTGGTGATGCATAGCAGTTGGCAAGCATTCCTCAGCACAATAACCTCTTCTACTTTTTCATGACAATTTCCAAGAAAACACTGAAAAGATGAAAACACCCTACTATTCATGTTAGGAGAAGGGGGAAAAAAAATCTATCCACTAATAGACTCTGGCAGAAATTGGTGAAAACAATTAGAGTTCTTTCCTTGTGTCCCCTAGTTGGTTTACAGCAACTGAGAGAGGATTAAATGTCTTACAGCCCTACCTTGCTCATTTTCATTGTCCCTCAAACCCAGATTCTGTGGGGAAAAATAAAATCAATAATTTTTATTCTCTTGGAGAAATACTGCTTTTAAAGAAAAATGTTTCTCCATCCCATTCCCTCACCTCACACACAGCCATTCCTATCCTCTAAAGCTCAAAAAGTCACTGGGAAGGAAACAAGGGCAACTGCTGGTAGCACTTTGCATTCTAGTGTGTGGGCTCCACAGCTGAGTTGTTGTCCAAAGGCCTGCAGAGGGGAAATATTTGGAAGTAGCAAATAAGCACTTAAATCTAACCTAAGTGAGAACATGCAGCATTTCTCTGTGTTTAGCTTATTTCACTTAGCATAATGTTCTCCAGATCCATATATGTTGTAAATACAGAATTTCCTTCTTTTTCAAGGATACATCAAATTCTATTGTGTGGATAAATCACATTTTCTTTACTCATTCATCCATTGATGGACTCTAAGATTGATTTCATATCTTGGCTATTTTGAATGCTGCTGCGATGCACCTGGGAGTGAGACATCTATTTAACATACTCATCTCAAACCTCCTAGGGAAATACCAAGAGACCTGTTCTGGTAATGCTTTCGTCATGTTGATAAAGGCCATTCTAGCAAGCATATAGTGATATTGCAGTTTGGACTTGCATTTTTCTGATGATCAGTGACATTGAACATTTTTTATCTATCTCTTGCTCATTGGGATGTCTTCTTTTGAAATGCATCTGTTTGGGTCCCTAGCCCATTTTTAATCAGACTGTTTTGTTTCTATAGTTACTTGAGCTTCTTACCTATTCTGAATATTAATCCCTTATGAGATATATGACTGAATATTATTTTCTTCTAATTCATAGGCTGTTTCTTCACTCTATCAATTATTTTATTTGTGGTACAAAATATTTTTGTTTGATATAATCTCATTTGTCTATTTTTGCTATGGTAACTTGCACTTAATGAAGTAAAAAAAATTAAATAAATTATTGCTTAGACTAATGTATAACTTTTCTCCTTTTTTCTTCTAATAATTTTACAATTTAAGGTCTTATATTTGAGTTGATTTTGACATGTGGTGTGATATAATGATCTAATTTTATTCTTCTGCATGTGGAATGCAGTTTTCCCAACATATTGAAAGGTTCATCATCTTCTCACTGTGTATTCTGGTAATTTCTGTCCCTCTGTATTCTGTATTCTAGAATCAAGTTTGAAAAAAATATAACATCCTATATTAATTTGGAATATCTTTCATTTCCTTCTTAAAATCACATTGCCCAACTATTTGCCTTCCTACATTTTTGGATAGTTCTTGCATATTATCTTTCATTTTCTTACACTTTTTCCAGTTTGTAATTAAATGCTTAATTTTAAAGAACTCTTTCTTGTCTCTTCTGATGAAATCTCTGTAAAGATAATAATGTGACTGTAGCTTAATTAGTACTATTTCTGATATATTTTTAGTTTCTTCTGGGAAATTCTACTCTACTTTTTTAAAAATATATATTTTATGTTGACTCTTGGGTGACTGTTGATTCTTTGATTATTTATTCACATCTTAATTTAAGGCAATAAAGAAGAACTCATGTACCTAGGTAAATACAGTCAACTGGTCTTTGGTGTAAGGGCACAGGATGAATTTCTATTCATTACCCTGGAGAGCCCCTAAATGCCAAAAAGAATACAGCTTCAATCTGACATGATGAAACTTGCAGTGTCAGCTTTAACTTTACAGGTCATTCTTATTTATAGAGAATAATCCCCGATATTTTTACCCAGCTTAAGCACCTGTCTGAAAAATTTCTTCTCTCTGCATAGTGTGTAAGACGCAAGGCACAGGCAAACCTACGATTCAACTTATACACCTTCCTTGGTGTCTCTGCTTTCAACCACCCCGTCTCTGCCTATCCCTGAATTTGCTGCTCAAGTTGCCTTTCTCCCCCAGTGCCATATTCCAGTGTATTCTAGACTGTGACTTCCTCTGCTCCCACTGAACAATCTATAATGGTTATTTTCTTTTGATTTTTAAAAATTGGGGGAAAATATCCAATAATGGAGTATCCTTATGTTCTGTTTGTTTTAATTATTTTCACATATTTTTACCAGGTATTGAGCAAGGAAAGCAAGAAAGGGAATAAGTTTCAGTCTACCATATTGAAAGGGGACACATTCAACAAAACTTTTATTCAGCACCTACTTTGTGGCACCATGCTGGTAATTTTTATGAACAGAACAAAATGGTTTGAGGCCTTATAAATTTTTACCTTTTAGTGACAATGACTGATAATTGATAGGTAAACAAATAACAAAATTATAATTAGGACTCATAGGAGGACAGTATCTTATGATTGGGATATAAAACAGACCAACAACTTCAGATTTGCTGTTTAGGAAACCAACAGCAACCACTGACTAGAAAACAAAATGCAAGTTCAAGGCCAACCTTAGCAACTCAATGAGATTCTGTCAAAAAAAAAAAAAAAAAAAACAAACCCAACCAAACAAACAAAACAACATAGGATGGGCTGACAAGGTAACTCAGTGTTAAAGCACCCTGGGTTCAATCCCCTGTATTTATGCTCTCCCCTTTCCCAATAAAAGAGAATTTAGAGATAGAGATACAGGATGCATTATTCAGGGCAGTATAAGCTACAATAGAGTACCAGTGCTATTTTTGGCACTTTGAAATGTTTGATGGAATAATTTATATTTTAAGCAGAGTATCTTGCTGTTTTGAGGAGAGTAGATTGAAGAAAAATGATGAGAAGATAAAAATTGGTAGTTTATGTCAGTGATTTGAGAGAAATATCATGGTGGCTTGAGTTCAGATGGTTGCAGAAAAAAAGTGAGACAATGGATTCTGTATGAATGAGAAGATTGAGGTGCTGAGACTTACTGATGGACTGCTTAGGGAGGCAAGAGAAAAGGCGAGAATTCAGGTGACTCAGACAAAGCTGTCTGTCTTATGGAGTTTTTATTGAAGTGGAGAAGACTGGGCAAGAAAGGAAAGAAGAATTTAATTTTAGAGTCATTAAGTTTAAAACATCCAAATACAAATGCCAAGAGGAATTGGTGAGAGTGAGGATTTAAATTTTATTTTATTGATACATAAGTGGTAATGAAAACCAAGTGATGATGAAAGTGACCTAAGGAGAAAGAAAAAGTGGGAAGGAACTCAGTTCTCAGGTCAAGTAGATGCAAAAGAGCCAACAAAGAAGATGAGGAGCAATATACTTAAAAAGACACAGGAACGTGCCAGGAAACTGTATCACAGAAGTCAAGGGAAAGAGAGATCAGAGAAGGAAGCCTTTAAATGAGAAGCAACATTATGCATTAAATTTGTTAAAACAAGATCATGGTGACTTCGATGATGAAAGTTTCAGAGAAGAAGGAAGACAATTTAGACTGTAGTATTTTTAAAGGGAAATGAGAGATTAGTGGTTAGAAAAAGTATATTTAAAATCACTTTGAGAATTTTAAATGTGAACATCAGCAAGGAACAGAGTGAACATATTGGATCAGGATGGTTTTATAAAGATTTTCTTGTTTGTTTTATTAGAAAAGATAATACATTTTATTATGTAAACCATCCCACATCAATGGTCAGGCCCACTGTTGTGTCTCAGTGCTCTGGCTAGTCTGAGACAAGGGGAGAGTCTTATTCCCCTCTTTGAATAGCCTCATGGGCTTTCCCTAGTGTGACCTACAAGTGTTATCTGTTTAAAATGATATGAAACACGTGAAGCTGTGATTTCTAGAATATAGAAATCATCCAGTAGAAAGAGAAATGATCAAAGAGGTAGAGTCATAGAGAAGGTGGTTATATGGAATCATGAAAGACATGGTACCAACAGACTCCACCTCAATTTTTTTTCAGGAAAAAAAGGAAAGGAGAAATTCCTAGAAGATGCAGGTACGTTTGCATATTTGGTCATGAGAAGCTTACAGGTCAACATTTACAATGATTTTCCCTCTCTACCTAAAATGGAAGGCAACATTATCTTATGAAAGCGAGGAGGGAAAGGTAGGGTATTGGCAGAGCAAGGATGAGAAGTAGAATAGTTATTGCAGAGACAAAGAACAAGGTTACTTAGTAGAATGCCTGTATGCCATTTCAGGTGTTATTATTTCCCCCTGATCAAAGAATTTGCAACATTTATAAATGTAGTATATAACTACCTGTGTATATTGTTTAAATTCTAGTAAACTATGTAACTAAACTCCTAGAGTCAGGGAAACTTGCCTCCCTTGGGGGTATCATCATTGACACTGTGCAAATTAAGCCCACAATATGTATTGTTGAATTAATAAATGAAGAAATGTATGATAATCCTGAAGCATAGGATTTTATAAGATTAACAGATTGTTCAATAAACTGCAACATTGAATTTTTGGGAAAGAGCTGCCTTTTCTACAATTGTTTATCTAATCCCCTCTTCTTTCTTGGTTTCTTATTCTCATCCAAATAAAACACAACCACTTTCAGCCAAACCCTTTTTAAAAATATTGCTTCCTAATGTAAAGGTTGATTTTCAGCCAAAATGCCTATAACTGATTTAATTGGACAAATATTAGAACAAATTAAAAATTTAATCATAAATCCTCTCAGTAAGAATCATCTTTCTAGCATAATATTTCCATCCTGGATGGTCTCTTCACACAGAATGCCAAAGTCAGCTCTTTTCCATGAATCCTGTACTATCAGATTTAAGCTATAGCTTTAGCTTGATTGACTCCACTTTCTTTTCTGCTTCAAGGAAACCTGTTGCCTCTGTTGGCATATTTACTGCTGCCCTTGCAGATATATGAACTATCCCAAGCATAACGTGACCACAGATGGTAGAAAGCTCACTTTAATCAATCTCTTGCTGTGCTTCTGGAACTGCCACTGGCAGCCCCAGCTTCTGGGCTGATTGTCAGTTCCCAGCCTATGCACACTGGTTGCAGGGAGCACTAATCTATTTAATTTTAACAGAGCACAATGTAGCATCTTCATCTTGCAGTTTTCAAGAGAGTAAATATTTATTGCTCACCACTCTGCAGCTATTTCAAGGATGACTAGTCTGTCTGAGCTAAGGGATTTCAGTGTTTTGAATCTTTCTGTTTACAACAAGTAGGCAGATGATGTGAAATGTTTTGATCTTCCCCAGTGACTATAAAGTTATTTCAAGCAGTCTTTTGCTTCCTTTGACCAATAGAAAAGGGCATAGTTTGTTATATTAGCCAAATAGATATCATTGTTATCTCTTTCTGGGGAGACTAACTTGAGTTTGGCTTGCCAAAATCAAGTAGAAAGTCTGTATGCTCTCCTGGTTTAGATTTTAGTGAAGAACAGACTTTCATCTTCACAACTCTAACACCTGTTTATGAAATTGAACTGTATTCTTGGAAGAGATTTTTTTTTCCTTTGCTAGCTGTAGAGTAAACACAGCATTTCTAGCTGCTCTTAACACCTTGAATATCAAGAAAACTAAAGGAAACACATGATAAAACATGGCAAAAAGGAATGTTCTCATGAGATTGAATTATCTTCCTGTACTTATTGGTCAACCACAGAGGTAGATTAAAAATAGTCTTGGGGCTGGGTGCGATGGTGCATGCCTGTAATCCCAGCGACTTGGGAGGCTGAGGCAGGAGGATCACAAGTTCAAAGCCAGCCTCAGCAGAAGCAATGCTCTAAGCAACTCAGTGAGATCCTGTCTCTAAATAAAATACAAAAAAGGGCTGGAGATGTGGCTCAGTGATATCGTGCCCCAGAGTTCAATCCTAGTACCCACCCTGCCAAAAAAAAATTGTCTTGGATTGCCATACAACCCTAGCACAATGAAAATCATAGACCCTATTGACAAAGAGGGAAAATGAGGTCTGATTGTATCCTCATTTGTAGTACACATTCTCTTTTCTTTTATAAAATTAATACAGTTATTCTGAAATGTGATCTTCAAATATTACATGAATTGAAAAATTTCTCTATAAGGTCTTTGCTGTTTATAAAGAAACTACTCACATTATAACTGTTCCCCAGAAATGGATGTAAACATTCCCAAATTCTGCCTTTGTTTGTTTTAATTTAATTTCAATATTTTTATTACTTTTCATAATTATTGATTGGTGAAATCAAACTAACATGTAAATAACCCAAACAATTCAAAAATGTGTCATTTTTCAGTGGGGTATCCAAGTGACATCTACCCTAGGAGAATCAATATGGAATGTTGGGTTGCACCTCCACTGATCAAAATGTCCTTTCTAATCTGAATATGTTAGATTTCATAACCATAAAGAGCATAGAGCAGAGCATGGGAAAAAACACAGTGCAATCAAAATATCTGGAAATCTATGAGTTGTATTAATGCCAAGGATGTTCACTAGAATTATTATGTATTTGTTGCTGGATTTATGCAGAAAGCTGGATATTAATTAATCAAATGCTATCACTATTCCTATTGGAAATAAAGAAAACATTTGCCAAATTAATTCAAGAAACACTGAAATGTAATTTAAATATAGTTATATATGTGTATATATATACAAATTTATATATAAAATTTTAACTGTTACCTATTAATTCTAATTTTAGAGCACTTCAGATGCCATTAAAATACTACATGTTTTGTAGAATTTAAAATATCATTGTTGAGTTATTTTAAAGATAAAAAACTGCTAATTCAGAGCTTGTGTGAAAAGGATCACCATGTATCCTTTTATTGTACTTTCAGACAGGAATGTATTCAGATTGTATTTAAACTTTCATGATTCTGGTCCCTCAAGACTTTGTTATTTTTGACATGTTATCCATCACTAGGCTGAGAAATATCATTTCCAAATCTTTTTGATTACACAGCAAAAAGTCATTAAACATACTAAGATTCTCATTAATTATTTCAGAGGAAAAAAACTCTCTCAAGAACATTCTTTATAAAGTGAAATAGAAATTATTGTATTTGTCACCTCTTTCAAATCTATTCCAACCTTTTCCTCCTCCCCCAAATTACCTTCTTGTGGTTTCAGATTTCCTTATTTGACCTGTTGGTGTAAAGGTAACTCTCATCCTTCTTGTTATAATGATTGGCATATCTTTCTTGGACTAAGCCAATCAATACATGACATACCCCTAGCTACCAAGAATGACTGGTATATGAGCAGGTTATTCAATTCATGTCAAAACTTGCATAGCAGGTTTCACCAGACTTATAAAGAGAGAAAAGACATTTCTTCTGTCTCTTACATTGTGGTATGAGAGTGTGAACCATAGATTTAAAAGAGCTTTTTCTTCCAATAATCTGCCCAATAAAGCCACATGACAGAGGACACAGTGAGAAAAAAATTCACAAATACAACAAAGCACAAAAGGCATTGACATCAGTCAGTCCTCAAGATGACCTTCCTCCTAGTCCTCTAATTACATGAGCCAATAAATTCCTTAAAATTAGATCCTGTTTGGTTTATATTTTACATGTACATGAACAAATTCTAACATACAAATGACCATTATTACAATTGACTGATCAAGGTTTTGTATAAAGGATGACAAATATGTTCCATTTATTATATCAGCTAATATTCTTATCAATATGAAGTATAATTAGAAGTTGCATTTTAAAGATGGAGTTGAGAATCACACAGGTGGTAAGTGGTCAAGTGAGAATTTGAGCCAAAATCTGTTTGACCCCATATTATGAAAGGTTATTTTGTCTCAAGACTATTCAGTGATTCACAAATGAATACCTTTTCAGTAAATTCAAAAAGGTCTATGTGACAACTTTTTGAACATGAGAAATTAAAGTACAACTTCAGTTGCACCTCAGTCCTTCCTGTCTGGCAGAGAAACGAGCATTTCTGAAATTCTAATTGATACTAAAATCCAACTCTGCTTCAACACCAGAGGATACTTTCAGTCACAGCATGGAAAAGTAGTACATTCCACTCAGAGCCCTTTGAGCTAAAGTATTTATGTAAACCATATTACTGAGACAGTTGGAGTGCCTTAGGCAAAGAGAAAATGCTCAGAAGAGAATCAGGACTGCCCTCTTATTGACAAATCTGGGCTCTTGCAATTTCTGTGGCCAAACAGGAATAAGGTGATGCATATAATCTATACAAAATAATGTCATGCAGAAAGTATGAAGTGCTTTCTTTTTATTGGCTACCAGAATGAATCAGAGACCAGTTAAATGAGACCTGGAGACCTTTGCAGTCACAGCACTTCACACAGAAAGATAAAAGGATTTTCTCTGAAAGATAAAACCTGTCCTTTGTATTTTAATCTGTATGCTTTATATCATGTAATTATATGAATGTTGTATAATTCCTGGTGGAATTTTAGTTACTACCTCTGTCATTTGTTTCTATAGAATGTTGAGTATATCCAGGATGCAGAAACATTCTTCTTCCAAATGGAAAGATCTAGACAGAACTAAGTAATAAATAAGATCCTCATTCTTGCAATTGTCTTTAGGGCCAGCTGTACTAAAAATAACAAAAGCTACTAAAAATATCCTCTCTTAATAGGATAAAGGAGAAGGTATATCTTTATTTATGGAAACAATCAGGGAGATCCAGTAAAGTAGCAAGGCTAAGAGCTTGGGTTATGGAAGACTGCCAGGGACTGAACTCCACATATGCTCTGCCAATGATGAGGCTGGGTGATCCTCAACAAACCTCTTCTCTTGTATCACTTCTCCTCCTCTTCTTTTTTTCCTCCTCTTAATCCTATTAAAAATACTATCAATAATTTTTGGTAGTATTGAAGTGAATTTACATATTAAATAGTTAAATCTATGTAATGACAAGTAATAAGCATTAATACTGTCTACTAGCAATAGAAATTATCATGATCACAGTAATAAAAATCAAGTGGTTCCCAAATTCAGAAGACTTAAAAAAGCTGAGATGTAAACTCAGATCTGCTTGGTGACAAGATTATGCTGCTGTTCACAACCCCAGGGTATTTTCTTTGATGTGTTCTTATTTGAGTTAAAATAGACCACTCAATCTCATATAAGGAGGCATAGGTTTCATTTCTTCACGTAAAAAACAAATATTCCACATCCTTTGAACATAATATATATCTTAAAGTGGAACTTGCTCTTTGAGGAAGTGAATTAATGACAGCATCATTTTTAGGAAACTATACAACCATCTCTATGATTTAAATGGTGTCAGGAAAAATGACAGGCAGTATCAGTCTCTTCCAACAGCTTGCAGTCATATGATTATAAGGATGGGTAAGTACAGAAAGGCAAACTTGCATCTGTGTCTCCAACCCATTAAAGTGACAGGACCAATAAAAAACAACATTTTACTGAACACCGAAAGCAGGTAAAATTGCCAAAATGTATACTTAAAATGCTATAGAGATAAGGACAGCGTGCAGTAAAACTATAATTATGATGGGCATTTAAAGAAATCATTTCTTGTTTGTACTATGTGTTAATATATTCTTACATTAAAAATCTAGATGATATCTATACCAATCCCATCAACTTACCTACATTAATTCTAAGTATTTCTCATTTTAATGGTAGACAAGTCCATGGTCCTGTTTAGTTAACCCCTCCATCTATGCCCTGGATTCTACTTTTTCTTCTTTCCTTTTTTTTTTTTTCTCTCAAGCAGATTGCTTCTGCAATTGCATTTTCTTTCAGTGATATCAGCAATTTTTTCCCCTCTCTCTCTCTCCTGGATCATTCCAATTGGCATACAACATGCCTAAATATTAATTCTCCTCCTTTTTTTTTAAAAAAAAATCATCACTCTTCAACTTACAATTAGGATTTTCTCCATGAAAGTCCAATGGAAAAGTTGTTTTCAAGATTATAAATATTCAAAACTAGTGGCCAGTTCACTGTCCTGTTTTACTTGACTGCTAGCAACATCTGACTTGAGTGAACACCATTTTTTTTTTCCTGAAGCACACCTCCTTTCTTGCTTTCCCGTATACTTAAGATGCATGATATTCTTCCTGGGTCCTTATTCTCCTTTCAAAGTCTCTTTATTGACTCTTCCTCCACAAAACATGTAAATATCCTACTTCTCAGACATTTCCCTCTTCTTGGCATAATTTCTAACTAGACAATCTCATTGCACGAGGTTACAACCTACACCTGGATGACATTCAAATGGATCTTTTTCCTGGAACTCATTATCTAATTCTAGACATTTCAGATTTAAGTGATCAAACTACTTTCCCAAGCCTTCCTTTTATCAATAAGTACCATTCTACTGAATCCTCAAATAGAGGTTTGTCATTCATCTTCATGTCCCCTCATAAGAGACACTCCATCCATTAGCAAATACGCTTAAATTCACCTCCAAAATATTTCTGCAATCCAACCATTAGTGTTACACCAAAATCAATACTACCATCATTTTTTCACCTAGAGTATTACAAAAGTTTCCTAGTGTCCCCTTCTCCTCTCTTCTTGCCCCACTGTGTCCTACCATTTAGGAAGCAGCCAGACTCTATTTTCAAAAGCATAAATCAGACTATTTTACTTCACCGTTCAGATCCCTCAATGGCTAGGGCTTATTCTTGGGGTAAAAAAGAAAACCTTATCAGAACCTTCAAGACCACACATAACATGGTGTTTGGAGACTTCTTTTTGGAACAACTTGCTCACTCTGCTGTAGACTCTGCTTTATTCACATGAAGTTATGCTTATTTCCTAAAGTGTCCTTCCCTTTTTACTTGAATGACTACATTCTTCAAGAAGTTAATTTCTTAAACATGCCACATATGCAGATTATTTTCCTCATGCTCTATTCTGAAGCAGCTCACCTTATCACTTTGAATACCCTCACCTTGCCTCGTTTTGCTCTTAGTACATATTATGATCTGAAATTAGTCTTGAGCTTACCTCTTCGTATATATGAGTATGTTGACTTAGCAACTGTACCACTCTGAGCCACAGCCCCTGGACTATAAGTCTCAAGGTAATGAAGAGCTCTTTCCATTGTATTCAGGGGAAAACTCCTCCTTCTCTGAAATCATTGGGGTAGAAAGGTAATATAGGGGGAATAATGAAGGGTGAAATAAAAATTGAATGTCACTTTTCCAAAAAAGATAATAGGTATATAACTATTAAACTTAAAACTCTCAGCGTCTGTGTGTGTCTGTGAGTCTTTCTGTATGAATGTTATCATTGCTGGCTCACTGTGATGAGATTCAGCAGCGTTTTAACACAAAAAACAAGTTACCAGGGAAAGAGTATTGCCAGAAGCACACAAAGCATGAAGCACAGAGGAGACAGATGGGGTCTAGCCGTATTCTTCTTTGGGCCTTCTACTTTAAGTAGCTTCCTGATAGTACTTTTGTCTTGCAGTTTTGTTTTTTTTTTGTTTTGTTCTTTTTCCTTTGTAATCCTCTATTGTCTTCACCATCGTCATCCTCATCAGCACAGAACAGATTTAAAAATTCCAATAATCCAGATAAAAGGATATTGGACCTGGCACCATGGAGCATTTGTAATTCCAGCAGCTTGAGAGGCTAAGATAGGAGGATGGCGAGTTTGAAGCCAGCTTCAGCAATTTAGATAGGCCCTAAGCAACCCAGTGAGGCCCTGTCTTTAAATAAAATATATAAAAAGGGGCTGGGGGTGTTGCTCAGTGGTAACGTACTCCTGAGTTCAATCCCCAGTACCAAAAAAAAAAAAAAAAGATATTGGTTATTTCATCTATTCTTAAATATATGCAAGTTAACATGGATCTTAGGACATAATAGGTATGAAACTCTTTTAGAAACTTTATTCAGCACAACATTGTATTGTCTCCTTATAAAAACAATGTACCATAGAATCTCTGGTTTTCTTTCTTTTCCTCAAATTTTTTAGGGGGAGGTGTTGAATTTTTTTTTTTTTTAATTTTGTTCTAATCAGTTATATATGACCAAAATATGCATTTTGACACATTATACACAAATGGAGCACAACATCTTCTTCCTATGGCTAAACATGATGTAGAATCACATCAGTAGTGAAATCATACATGTATATAGGGTAATAATGTTCATCTTATTCCACTTGCCTTCCCATCCCCACATGCCCTTTCCCTCCTCATTCTCCTCTGCACAATCCAAAATTTCTTCATTCTCCTCCCTCCATTATGAATAACATCCGCTTATCAGAGATAACATTCAGTTTTGGTTTTGGGGGTTTGGTTTATTTAGTTTAACATGATATTCTCCAGCTCCCTCCATTTACCTACAAATGCCATAATTTCATTTTTCTTTATGGCTGAGTAATATTCCGTTGTGTATATGTACCACATTTTCTTTATCCATTCATCTGTTGAAGGGTATCTAGGTTGGTTCCATGGTTTAGCCATTAGGAATTAAGCTATTATAAACATTGATGTGGTCATGTCACTATAGTATGCTGATTTTAAGAGTAAAATTAAGACATTTGCTGGAAAATGGATGGATCTGGTTTTCTTTTTAACTGAGATTATGTGTAGCAAGGAAACTGAAACATAACTTTTTTATTGTTAATTTTTTATTTTTAATTTTATTTTTAATTAATTACTTTTAATTTGCCCAATAAAAATGAACATCCTTTGAATGAAGTGAATGGGAGTCCAATCAAGTTGGTTCAAATATCTTATCCTTTTAACCCCTAACACAATAATTTGAGAGTATACAAAAGAATCACCTGGATTACTTCTTAGAAAGGCTAAATCCCATCTTTTTAATCTCAAAATATACTCAAATGTCTTGGGTAAAGTCAATGAATCTTTACCTTGGCTAATATAGCAGTGATTCCATTGCAAGAGGAAGGAGGAATAGCGTAATAACTTACAGTGTAATGTAGACATACTGCAGGCATTTAGTAATACATACCAATTAGGGAATAATTTGGAAAAATGGCGCTTTCTCCATAGGGTCACTTTTAAACTAAAAAGATTTATCACAGATGCTCTTTAATATCCTCATATTATATGTGACATGTTAAGAGTGCTTCAAATGTACAAGAGCAGGAAAATTAAAATCAATCCTTTGAGAACGTTGTTTCTTTCAAAAAAATTCACACCTTCTTTCAAAACCATCGTGATGGAATCTTGTGAACCATAAACCCTCAGAAATCGAACGTTAGCCTCAATAGGAACATGCTACTGTTATCTTTCCATGTAATCTTGAAACTGAGCAATGCTTGTGTTTGGATTCCCTTTGAATCAAATAGTTGTAATGATGCAGAGTTTTCAAGTAAGCAGTATTCTTTTAAAATTAAAGTGTATAAAATTTTGGTTATATTCATGTTAACTGCCACTATCCTTATTTCACAAAGTAGGAGGCCTCTTTGCTCATCTTTAAAATCTTTTCACTACTGAAAGTATATTATCCAAGTAAGAAAAAGGCATGGCGGCGCACACTTGTTATGCCAGTGGCTTGGGAGGATTAGACAGGAGGATTGCAAGTTCAAAGCCAGCCTCAGCAAAATAAAACAGAAAAAAGGTCTGAGGATGTGACTTAGTATAGATAAATGTCCCTGGGTTCAATTCCCCCTACCAAAGGCGGAAAAACAAAACGAACAAACAAACTAAAAACAACAATAAACAATAAGGATAAGTAACACATGAACACGATTTAAATTGATATCATTGTTTTAGGTATTTATCTTGATGAAAAAGAAAGCTACAGTTTTTCTTTTATACCACTTAAAACTAGAAAGAGATTATAATAAACTCTTGAAATTTTGTATGGTCATTAGGGAAGGTGAGGATATTAAATTTTAATGTTATTTATTAAGGTCTATGGGAGACAGAGGCAGGTGCACTCATTGAAATGATGGTCAATGTTGGGCAAAAACCATAGTGTTATCATCATAGAGAGCAAAGGCATTAAACATGCTTCCAAAACAAATATAAAAGTGATACATATAAGGGTACAAGGATGCAGGATGGGGGTTGTAGCTCAGTGGTAGAGTGCTTGTTTAGTATGTGGGAGGTCCTGGGTCCAATCCCCAGCACTATTAAATACATATACACAACTATGCAATCATACTGTTTATAAACATATTTGCATTAGCAAACTTATAGAGGTCAATTTTAAGCAAAGCCCTTTGCATTGTCATAGGAGAAAAGCAAATCGATTCATAACTTGTTCATTTAATAGATACCTATTATAGGAAATACAAAAAAATACTCCTTTCCCTCTTGTTCTTTTTGCATTTATGATAAACATATAATAAATAGAGCAGTAAAAAAGTATCTAATTCTCTATTCCTGAGGAGAATCCATCCGTAATTTTCAAATTACCAATCAACTAATAAAAAATGTCAGCAAAGAATCAAATGTGCTGTTTGTTATTTCAGAAAACATCAAACAGCACAAAACAATCTCCTATTATTCAATAGCCTAAAGATTGATTGAAGAACTTTACATTTATACATTTCATGTTTTAATTAGGGTCAAGTCAGAAAAAATGACAATAGCATGATAGGTAGGTGGGTTAATAGGTCACCTAGATTGGTCATTTCCTCTTGAAGCATATAACACTACAGATCAATATGGAAAGATTGATTTTGATCATTTGAAATATGGAAACAGGAAATTCTTAGTGAACAAAAATAAGGGTGAAGTCACTAGAAGAATATAGAATAACTACATCAGAAAAGAGAATTGACTATATTTGCAAAAGGTGAATTCAGGAAAAATAGAAATAAAATCTCCATTTCCATTCATTTATCGGCAAATGCCATAATTTCATTTTTCTTTATGGCTGAATAGTATTCCATTGTGTGTATGTGCCCCATTTTCTTTATCCAATCATCTGTTGAAGGGCATCTAGTTTGGTTCCATAGCTTAGCTATTGTGAATTGAGTTCCTATAAACATTGATGTGGCTGTATCACTATAGTTTGCTGATTTTAATTCCTTTGGGTATATGCTGAGGAGTGGGATAACTTGGTCAAATGATGTTTCTAAGTTTTCCCTGGAATCTTCATATTGCTTTTGAGAGTAGTTGCACCAATTTGCAGTTCTACCAACAATGTATGAGTGAACCTTTTCCCTCACATCCTCGCCAACATTTATTGTTTCTTATATTCTTGATAATTGCCATTCTGACTGGAATGAGATGAAATTTCAGTGTAGTTTTAATTTGTATTTCTCTAATTGCTACAGATGTTGAACATTTTTTTTCATATATTTGTTGACCAATTGTGAAGCATCTGTTCAGTTCCTTTGCCCATTTATTGATTGGGCTATTTGGTATTTTGGTGTTTTTTGAGTTTTTTATTCTGGAGATTGATGCTCTAAGATGCAGGTTGCAAAGACTTTCTTCTATTTTTTAGTCTATATCTTCATGTTCTTGATTGTTTCCTTTGCTATGAAGAATCTTTTTAGTTGATTCCATCCCATTTATTGATTCTTGATCTTACTTGTTGAGCTTTAGAAATCTTGTTGAGGAATTCAGTTCCTAAACTGACATGATGGAGAATTGGACTTACATTTGTTTCTAGAAGGATCAGGGTTCTCTGATCTCATGCCTAGGTCCTTTATCCACTTTGAGTTGATTTTGTGCAGGCTGAGAGATAGGGGTTTAATTTTATTTTGCTACATATGGATTTTTATTTTTCCCAGCACCCTTTGTGGAAGAGGCAATCTTTTCTACCATGCTAAGCGAAATAAGGCAATCCTCCAAAGCAAAGGCCAAATGTTCTCTCTGATATGTGGATGCTAACACAGAATAACAGGCAGACATAGAATTTCAGTGTGTTAGTCAAAGGGGAATATGGGAAGGGTGAGACAATTGGAATAGCAAGATAGTAGAAGTAATTTGACATAAATCTGACATAACTTTCCTATGTTCACATATGAATACATGACAAGTGTAACTCCATATCACATATAGCCACAAGAATGGGAAGGTATACTCCATGTGTTATGGTATGTCAAAATACACTCTACTGTGATGTTTATCTAAAAAGAACAAATTTTAAAAAAGAAATAAAAACTCAAGAAAAAAGGTGAAAACCTAAGAGTTCTGATTGTTGATCATAAGAATTTGAGAATGGCAGAAAATAAGGAAGGATTTTGAGGGTACAATTACATTTTAAATGTATGATTTGGAACCAATGTAGTAAAACTGTGGAAGAGCATGGTAGAAAGAAAATTCGGATACAATGAAATTATAGATTGCAGTAGTAATCAGAGTGAAATGGACAAACATGATTGTTATTGAAGATAATTGGAAAAATAGCCTAAAGTAGTACAAAACGTTAGGCACTGACCACTTAAAGAGTTTTTTAAAAAAAATTCATCAGTACGGAGGAACTTGTTCACATATGGAATTTGAACTGTTGATGGCAGAGAAGTGGAGCAGAACGGAGAGGATGAGGTATGGGGAGGGAGAGATGATCAGTAGGTGCTAAATTACAAGTAGATGAGAAAGACATTTTGGTGTGCCATGCACAGTATGGGGACTATAGATAACAACCATGTACTGTACATATCAAAAAGCTAGAAGGATTTTAAAAAGTTTTTACCATAAAGAAATGGTAAGTGTATGGGGAGCTAGTCATGTTTATAAATAATTTAAGCATTATACAATGTATGCATGTGATCAAAACATACAGTACCCCGTTAATACACTTCATGTTTGTATAAATATGTCAAAATATACTCTAATGTCATGTTTATCTAAAAAGAACAAATAAATTTTTAAAAAAATACAACTGGCTAAAAGTTTGAAACAAAGAGGAAAATATGCACTTTTTGTTTTATATGCCTGTTAAAAATAAATTTGATTTTCAGAAAAAGGAAAAAAGAAAATCTCTGAGGTCTTTACCTGAGAGACATGCTGCAAACCTTCAATAGAATTAATGAGAAACAGCTGAGTAATCCGTTAGCTTTGGTGTCTAGCCTTTTTTATTTTTAGACATTTAGGTCCTCCAAAATAAATTAGAGAGAAAACATGTCTTTTTTATCCTTATAATACAAAAAGAGGTTAAAATATATTTCACTATTATTCAAATATTCTCCCCAAAGAAGAATAATAACAAAAGGTGAAACATGGTTGTATTTGCTGAGGATCATCTATAAATCTTAGAACACCTCCTTGTGATCTACTCTATTCACAAAGGAAGCTGTTATTCTAGTTCTGAGGGCTGAACAAATTAATAGTCCTCTTTCAGACAAAGAGCTACAAGCCATGGTGGTAATTCCTAGAACTTTGATGGGCATTTCACTTGATAGGGATTAAAGGGCATGTGAACCCCTTGAGAAATCTGCTAGTTGGTGTGCTAAATGTTCTATCTCATTAAGAAAAGCAATCAATCTGTCCTAAATTTGGAAGTCATCCCCATATTTGGCAGATCTTAAGATACCTAGTGAATGCATTTTTTTAAAAAGAATTTGTTATGAAATTAGAATACTTAAAAACAGGTGCTATTATAGGGTTGAGTGGCTGAGGGAAAAGCAATGACATCAGGAAAAATGACAAATTGTGAATAGACACTAATGAGTTCATTGTGGGTATTTTGAATGTGAGATGATCTGGGAATATAAACATGCTAAGGAGTAGAGAGAATTTAAAAGACATGGAACTTGATGTTAGCAAAAAGTTCTTGAGATAAAAATATTGAGTAATACGTAAGATGGCTTAAAAATCACATAACTAGAGAAAACTTGGAGAAAAAATATAAGAAGCCAAAAACTAAGCCTTGATGACTTTTTATATATAAAGTTTGAAAAGTTTTTTTAATTAAGAGAAAGGAAAAGTCATACCTGTATTCAAGAGGAGAATAAAAAAAATCATATAACTGAAGTCTGATCAGTATATATCTATCTCTTATTGATGTAAAGCTAGCATTTTCTTTGCCATCTTCTAAAACTTTCAGCAATACAGATGCTTAAAAGCAACACAAAACCATAGTACACAAAAATATATTGCAGATTTCAGTATGAATGTGTAATGTAAACCAATTGGTAAAGCAAGTATCAGTATTACTTCCATAGTCTTATGCTCAAAATTTGCTCTTTTGGCCACACAGCATCCATCAATTTGTAACGTAATTTGTCCTAGTCCACTTGTTACAACTCAGTGCTAATGGGACAGATAAGATTCATTTTTTCCTCACCTCAATGCCTCAATATAAAAAGCCAATCAATCTGTCCTAAATTTGGAAGTCATCCCCATATTGGCAGATCTTAAGATACCTAGCAGGTCTTAAGATACACCTAAGCAGGTCTTAACTATATTAAGACAAAGTTCCATGGGAATGATATTGTGATGTAGGGGTAGTAAGCCAGGTTGGTAGGAAGAAAGAACAATGGAAGGCCACTAAAAACCACAGGGAGGCTTATCTGACAGGTGAGTACCTGGAAGATGGGGTCTGATATGTCAAACCTCCGCCAGCCATGATTAATTGCATCCCCTTAAGAAAACCTTTACCTCTTATAATGGAGTCACCATGTCCCTCTCTGGTCACCAGAACTATGTCACAACCTCCAATCACCCTGGCAGGCCAAATGTAAGACCTTCGCAAATAAAGATTGTTGAGGACTGTTCAAAGGGTAATTAACTGATTAAGGGAACAGGAATTGAGGCAAAAACAGCAGTACTCCATTTCCTTAAAATCTCCAGTTCTGTGAGCACCACATCCTCTTCTCTCCCAGGTGGTCCATGCAGTTCCTATGCTGTGCCTTACCCTTGCTTCTTACTCCATTCAACTTTTGCTTCCTACTCTGTTTTTCTTGAATTCCTTCCAGTGGAATCACAAGAACCAGCACCCTAAGGACTGCTATGGATGCCCTGGCTCCATACCTTGGCCCTGTGACAACAATATTTGGAAACTAGGTTGCTGTCAGCTCTGGAGAAAGCAACATTTTGAACAGAATTCTCAATTTACTTAACCCCGAGAGTTTCACTGAAATCGTTCATGCTACACTATGAGGGTGAGGCCAAGTCTTAAACTCATAGAAAGTCAAATCCAGACCCCCTAAGCACACACACAAAACTAATTTTCCTACCTAGCTGCATGTTTCTGGTTGTTGTGCTTTTAGCAAAATGTACACCCAAGATTCCTGTTTCATATGACATGGAAAGTAAAAATTAAGTTTTGGAGAATCCCCAATCTGCTTGTACACAGATTAGTTTTTCTTTGGCCCTATGAGATGACTTGATGATTGGCACTTCACCAAAGGAACATGTGACCTCATCAATAAAGAGGATGTGACTTGAAAAATATTTTACCCTTCCATTTAGCTCTGAAAATTTCAGTAGGGGCTGTATCCTTGCATCTTTTCGGACTCTGTCAAGACCTTCTATAGATGCCATGGATAAAGCTTAATGCCAACCATTTAGGCGAGACAGTAAGGTGAGGTACTCCTGGCTTATAGCATACATGCCTTCGTTTTCTGGGGCCTCGCCAAATGGGTATACAAATTTGATTCGTGGTTTCCTCAGAAATATTTTAGCACCCTATCATTGGTCTTTTTTAGATGTAACATTTGTATTTCTAGATGTACTACTTCTATTTCAACTCTTTGTACCGATGGTAAACAAAATTTCAGTCAGGAAGTTTTTAGTACATTAAATAATTCTTGCATTGAGTTATAAACCTATGTCCAGCAACTCCACAAATAAAGGTGAGAAATATATTGGTATCTGTAATTTAGTATATTTTAATATTCACATTTATATCCATAAGTAACAAGTTTTTGCAATGTTTAAGTATTTTAGAATGACCCTGTATCCCAATGATCCCAGGCATATAAAGCCATTTCTACAGAGCTAGCTCATAAGACACAACTCAAAGGTTAATTGATGTATACTGCATATATATGTAAAAATTAATCAATCTTAAAAATAGTTTACAAAATATTTGTATTTTATTTAAAGAAATAAATATCACATCATATCATATTGTATATATGGATTATAAAGGTATCCTTTTAGTCAAAGCAGGGTATTCTTCATAGTACTCTCTAAATTTATTGCTTCAATAATTATCAGCAAACTAAGAGTCATCTAATGTCACATAAAGAGAAATTTCATCATTTGCCATCTCATTCTCACAGGTGATAACTATAGCAGGAAAATGCATGCTATATAATTTGGATATAATTTGAATGTGTCCCCATACCTTCATGTATTAAAATGAAATCTTCACTGTAAAGTACAAAGTGGAAACTTAATCCAACTTTGGTGTTTAGAGGTGGGACCTTTGGAAGGTGATGGGATTTGAAGTCATTAGGGTGGAGTCCTCTTGATTGGATCCTGATGGCCTTATAGGATGAGGGAGAAAGACACACACACACACACACACACACACACACACACACACATGAGCTCCTTGTCTCTTCCCATGTGATGCCCTGTACTACCTAAGGACTATGCCAGGAAAAAAACTATCACCAGATGCAGGTCTCAGCTTTAGAGCTCTGGGCTTCAGCTCCTTTCTGTAGAACTTGCTTAGTCAGGTCTGGGGTTGTAGCTTAGTGGTAGAGCACTGGCTTAACATGTGTGAAGCACTGGGTTCCAATCTCAGCATCACATATAAATAAATAAATGTCCATTGACAACTAAAAAAAGTTTTTAAAAATTTACTTGGTAGTATTGTGTTATTGGTTCAAAAAAAAAAAGACAAATACTGTAGACTAAAGATTTCATCATCTCAGCTTCATTTGCACTTTGATAGCCCATCTAACTACACAAAAAGAAAATTAATTCTGCTTGATGTCTACTCTCTAATAAAATATACAAAGACAATATTTTATTTTTCTATTTCACTAGTCCTGGTGATGTCAAGTAACATGTAGTTCCACATAAAAACTATCTGAAAACTAAGCTGAGCCATGAATGAAAGACATATTCCTTTTGCAGTGATCCTGGCCACCTACAGTAGGTCACCTATCAGTAAAAGATGGTCAGTACAACATGATGCAGTGAGGGTAGAGAAAAAGAAAAAAAAAATTAGTTTCAGGTTTTGTACTTGTATGCCTAATGTTAGACTCTAAGACAGTATTTTTCAAAGAATATTAAAGAGCAATGACTATAAATATCTTATTTGTAAAACAGGATAACAAAATAAGAGAGAAAAAATATCCTTCAATAAAGTTTGTCAGCCCTTTCATTTTCCAAAGCTATAACAGCTATAAGTCTGCGAGATATAAGAAGGAGCTAACTATTGCTATGTCTTTGTTTTTTATTTATTTGTCTTCTTGAATGGGAAAAAAAAGAAAACTATTTCCTAGAATCATTATGGCAGATACCAGCATTCCCTGAATTAATTACCTTATGCTCACAGAACTGGAAATAAAATCATTGTCTTTTATTGCCAAAAGCCTGCTCCTCATCCATAAGGTAAATTTATTTTTTTCTTGCAAAATATTTTAATACTTCATGTCCTGACACAAATGATAATACTATAATGAAATGTATGCATTCTTGAAAAGATTTGCTTTATGAAAAATCAGGCACTAAAAATATTAGGGTTCATGACAAAATGAAATTGTGTATATTATTTAAACATATACTTTATAACCAGAACCAAGACACAAACAAGAACAGTACCAATTTAAAATGCCAACACAGATCAAAAGTCATGACAAATTCATCATAAAAAAAGAGTACAGCCATGCTCCTGCAGCATTAGCACTACCTAGATAGTTGATACAAATGCACATACTTAGGCCCACTTTGTTGGAAATTCTGCGGCAGGCCATGCATGGTAGCACATACCTGTAATCTCAACAGCTCAGGAGGCTGAGGCAGGAGGATTTCAAGTCCAATACAGCCTCAGCAATTTAGCAAGGCTAGGCAACTCAAGAAGACCCTGTCTCTAAATAAAGGATTAAAAAAGACCTGGAGGTGTGGCTCAGTGGTTGAGTGCCCTGGGTTCAATCCCTGATACCAAAAAAGAAAAAAAGAAAAAAAAAAAAGAAATTCTGGAGCAGGATGAAGTCATCCATGATTTATCAAGTTTTCAGGTGCTTGTAGGATTTTGAAAAGTTTTTACTGTAAAGAAAGGATTCTGTCCAACTGTGGGCAGAGTGGCTACAAATGGACTACTTCTAGGCTTTTATGTCAAACTGTGGCTACTAAAGCTGCCAAGTTGTGTCACACCCTGAGCCCACAGCCCAAGATCAGCAAAATGCCAGATTAGGAGCCAAGGCCCACCCTGCTATGAGTTGCTACCGTGGACTCATGGCCCATGACTGCTACAACCAGCTGCAGATGACACTAGCTGGAATACAAATCTAGCAGAATGGGGCTGAATGTCTTCCCCTGGCACTGGAATCCTTCCAGAGGCTCCATCTCCAGGCAGGCCAAAGAATGAATACTCTTAAGATCTTCCCAGTATTAGATTGCACTATGTTCCAGGGCAGTGTCCTGATTACACCCATATTCCATCACCTCTCAGGAAGTGGTATGCCCCAGGCCGACTCTAATTGTTATGATGTTATGATGGAAATTTGATTGTATTCTGCTGGTGCATAGGTCTTTGCCTGTCGATGAAGCCAGTCTAGAGGCTCTGTGAGTTCTGGCCTACATATAGGGACTACAGTTTCTATTGGATGATTGATTTCACCATGGTAGGACTGGCACAGGCCTCCAAGTCAAACCTAGTGCTAGCTTTTCTGCTCTGCTCTCCACTAGGTTAGTCTTGCTGCCCAGTATGCTGCTGGAAGTGGTTGAATTGGTGATGGAGGTCATTAGCTACCTAGCAATTTCAGTGGCTCAGTCAGTGGGAATTAGCCTGGTGTTAGGGGTTGTGGGCTTTTGCCCAGCACTAGGTTTCACCACAGTGGTCAGGGTACTGGATTTTAAGTCTAGGGTCTCGGTTCAATTCTCTCTGTTAGCCCTAAATGGGAGGTATCTTCCCCTATTCCAGCTTAGGTGCTTAGGGTTAAGGGAAGGGAAAGGAGGGAACTCTTTACTTCTTGCCTTCTCTAACACTGATCACTTTAGCTCTTGTAAAGGTAGCTTGGTGCATGCGTGTTCAAGTTGGTGTGTCTGTGGGAATTGCCAAGGATCTTACTCAGCTACTATCTCACTTCATCAAGTTAAACTTTAATTTTAGAAAGAAATTATAAAATTCACATAATATCTTGTGGCATAAGTACAGTCAGTCTTAACTTAAACGTGAGCTGTGAAGCTTATATTGAATCATTACAATAGATATTAATAAATTTAAAAAACCTAATAACTAAAAATAGTTGTACTATTTACTTTGTTGACTAAAATCAATATTCAAAGAATAATATTGGGGGTGTAGTTTAAAAAATTAAATAACAAAAATAAAACACATAACATTTATCTTTTTTGACAAAACCTTAAGTTAAAATTGGGAAATTTAATTTTAAAATAAAGCATTTTTTTTTCTGAACTTACACATAATTACCAGGCCTAATAAAATCCTGGAGTTGGGGTTGTGGCTCAGGGAGCTATGGTTGTGGCTCAGTAGTAGAGCGCTTACCTAGCACACACGAGGCCCTGGGTTCAATACTCAGCAACACATAAAAATCAACAAATAAAATAAAGATATTGTGTCCAACTACAACTAAAAAAATAAATATTAGAAAAAAATAAAAATAAAATATTTATTTAAATGAATTACATAACTCATCTATATGGTAAACTTAAAGGCATAATATTTCCACCATTTTAGACAGACACATATGATTACTAACAAATTTAACAAGTACATCAAAACATCATTATCTGATACATTTTCTGGAATAGAGGTAGTATGTATACTGGGTTAATTTTAAAAAGTCCCTGTTTTAACTCCTGTATATAAAGCAGAAAGGAAAATCTTGGATTTTAGAAAGTGATTGAAAAAGTTAATTAAACTTATGTATTTTAATTCATGTCAATCTGCTTGATTTAAAATTTCATACTTGAATTGTAAATAAAACTTTCCATTTATTTTTTAAGGGTCAGGTAAAAATGGGCAAATATATTATAACTTATAAAGATGTTATTTGTAGCCCTTCAATATACAGGTTAATTCCTATAATTGCAAAATAATTTTTTAAATGAATGCATTTGGACAGACAACTGTTGAAACCCACTGTGATGCTTGTGAACCACACATTTAAAATTATGGCTGAGATCACAAAATAGACACTTTCTGTGGCTGCCTAACTTTACACAACTTAACCCATTTCTCAATCACTACTCTTTTCATGCTTTCCACTGCTCCAGAGTTGTCCACCTTATGACCTTACACTGCTCAATTACATCTTTAAATCTCTATATGTACAGTCCAAGTCACTCCTGATGAAGATTTCTCAAAGAACCTAATGATTTATAGACTTATAGTTAAATTAGCCTCTAAACTTGGCTGTGTTTGTTCCAGTATCAGAGAGAATATTTTTTGTCACTTGAAAGGAAGAACATAGTTTTAATAGGAACAAGATAAGGGAAAAGGAACCCATGACATTTGCTGCCTGAGTCAATCTTGTACATGGGCTGCCTCAGACAGTCACAGAAGTTAAAGGAGAAATTGGCCTTTCACATTCCAAACTGTCTGTTTCCTATTAAGTTTCTGCCTCTTCATCTCCTTTTTTTGTTTATGCCTCTGAAGTTTCTTCTTGGAAGCTATTGATGTGGTGGTAAGAGTAAAAACTTGCTTTAAGCACTCATCATACAAATTAAATTTTGAGTAAAAGCAATTGGTATTGCTGCTGAGTAAGTTCTTCCTGTAGATTGCTCAGACACTCTGCAAAATTGCCTGCTGACCTGCTCCATGGGCCAGAGATGCCAGTGGCCTGATAGCCAATAGTATCTATCATAGGTGACATTTATAGTGGAGAGCTCTATGCAGTTGTGCCAAAAGTACACAGCAACTGCAAACAGGCTATTTGGGATGAGATGATATATTAAATTATATGCTGCACTTTCAATTGAAAAATGAGCATCCTGGAGAAATAAAACACTCCTGAAAACCACGCTGGGAAAAAAAATTAAAAGTAACAAAATACTTTTATTTAGATGAACCGAGTATGCAAAAATGCATAAAGATGGCCTGTGGACATTTATGAGATGTAAAGTGCACCATCCTTTTAGTTCTCAGCTTAGCATTTTGATATATGTGGTATCATCTCCATTTTACAGATGAGGAAATTGAGTTTTAGATCTATTAAGTGATTCAGAGTTAAAACTATTAACTACTAAAAAAGATCCCCATGCATGCACAAAACATGCACATATTCAGAGCCTAATGTTAATTTCTTTTCTTCTGTCACATTTTATATCATAATAAGTATTGCTTAATTCCAAATAATCTTGTTTATGAATTAGTCCCTGGAGGAGAAATTGACTAAATATATTATATAATTTCATGGTGGCAAGAAAGTTTCTAATACCCCAAAGCACCCATTAATTGGGATTCTTTATCTAGAGATTAGATATAAATGACCCAGGACATTTATATTTTATAATACATATCTTATTGGGTCCTGAAATACTGAAAGTGCAACTAACCTGATCATTCATCTAGTTCTGCTCCATCTTTTTACCTAGGATGATTTAAGACCAAAAGAAATGATATATTTATATAAGCTCATTCATAATTTTATTTAGACTGAAAGATAGAAAATTAGTTCTTAAAATTTAGTGCTTGTCTTTTTTCTGTATCACTTTATGTTCATTATAGATAATTATAATCTGATACCAGGTGCCTATATGTAGAGACTTTGGCAAATTCATTAAGCTGTCTAAGAATTTTCTAGTCCTGACCTGGAAGTCCAGTAACAGTCATTGTGATAGATATAATGAAGTATGTAGACATATGAATGAGTATAAGCAGGTTAGCTGGAGTAATTTGTTCACATTTTTATTAGAACTTTAGATTTAAATATAGTTGTTGGGTTCATCCCAACAAACCCATAAACGTATGGAATTCAATTTCCATTCATGATCCTTTCTTTCCCTTTTCCTTCCATCTTTCTTTCCTTCTCCCATTCTCATTCCTCTACTCTATCAGACTTCCTTTCACTAATTTGTTAATTTGTATTTGATTGGTTCTTTCTACCCATGCATAAAGGTAAGGTTCCCCATGGTATATTTAAATATGCATATTCATGATTTTCTAAGAATTCATTCTGCATTGCTTCCCATACCCATCCCTCTATTCTGCCTCTTGATCTCCTTTTTCTATATTACTGATTTCCCTTTTATGTTTTCCTGTCCTTCCCTCTCCCTTTCCTTTATTTTACTCTAGCTTTCAAGTTTTTAAATTTAACTTTTACTCTGCTTTGGAACTGCATTTCAGGGAAAAGCTAAAATACCTACATATTTTAGAGCTGCAGTTATGCCTCTGTTTAAGGTATCATTGATGAAAAATGAATATACTCATGACTGGAACATCATTATATATAATTAATTTCCTTTGTATATCTTCTGAAATATATTTAGGTTTGTTTGCTTTTACTCTCCAAAGAGGAGATTCAGATTAATTTCAGATTAAGTTAACCATTTTTTTCTGTTCTCATCTAGGTTTTGAATATAATAGACATATTATAGTTTGACAATAGAAAATATAATCATCCAAAATTAACTCTTTGGAAATCACAATTATGGCTTAGAAGAGATATTCAGTGGGATACTAATGCAATCATGAATTGCTGAACCTCCCTTTTAAATTTTCTCTATACCAAATGCTCAAATTCACATTTGAAACCTATATTCACCTGAGAGCTTTTGGAATTCTGGATAAAATGCTCTTCTCTGTGTTTCTAGACATAAGCCAAAGAATGTGTGGAGGAAGATGAAATCAATACATGTCCACTTGTTTTATATGGATTCTTCCCACAACAACTGCACTAAATATTTAGGGTAGGTTTGTGGGCACATGACTCTCAGACAGAACTACTTCTAACCCATGTAGTTGGAAAGAAGCACTCAAGCAATTACAGGGCTGATTCCTTTCCTTAATATCTCAACAGCAGACTTAGCTTATTAGCTCATTAAACTTATTAGCTTATTAGACTATTGGCTCATAATAGATTATTAGCTCATTAACTAAGATTAAAATGGTTAGAATCCTTTATTTTATCTAGAATGATATGACTGAGTTGTGTCAAAAGATCTGACTGAATGATGCTGAAGAAATACCAAATCATTAATAGTTAAAGGTGAATTATAACATATGTGAGGGAACTCTGTAACGTAAGGAAAGAATGCCAATATAAATAGAATTGTTGGCTCCTAGAATGATAAAACTAGAAAGAAGAATATGAAGATTAGTTAAGTCATGAGAATCTCAAGGAGGCTCAATTAAACTGGGGGAAACCCATCTCTGAATGAAAAAACAAAACAAAAAAATGATTTTCAAGTTTTAAAGTTCACAAAAATTTCACTTTTAGCAATTTGGAAGGATACCTATGAAGAATTTGAAAATACTGCACAAACCACCTTGAAATTCTAGAGAAAATGTTAAATGAATAAATAAACAAAAACCCCAAAAGCAAGATGTTAAATCTGTGGATTTTCATAGTCTATGATCTAGCAAGTCCCATTTTAGGCTTATGTTAATTGAAGCAAGAATTGCCAATTGATATTAAAGCTGTTGTAATCATCATCTATCACTGTATTCTATAAAGCTTCCAAGTCCCTGTTTCATTCTCTGTCTTACATCATGGTCGATGAAATGATTAACATAACCTCTAAGCAGTCTTTCTAAGCAGTTGATTTATTAAATACTTCAAAACATGTCCATGTGAAATGCTTTTTGAAATACAATTCACGTTTATTTCCAATATAAGTAAGAAAGTTCAGAAAGTGCTTCCATGAAATAAACTAGAATACATTTAAAGCCAATGAAATAGAAAAGTAAATAAACGTAATTTTAAAGTTTTACACAATTCTGTCAATATTAGCTGACTAAATTTAATTTTTTTAGACTTTTAGATGTGTTATTCTGATAATAATGGTATTTGAATATTTTCAGTGTGTAAAGTCAAATTCATATGAACCCAAGCTAAGAATTTCCTTAGGGTTTTCAGTATCTAAATGAAAATTAAAAGCTTCAAATTTATATCTTAACTGGGTCCTTGGACAAAGTTCCATCATAAAATGGTAAAAATAAAATAAAATAAAATTAAAATTAAAAACCCACAAAAATCCAGGATAGTAAATTCAAATCTTAGGTGGCAGGCCTTTTGACTTCACTTATAAAGTTTGGCAGGAGAAAATGCAGCTTGGATGAATGAAAATGAAGTTGGAAAACAAATTGTTGCATTCTAGTCACGCCATTCCCCAGTCAGTGCCTGATGACAGTAAGAGTGTCCTAAAGCTCTTGCTCAGATGTTCTCAGGAATAATGATAGGAAAGTGGTAAAGCCCTGTGTCCAAGAGGATCTTGAAGACAACCTAAACCTGAGCAGTTGCCCCCCTCTAGCCTTCCAAATACCAGGTCTTGTGCTAAGGTTTGGGTAAGTGTCCCCTAAAAGGCCTGTGTGATAAAGACTTGCCTGGAGACTGGGCATTATTGGGAGGTGATGGAACTTTTGAAGGGTAGGGCCTGGTGGGAGGTCTTCTGGTCATTGGGGCCTACTCTTCAAGGAAGTTATAGTACACAAGCCCCTTTCTGTCTTTTTTTCTTCCTCTTGGTGAGGTGAGTGTTCTTGCTTTCCTACATAATCCTCTCCACAACCCCCCAAAGAATGGGACCAATCATTCATGGACTGAAGCTGCCAAAACTATGAGTCAAACCAAACCTTTTTTCTGTACAAGTCGATTATCTCAGGTATTTGTTTTAATGATGGTAAGCTAACTTGCTTTCTCCTATGTAGGAGTGTTACAAATCCCTATCCTAGGAATTTGTTTGTTCACTCCCTAAACTTTTGGGGGCTAACTTGGTCTAACTTTTACTGTCTCACAGTGCTGATACTCCTAGCAGAAACGTGACCTCAAAGGCCCATGAAATAAGATATTAGAGAAGTAAAATTTTTATCAAGATAACACATGCAAAAAAAAACCATATGCAAAGTTTTATGGATTGTATCATGAATATAAGCATAAATATTAAAACAAACCAATTTAAGAATTTGAAATTTACTTTAGAAATGTATCTAAAAGGGATAAGTATTACAAATGTGAAAATCAGTGAGAAACCATAGGTAAAACAAGATTATTAAATATATTGGTGCAAAGTACATAATTCATGACAAGAATAAAGAGAAAATGAGTAAATTTATACCTACAGATAAAACTAAATTTGCAAGTCAGTTTTTTTTTTTTTTTTTTTTTTTTTTTTTTTTACACACAAACATCTAGGTCCAGATGACATATTGGTAACCTTGTCAAATTTTTTAAAACTTATACTAAGCTTAAACTTTTATGAAGCCAAGAAGGAATAATTCACAATTAATTTTATCAGGTCAGTATAGTCTTAGTTGCAAAACATAGCTTTGATATTATATTTAATGTTGCAATATTTACTACTTTTCCCTAAGATGGGAAAGAAGGCAAAAATTGTCTTCACAGACCACTTCTACGTTGAACTAGAGGTTCAAAATAATAGAGGGAAACAAAATAAGCAACAAAAAGATATAAAGCTTGGAAGAAAAAAAATTAAAACTGCTTATTTACAAATTATACAATTGTGTAAAAAGAAAATCACAGAATCTATGAAAAATAACTAGTAGAATGTATAATAGATGTGTTGTGCTCTCAGGATACAAGGTCAATATATAAGAATCAATATATTTCTGTATATTAAGAAAAAACAATGAAAAATAGGATTAAAATATCATGTTATAATAATATTTTAAACATGGAATATTTGGAATAAATTCACAAAGGCTGTTTATAACTGTATCATGAGAACTATAAAACATTATTATAGATATGAAAGAAGAGTTTAACAGGGAGATATATCATATTCACAGATTAGATCACTGAATATCATTAATATGTCAATTTTTTAAAAAATTGATAGTTTCATGTAATCCTATTCAAAATATTTATTGGCTTATTGTAAAAATTGATAAGCTAATTCTAGAATGTGGCTACCCTTTAAATATTCTTTTATGAATTTAACAATAGTCTGTTCTATGAACCAGCAATTTTCTACTCCTAGGCATTTTTCCAAAAGAAAGGAAAGCATGTATCCACAAACAATTCCAAAATACATTTATAATAGTTTTATCCAAAACTATTCAAAGGTCCAAGTGTTGGTTTTAGATTTATTGCCTATTGGTCCAAATCACCTTTTGGACTAATTTATAAAAATGGATCTGGGCCCTTTAAATATTTTTGCTTAATCCAAATTGGAATGCATTTCAGGTGAAAGAGTACAAAGAGAGACTTTGCAGGAGAAAAGAGAGTGTGGCTTACTTGTCTCAGTGGGTCTGCCTGGCTGGCTGCTGTGGTCTATAAGTTTTCCTTAGAGCACAGTTTCTGTAGTGAGTGGCACTCAGTCTCCCCCAGCACACAGTTTGGGTGATTTTGTAGCTAATTGTGTCTGGTGACATTCTTTCCTATGAACAGCTTTCTCCAGCTTCCTGGCTCTAGAGGTCATATTTCTAGTAAAATTTGGAACATTTATTTTCAGCAAGTTCAGGTGCCATAGGGATTTTCTGCCTTGTCTGTCTTCTTCCAATAAGATCTGCATCTTAGACTAGAAGGAATGTCTTCACAAGTACTCTACCTCAAACCTAAGAAGAGCAGTTGCTACATGTAGCTGCCATTTCCACATTCTTTAAAGTTCTATTTATTTTTTACTAGCCAATTCCATGTTTGGAACTCCTATTTGGAGTTAATTATTCTTAATATTAAATCTTGCTTAAATTACTATGTGGTTTCACTTTCCCTGTTGTTCCCAAATTATTTTATTCTACAATAGGAAAAGGGACAGGTGGTGGTACATTATACCATGGACTGCTTTATTCAGTGTTTTTACTGCTGTAAACAAAAAACATGACAAAAACATTTTTAGTGGAAAAATAGTTTGGTCCTCATGGTTTCAAAGGTCTCAGTCCATAGATGGCCAACTCCTTTGCTCTATGCCTGAGATGAGGCAGAACATCATGGTGGTGGTATGTGGAGAAGGATAGCAGCATGGGACATGACAACAAGAAGTGGAGAGCTCCCACCAGGGGCAAAATATATATTCCAAAGGCATACCCTAGTGACCCACCTCTTCCACATACTCCACCTGACTGCAGTTACCAATCAGTTTATCCCTATCAGTGGATTAATGCACTGATTAGGTTAAGGATCTCATAACCCAATTTTCATTAAATACATTTGCATTTCTAACACATGAGCTTTCGGATGACATATCATATATAAACCATAACAGACAATAAAAGGAACAAAATGCTGATAAACAAAAGAGCAAAGATAGGTGCAAAAACTGTTGAGGAAAAATCAGCAGAAATAAAAGTGGTCAGATTGTGTGATTCTGTTTGTCTGGTGTTTTATGTACATGAAGTTTATTTATAGCTATAGGAATAAAAGTATTAATCATATTTCAGTGCACTAGATTTGCTGGATAGAGGTACAAAGGAATCTTCTGATTTGATGAAAATATTTACTATTTTTATTGTGATGGTGGTTTAAATGGATATATGTATTTGCCCAAATGCACAAAACTAAACAAATATTAGCACGTGAATTTAAAAAGCTACTGGGAAAGAAAATCTTTAGACTTTTTTTTTTTTTAGCAATAGTATATTACCCTGCAATTATTACTGAGTATAAAATGAATACCTGAATGAAAACTACATTTTAACTTTAGGAAATAACTATATAGAGAAAAGTCTAACTTATAGGACCTTCACAGAAGAGGGAAAAATCTGACAATATTTATAATATATATGTAGTGAAAAGTATAAACTTTATAAGAGCTATATGACAAACGAAATAAATTATTTATGGATAGACACTTATTATTTAGTAATGATTATTATGCAACATTTGGTATTTGGATCCATAGAAATTCTAAACAAAATCCAGAAAGTTTAAGTAAAATTTGATGTGGCTAATTTTCAAAAAATGGCCATTGCAATATTTCTGATCACATATGATTATAAGAACTACACTTTCTGATGAATTTATGAAGATTATTTCCTCTCTCCTTATAGTATGGTGACAAATCATGATCATTTTTATAATTGTCTTGAAATGTAGTATTCGGCAGAAATAATGGCTCATCTGAGACTAACTAATTAAGGACGACAAATTCAACCTCACTCCTCTCTCACTCCCCACCTCCCCACTTTCTCTACCTCTCACCCTCTTCCTTCATCTCCTCCCTCTCAGAACATTTTTTCAGATGAAAATTAATAGCAAACTAAAACTATAATTTGTGTTTCATTCAGAATTTCTACTTTAGTAACTTGTTAGAATTAAAAAAAAATCAACTTGTGAACAACTTGTTCATCTAATTTCTACATTTCTAAAATGCTTGTATTAGTTCATTATAGTTAAGCATAATAGTGGGGTTCATTTTGACACAGTCATACATGCATGGAATTTAATTTGCTCCATTTTAGTCTCCAGTGCTTCCTCTTCGCCTCTCCTTTTCTCTCCCTGTATTCCCTTTTCTCTGCTCTACTGGTTGGACTTCTTGGTGCTTTAAAGAATAGACATAAAGGTGGAATTCACTGTGGTATATTTATATAATTACATAGCCTAATTTTGTCAAAATCCATTCAGCATTTCCTCACTTCTCTTATCCTTCATCCCCCCTTGCTCCCCCTCAATCTATTTCCTCTGCTCCACTCATCTTCCTTCTATTTTTGTGAGATCCAACCCATCCTTTTTTTCTTTATTTTGCTCTGGCTTCAGCATATGGGAGAAAACATTCGACCCCTGACTTTTGGAGTCTGGCTTATTTCACTTAGCGTACTTGTCTCCAAAAAATCCCATAATCATTCTTTATGGCTAAGCAAAACTCCATTATGTATATATGCTTCATTTTCTTAATCCATTCATCTGTTGATGGGCACTTGGGATGGTTCCATAATTTGGCTATTGAGAATTGTGCTGCTACAAACATTGATGTGCCTGTATCACAACAGTATGCTAATTTTAACTCTTTTGGATAAATACTGAGGAGTGGGAGCAGCTGGGTCTTTTAGTGGGTCTATGTACTATAATTCTATAGTAACAAAAAACAGCATGGCACTGGCATAAAAATTGAAATGAAGAAAGAATAGAATAAACAGTGACAAACACCTATAATTATAATCATCTGACACTTGAGAAAGGTGCTAAAGTATATGTTTAATTAATGCTGCTGAGAAAACTAAATATCCATATGCAGGGAAATGAAACTAGATCACTATCTCTTACCCTTCACGAAAGTCAATCAAAAATTGATAATAAAGACCCAAAACCCTAAAATTACTAGAAGAAAACATAGGGTCAACATTCCAACATATTGGCAAAGGCACTGACTCCTTCACAAGACCCTTAAAGCTCTAGAAATGAAACTAAAAATCAATAAGAGGGACATCATCAAATTAAACAGCTTCTGCACAGCAAAAGAAACAATTATGAGCATGAAAAGAAGCCTACAGAATGGGAAAAACGTCTTTGCCAGCTATTCTTCTAACAGAATCTATAAAGAACTCAAAGACCAATGTGATTCTGCAATCTGTATACACGGTAAAAATGGGAGTTCATAACCCACTTGAATCAAATGTATGAAATATGATATGTAAAAATAAGAACTCAAAGAACAAATAACTCAACCAATAAATGGGCAAAAGAACTAAACAGACATTTCTCAACAAAAGAAATACAAATGGCCAAAAAATACACTAAAAAACTGTTCACCATAACTGGCAATCAGGGAAAAAATACACAACAAAACAACATTGAGATTCAACCTCACTTCAGTCTGCATGGCAATCATCAAGAATACAAAATGCTGCTGAGGAAGTAGGCGGAAAGACACACTCATACACTGCTGATGGGACTGCAAATTAGTACAACTTCTTTGGAAATCAGTTCAGAGATTCCTCATTTCTATATTTTTAAAGGGTACTTTGAACAGTTCTCAATATACTGATGTGACTCAAGATTTGATCTTTTGGAAAATGTCTTCTTTCTGCTTATTCTTATGTAAGCAAAAATATGTTTTAATTTTCTATTTTCTGGCCCAATTTGTTTTCTATGTTTCGGGTCCAGACTTCTTTATCCAATTATATACCAGGCATTAAGATAACCCATGTAATTTCACAGAAAACATACTGTCTCATTAGTACTTTTCAGTAATATATCTCACACTCCTCTTCCAAAGTACCTGACAGATATAAGTAGGTGAATACATATTTACTGAGTGAATGAATACCTTAAATTTAGCTACCTATGTTCATCTTATTATATTCCTTGCATATATATGCTCATCTTCCTTATTCTGTATAAATGAAGCTACATCCACCAAAGAATGCAATCCAGTAACCCTTATATTTCCACACCAACACCTACTCTTGAGTAGAATCTTTTGAAGGACAGAGAAATGCAACCCAACATATGATTTTTTTTTTTTTTTTGGTACTTGGGATTAAACCCAGGGGTACACTACCACTGAGCTATATCCTTAATCCTTTTTACTTTGAGACAGAGTCTTGCTAAGATGATGAGGCTGGCCTCCAACTTAAGATCCTCCTGATTCAGCTTTTCAAGTGGCTGGAATGATAGGCATGTGCCTGGCTAACCAAACCTGGCTAGATTTGATATTTAACTGAAATTTACTATGAAAATCACAGTATTTACAATCATTTATCTTATGATTTTTCTGGAAAGTAAAAAAGAGATATATTTGACATATTTGAAACTTATATACCTGTTTGAACAATTAAACATCTCTAAAACATATCATCTGTCTATATAACTCTTAATATTGTTCCTCTGTAATTTTCTTCTTTAGCATCTCTTATTGCCCTCTTTTGGCTTCAGGGTCATATCTAGATTCTCTCCAAAGACCTACAAGATGTAAATTACTTGACCTCTACTGATGTCTGCAGAATTTACTTCTGTTATTTTTCCTCCTCACACATTAATCTCCATTGGTCTGACTTCAGTATTCTGAACAATCAATGTGATTATTATTGCTATGATATTTCTCCAAATCATTCTCCTATTTTCTTAATCTAGGTGTAGGTTCAATCTTTATTCTGACTGTCCTAAAGCCCCTAACTGGCCTGTTCTACATGTGATTGTGCCTATAATTGGGTGATAAAATAGAAACCCTCAGACAAGTATTTCATCAGTTTGTCATCATCAAATTTTTAAATTTAGCTATATCTGGAAAGCTCCTTATTTTACCCTCCTATTAAAATCTAAAACAACTCTTCTCATCTTGGATCAATTATGTACTAGATGCAGTCCCCTAAATTCTGTAGTATTGGTTACCTGTCTGGTCCATCTTATAGCCATTAATATCTAAGTCTGTCCCACATTGAAACAAAAGTTGTGTCTCAATCCTTTTTTACCTTTCTTAGTGAAATTTCATAAAAAAAATCTATGTTCATGCTCGATTCTTATTTCTCCTTACTCATTAACCCTAAACTACATTGTACACCACTATTTCATCAATAGTATTGTACTTAAGGTCAGTAAAGACTTTCAGTGAATTATTTTCAATTCTCAGCATTCAACATATTTGGTCACTTTCTCCTTAAGTCAAGTTCTGTCCTTGATTTCTATTACCTCCCATTCACTTGGTTTAACATATCCTCTCTGACTGATCCTTTTCCTTTCTCTATAAAACATTAAGTCCTGAATTACCTGAGAACTCTCTCCTGCATTTGTTTTTTATTTCTTAATTATTGTTTCTTCTGGTAACTTTATAAATTCCTTAGTGATGTTACCAATTCATTGGCCAAATTGTCCAACTAGGTTTATATTCTTCTTATATTCTTATTTTAGCTAGAGAGTCAAACTTTTTAAAACCTGCTTACATAGTCATGTAAAATTAAATTTCCTTGGTCTTTGATACAGCTAGATAATAAACATAAGAAAGGGACAATGTCTGTCTTTGAAAACTGAATCATCAGCAGCAAATGCAATTTCTGAAATAAAGCCAGACGCAAGGTAGGCAAATAGTAATTGACCCATTTAGAAATGAGTAAATACTGAAAAATAATTAACATATTTTCCAAAATTTAATAAGTAATTTTTCCCTATTTTGGTTATAGAAAATACTTGCCCAACATTCCTTGTGGTAACTAAAAATCTAGCTACAAAAGGGCTGTTTTTTCAATTGCTGAATCTAGAAATAACACAGGCAATATTAGCCATGTCTCAAGGTATGTTCAGCTTCTTCATATATTTTGGTCTGAATGTTGTATATATAATGCATGTATGCCCCCCAAAATAATATTTATTAAAGCCTTCTAGTGATGATATTACCTAACTGCTATCTATGCAATATCACTAGTCTAAGTGCATTGAAAAATTTTTACATTCAATTCTCACAATAGTTTTGTGAGGAAGATGTAATTGTGATCACCCTATTTTTATCCATTAATCTATCTCCATGTGGGAGCTACTCCCATAGAAACTTCTGTAACACACTTTCATTGTTTGTCAGAATCCATTCAAATTTAAAATGCCCCTACTGGAAAAAATTTGCTCCTTGAAAAGGGAATCAGATTGTAAAATATCATTTGCAATGTACAGAAATTATTGGTGTTTGTATTCTTTGAGTCTTAAGAACAAATAAAAAGTAGAACTCGTCTTGAAATGAAAAATATTTAAAGACTGGAATCTCATAAATAAACCTGAGAAGAAGTGAAAATATAAAGACAACATAGAGTTCAGCCAAATATTTTATATACCTTGCTTTTGAAAGGAATAGATGGAAAACTTTCTTTCACCCACTGCACAGTAGCCTGCATGTGTTCCTTTGTGCATTCAACAGTAAGGCATGGCACAGAAGAGTTATAAAAGTAGAGAAATTAAAAAATTAGATTTCATAGAAAAGTAAAAGTATAAGAACATCTATAGTAAATGACCTTTAAAAAGAACCCAATGTAATTTCCTTCTCCAAAGGAATAAATATTACAGTTTGGGGGTATGTTTACCTTAAATTACATATTCAGTGTTCTTTGTGGAAATGAAGACATTTAATATAGGCATTTAATTATATAAATGTCTACAGAGAAAAATATACAAGTATTCAATAATAAACTAAAAATATCAAAATGGGGAAGAATATTTTAGAATACTTTCAGATTTACTGCAAATTGTGAAAATGGTAGACAGTTCCATATATTTCACCCCCAAGTTCTCCTACCACCATATCTGGCCTGCCACATGATTGTGTATGGCATTATTATGATGTGCTTCTCACAACTAATAAACCAATCCTCATATGTTATTATTAACTAAAGATAATACTTTAATCATATATCTTTAGTGTTCTCCTGATAACCTTCCTTTTGAGTTCCAGGATGTCATGAAGTCTACCCAAGTCTCATTAGTATTCTGTAGACTTTGATGATTTCCCAGACAACCCTGTGTTTGATGATCTGGCAGTTTTGAGAAATATTAGTTAAGTCTTTTCTAGACTGCCTTTCCATTTCAGTTTGTGTGATGTTTGTCTCATGGTTCTACAGGGTTTATGGATTGTAGGGAGGAAGATCACAGAGAAAAAGTCTCATTTTCCTCATATAATTACAAAAATACATGATATCAGCAAGTTTCTATACAGCACTCTTGGAAAGAATTGTTTTGTGAAATTCTCACTTAAGGGCTGGAGAGTTATATTTCATTTAAACAAAAACTACATAAATTATGTTGAGCTCTTCTTCATGAGAGCTTATTTATTGATTTATGTATTTTTAATAACTTATTTCTGTGAGTGTGGAGTTGATGATAATAATAACATGCCTCAGATTACAATTTAGTACTACATTTTATTTCCTGTGCAAATTGTTTCAGCCTTGGTTAAGAAACTTCTTTTGAGTTTATCCCTTTTGCTATGTACTTAACACCACTTTTTAAAATTATTATTATTATTATTTTTAAACTACAAGATCCTGAAACTTTATCTTGTATCTTCTCACTGCCAGTGTTGGAGTTTATTTCCAAAATGCAAAGTTGAAAATAGCTTCAGTTTGGAATGTTATTGTGTATTTGTCAATAATATATTAATCTTAGTTAAATATTTTCTAGGGGAAATTATGCATAAAAAAGTGAAGAAAGCTCAAAAAATGTATCATTCAAATAATATAAATGTCAAGCTTCTACACATTCTGAAGTTAGCCTTTCCTGGCCAGCTTAAAACACAGTGAATCTCCCAAAGATTTGAGATGTTTGTAGAAGACATGAGCTTCCTGCCTCAGGTGCAAAAGAATTCCCTGAAACTTTGAAAGACACACTGTGATCTCTAGTCTGGCACGTGTCAGTCAGGGTCGGGGGCGCTGGTGAGCATCGAACTTAACTAAGTGGTTGTTATCTTTATTATATTGGATCAGTTAATCTAACAAATGATTATATATGAAGTAATATGAGTTTTTGTGGTTCTGAGATTTATTTGGCCGGGCTGTCACCTGGAGAATGTACTAGTCAGAGGATCCTAAAATGTTTGTCACTGGGGTAAAGAATAAAACATCATATCTAGTAATCACCAGATTGGGAACACAGATTGTTCAAAGTAATTTTATGTATTCCCCCATCCTTTTCATTTCCATTATTTTTGGCCAAGTCTGAGGGGAGATTATCTCTTTCTTAAGATTGTTGCACTCAGTAGCCAAAATACAGTCATAAAGTGGGGGAACCAAGATGAGATGAGATAGGTAGAGTCAATATAGAGAGGGAGATTCTTTCAATTAAAACAACTACACATTCTTAATTATCATGGATATATCTGATATTCAACTGTGCTTTAAAAAAATCTTTTAGAAATGTTTTTCAGTTTTTGTTCCCTTTTCTTATTATTGTTATTATTGTCATTTTTTTGTGTGTGTTACTTGGGATTGAACCCAGGTATACTGAGACATATACCCAGTCCTTTTTATAATTATTAATATTTAAACTTTCAGACAGTATTTCACCAAATTGTTTAGAGCCTTGAACTTGCAATCCTCCTGCCTCAGTCCCCTGAGTCACTGAGACTACAGGCATGTTCAGTTGATTTTTGGAGAGGTTGTGCCAAAATTCCATAATACAAGTATATCTGTTGCTATCTTCCTGACCTAACATCTGGTATTTATTTTATCTATAGAAATGGATTTTTTTAAAGCACATTTGAATATCAGATATATCCATGATAGTTAAGAATGAATAATTGTTTTAATTGAAAGAATCTCCCCCTCTATATTAAGATTTAGGGAAAAAATAAATAAGTGGAGAATTTTTCTAGTTGTCCTTTCATTGAGGGACTACTATGTGCTTGACACTGTGCAGTTAATTTCCTAGAGTGATCAGTGTTATGAATGAAGGACACTAAGGATGGGGCAAAAATGCTACACTAGTGAGAGAAAGTCAGAGACAAATATATGAGGAGACTGTGCTTTGTGGAGGGATAAATAATTTATTAATTAATGCTAAGTAAAGTTAGCCAATCCCACATTACAAGGGAGCCATATGCTAAGTCAAGAGAAGAATGAATTCAAGGGACCTAAGTAAGAAGAAGATTAAGTATTTTAAGAACAGAAGAAAATTACAGTTATCTTATATTAGACAAAGGTGCCAAGAACATGCATTGGAGAAAAGAGAGTCTCTTTTAACAAATTGTGCTGGGAAAACTGGAAATCCATATGCAACAAAATGAAATTAAACCCCTATCTCTCACCATGCACAAAACTCAACTCAAAATGGAACAAGGATTTAGGAATACAACCAGAGACCCTGCGTCTAATAGAAGAAAAAGTAGTCCCCATGGGGGATTAGGCCCCAACTTCCTTAATAAGACTCCTGTGGTATAAGAATTTAAATCATGAATCAGTAAATGGGATGAACTCAAACTAAAAAGTTTCTTCTCAGCAAATGAAACAATCTGTGAGGTGAATAGAAAGCCTACATCTTGGGAGCAAATCTTTACCCCTCACACATCAGATAGAGTACTAATCTCTAGGGTATATAAAGAATTCAAAAAGCAAAACACCCAAACAAACAAACAAACAAAAAAACCCCACCCAATCAATAAATAGGCCAAGGATCTGAAGAGACATTTCTCAGAAGATGATGTACAATCAATCAACAAATACATGAAAAAATGCTCATTATCACTAGCAATTACAGAAATGCAAATTAAAACCACTCTAAGATTTTATCACACTCCAGTCAGAATGGCAGCTATTATGCATACAAACAACAATAAGTGTTGGCGAGGATGTGGGGAAAAAGGTACACTCATACACTGCTAGTGGGACTGCAAATTGGTGCAGCCAATATGGAAAGCAGTATGGAGAGTTCTTGGAAAATTGGGAAAAGGATCCAACATTTGACCCAGTTATCCTTCTCCTCGGTCTATACCTAAAGGACTTAAAAATAGTATACTACAGGGACACAGCCACATCAATGTTTATAGCAGCACAATTCACAATAGCTAAACTATGGAACCAACCTAGATGCCCTTCAATAGATGAATGGATAAAAAAATATGTGGCATATATACACAATGGAATATTACTCAGCAATAAAAGAAAATAAAATCATGGCATTTGCAGGTAAATGGATGGAGTTAGAGAAGATAATGCTAAGTGAAATTAGCCAATCCCAAAAAATCAAATGTGGAATGTTTTCTTTGATATAAGGAGGCTGAATCATAGTGGGATAGGGAGCGGGAGCATGGGAGGAATAGACGAACTCTAAATAGGGCAGAGGGGTTGGAGGGGAAGGCAGAGGGCATGGGGTTATTAATGATGGTGGAATGTGATGATCATTATTATTCAAAGTACATGTATGAAGACATGAATTGGTGTGAATATACTATGTATACAACCAGAGATATGAAAAAATGTGTTCTTTATTTGTAATAAGAAGTGTATTGCATTCTGATGTCATATATAAATTTAAAAATTACATTAAAAAAAGAACAGAAAGAAAGTTAGTAGAGCAGGAAGATACCAATCTGAGAGAGAACAGGAACAAGGAGATGTCAGAAAGGTAATCTGAGGCAATTATTTATGTAGAGTTGGTACACTAAGACCATATGCCAAATCTGGCCTGCCACCAGATTGTGTGTGGCAATGAAGAAAAGATTTTATATATTTAAATGCTTGGAAAAAATAAAAAAATAATATTTTGTGAAATATGAAAATACATGAACTTCAAATTTCAGTGTCCATCAGTAAAATTTTCTTGGCATATGGCCACACCCATTGGTTTACAGTAGGTCTATGGCTGCTGTTGTGTTCCAGTGACACAAACATAGGACCTTGCTGTGAAGCCTAAATGAGGTGCTATTTGACTCCTTGTAGATTTAGGATACTCAGGGCAGGAGAATGAATGTAATTTTAAATTCAATGAGAATTTTCTAGAGGTCTTTAAGCAGGAGAGCAGCAATGTGCAAATGGATCGTAGTTGGACGAGTCAGAGAAAGTAGAGGCAGGGAGAATAATTAGGAGTAAATGCAATAAAAGAAATGAGAGATAACAGTGATTTATGCTAAGAGTCCAGAGAGGGGGCAGAGGGATGTGAGATATGTTGGAGCCAGAGACTTAAAATGGATTCAGTGAAGGAGGTTAGGAGAAGGGAGGAACCATGGGTAAACCTTGATTTATCAGAGAAAGGATGATACCATTTTTTCATAAGAGTCATATGGTGAGGCTCTTGGTTTGATTTGAGTAGTGGCAAGGGAGAAAACAAATGTCTTGATTATTATTATAGAAGGCCTGAAATGAAAATTTAAGTAGGCACTTGGTTATAAGGGTTTAGACTATAGAGGAATGATATAGGATTGTGATATGAATATTCACACTGTAATCACAGGTATGGTATTTAGATTCATGGGAATAGATGAGCTCATTTAGGAAGAGAAGGGAAAAGGGAAAGCTTAGGGTCAACTCTCACATTGAGAAGCAAATGATTCTCAATTCACTCTTGCCAAAGGTCAGTTTACCAAATTAATTCATTCCTTTTAATGATTTAAGCTCATCAGGGTAATTCAGTTTTCTGAGCTTTTAGTTGACCATGCCTCTAGACTTTAAGCTAAAAATCACTGCAAATTAAATTAGATATCAGCAACTGCAGAGAGGAACTTGTCTGGTCACATTTTCATCTGTTGAGGGGTCAGATTAAAAAAAAAAGAAGCAAAAATCAAAACAATTATTTTCAGATGAGTATTGTTTAAAATAAGTTTATAGTTATGGGAGTTTGGTTTACTTTTAACAATCGACTTTGCATTTATTAGTGCATTTTACGACAAGTTCACTTGTTTTCTGCCCCAGCATCCTCCTGCTGTTTTTGGTGACTCAGGTGCAGAGACAGCCTGATGTACTTGGGAGGTGAGCGATAAACAGCCTCCCTTTGAGAGAAGAAGCAGTGCCCTTGGGGAAAAGCCATCTCAATGAAGATAAGAAGGTTTTGGGAAAGTTCAAGTAAATATGCATCTAGAGCAGTTTTCTGGCCCAGACCTGCAGTATCTGAGACCAACTGTAAAAGAAGGAAAGGGTCCAGGGAATAGGTCAGATTAAAGAACAGTGACAGCCTGCTGAGTATCAAAGTCCTAATGAACACTGATGTCCCAGTAAATTGGGGCTTTTGACCTGAACTTAGATTAACAAAGATGCCAGTATTTATCCTGATTGGTTAAGGCAGATAAAGGTGTTGGCCATCCAAACCATATTTTTCATGATTAACTTAGTCTCACAAGTTTTTCTTGACTGGTTATATAGAAGGGACTGCATAGAGTCATAATGCTATTTTAAAAGCACTAATTGAGGAGTCTTCTTCTGAATTTCACAAGCACTTATAAAACTGATCATGACAGTGGGGGGTCATCTTTGCTTGTTATTTTCTCTTGATTTTAAAAAAAAAGTATTTTGGCCTGCGCCTCGTGTTGCTTATGATTCATTTCAGAAATAGGATGTGCAAGTAAGCCAGGGCAATTGGCAATTTCAATTTATAAATCTGGAGTAATTAATTTCTAAACAAATCCTCTGTAATTATTGGCACTTTCTCCTTCAGGAAAAAATGAGTCAGTGTGTGAATCCTCATGTGGCAGATTCTCCTTGTGCTGCTAACTTCTACTCACATGACTGAACAGGGCCTGCTTGGGTGACTGCTTCTTCCCTTGCCATTTTACCCTGGGGCCTCCAGCCTTTTCTCTGTATCAGGGGAGTGGACTCCAGAAACTGGAGGTGGTTCCTGTAAGCATCTCTGCTCCTCTGCAACCAGCACTTGGTCTTTTCAAAGATGCCATTTTCCTCCCCATGATCCTTCCATTCCCTTAGATTCATTATTCCAAGTAAGAAGCTTTTCTTGGGCAGCTTTTAAAACGTTTGATGAAATTTGTCCTTTAAGTGAGTTCTGAGGAGGAATTTGTTAGGGAAAGCCTAGTAGTGCCTCCCTTACTCCATATCTACAACAGCTGATATTTTCCCCAATATCCTCATCATGTCTAAAAATCACAAAATTTGAAAGATATTTTTCATAGATTTTGGATTGGGGACATGGCTCTATCTTCATTCTTCTTGTTTTTTTTTTTTTTTTTTTGTGTGTGTGTGTGTGTTTTATGGGTTCCTGATTAGTGTGTAGATTTAAAATATCCTAATTCGCCATCCGGTGCCAGAGATACTACGATTAGAGAGGCCGAGCAGGGTAATGACTCAGAAAAACAATTCTGGAGAGACAGACTGACTATGTTTGAGTCATAGATGCAACTCTTGGTAACTGCAGCCTCAGCATCAAAATTAGAGAAACTCTCTTTACAACTTTGTTTATATCTGTATAATAGGGATAATAGGAGTATCTACCTGATAATATTGTTGTCAAGCTCAAACAAGTGTGCAAGTGTGTGTGTGCATACCTGTGTATGTAGCATTTAGAATAGCTGTTGGCACAAAAGAAGCATCATATCATTGTTAAGCATCATATGATTGTTATTGTTATAATTATTAAAGTTAGTTATAACTATAATAATAAATATTAATTAATTATATAGTTATATTGCATGTCATTAATTTTCTATTTCAGTTCTTTCAGTTTCTCTAATTGGACTATGGCCTCTTCAAGGACAGGGACCATGTCTTATTTAAAATAAGTTTATAGTTATGGGAGTTTGGTTTACTTTTAACAATAGACTTTGCATTTATTAGTGCATTTTACGACAAGTTCACTTGTTTTCATCTTCCACAGTCCTTGCTATAATGTGTTTCATGTTGTTGGAAAATCACACCTTTATCATATTAAATGAATTGAGGGTTTCTGACAACTTTAGTTTATTGAGAATTTCATTACACATATTTTTAAAGGTCTTTCTCTATCTGCAAAAACTGGTAACTTTCCTTTCTATGCCTTTTGAAACTAAAGACATGGGAAAAAATATGCAAGTATAACAACATTGAAGCCCTTTATTTTCTCTTTAATGTTAACTCTGTTTAAAATATATATCAGAAGTGTAAACCTTAAAATCTCTCTACAATTGTTTGCTAAATATTTTTTTATAAAAGAAAGATTTTAAAAAGTTTTTTTTTTTTTTTCATGCTGTTAAGAGTGGTTTCCCAGAGATTTGTCTGTTTGGAAATCATCAGTTAATGTGAAAATAAGTTAATTATATCAGTTTTTGTTCTAAAATCAAGAGCTCTCAGCCAGTTTTAGATTTTCTTTGTGTCCTAAGAAAATCCAGTAACTATACAAAATAACAGACATTTCATTAATTCTAAAAAAATGAAACATTTCAAGGTCAATTTTTTTTCTTAATGTATAAGACACTAAATTTGAAATCTTGAAAATCATATGGAAGTAACTTTTTAATTAATCTTGGTGTTTATCTACATATACTGGCTTTTAAAGAAAGATGGAATTTTCAATTTACAAGTCAACTCAAAATGGAACTATTATGTAATCAGCAACCCTACAATTGAGTATATATTCAAAGGGAATAAAATCAATATGTCAAACAGACATATGCACTTCCATGTTTATTTCAGCACTATTCAGAAGAGACGAGAAATAGAAATATCCTAAGTGTCCATCAACTGATAAATGCACAAAGAAAATGTGGTCCACATACACAATGGAGTACTATTCAGTCATAAAAATAATAAAATCTTGATATTTATGACATTGGATGGAATTTGGAGAACATTACACTAATTGATGTATTAAGGAATAGAAAGACAATACTCACAATTCCATCCATATGTGGACTCCAAAAAATTTGATCTCATAGAAGTTGAGAGTAAAATAGTAGTTACCAGAGGCTGTGGAAAGTTAGCAGGAGAGAGGACATGAAAAGATTGATTAATGATCACTAAGTTAGGATTATGCAGGAGAAAAAGCTCTGGTGTGCTATTGCTATCTACAATAGAATATCCATGGATAATAATAATGAACTGTCTATTTTAAAAACTAGAAGAAAAGCTTTTAATATTTTCACCAAAAAAGATCGATGTTTGGGGGCTGTGGCTGTGGCTCAGCAGTAGCGCACTTGCCTGGCAGGTGTGAGGCACCCGGGTTCTATTCTCAGCACTGCATGTAAATAAATAAAAAATAAAAGTCTATCAACAACTAACTAACTAAATAAATAAAAATAAAAAGACTGATATGTGAGGAGATAGATATGTTTTACCTGATTTAAACATTAAAAAATATATACATGTATCCAAACATTATAGGGTACCTCATTACTATGTTTTATATTTGTGATTTTATGTAATAGTTAAAATAAATTTAAATTTTAAGAAAAAGAACATTAGAATAAAACAATTGGCCTTTATTTTATTTACCATGCTTATATGTTGATATAACTCACTTTATGCATGAGTGACATGAGACTTACCAATATTATTTGTCTGGGTATGAGAATATATTAATTTGTATCTATCTATAGTTTTTTCTTATAGAAAGACACTTATATTTCGTTGTGTGTTGAATTATGTCCTCTAAGGATTTACATGTTGAAGTCCTCATGCCTGGCATCTCAGAATGTGAGCCTGTGTGGAAGTGGGGTCATTGTAGGTATAATCAGTTAAGATGAGATCATACTAGAATATGGTAGGTACCAAAATGCCCAATGTCCTTATGAAAAGGAGAAATTTTAACAAGGTCATGCACACACAGAGAGAAGACCATCTCAGGATTGAAGTTATGCTGGTATAAGCCCAGGAACTACCAAAAGTTAGGATAAATACCTGGGACAGCTTCTTTCCAAGCATTTTTAGAGGAAGGACGGCCCACCAACACTTTGACCTCAAATGTCAAGCTCCAGAACTGTGAGACAGCAAGTTATTATTTAGAGCCTCTCAGTTGGGTTATCTTGTTATGGCAGTTCTAGCAAACTAATGTACCTGTGATGTGTAATTACACAGTTAATCTTATTACATAACTAAAAGAACATGCTAATATGTTCTGCATATTATTTCTAGGCAAACAATTGCTGCCATATGGATTTGAAAAAAATTAATGGCTAGTTTGTTGAATGGTGTATGCAGTATCCAACTCTGAGCGGAAGGTCAGCAGCACAAGCTTCTTTCAACCTTGCAGCCCAAAGCCAAAGCCTATCCTCCACAGCAGAGGTGCTTTGGTTACTCCCAGGGTTAGCTGAGAGTAGGTCTTCCTTAGCCAGTTCCACATAGAGCAGTTTCTATGTACTGTGTTTCTTTTATTTTGTTACATTGCTTTTGTCATTTGGGGCATAAAACATGAGAATATTTGTAAAGACTAGAAGCAAAAAATTTCACATTTTGTTTTAAATGTTTAAAAGGCCCTCAAGTTCAGCCTAATGATTTAAAGCAATTTTAACAAAAATATATATTTGTTTCCTTATCACAGAAAAGACATATATATGTATATGTTCATAATATAAAATGAATATTTTATATATACATATATCATTACTTTTCTGTACTGTTATAAATAATCTTTGAGAAGCATTAATTTTAAAAGGTTTAATGATGTCTACATAACAGGAAATTAACTGTTGATTGTGATATGGCTATTTGAAGTGGGTATGTTTCAATTTGGTTCTCTATCCACCATAATTCACAATATGAATGCATTTTGAGCTATAGTTATATAATCTGATGTCTTATGAGTCTACCTTTTGAATGCTCGTGAGATAAAGCAGAAAATTGAGTAGTTAAAAAATGCTCTTTTGTGCAGTGAGTTAATCATCACTGAGAACTACTTAAAAGCCTTTAGAAAATATTTTACAGGAAAAATAGAAAACTAAGATGTGGAGTATACTTTAAAAAGCTAGCTCATGTATCTATGTTGGGCCCAGTGAGGGAAAATTTTTTATCTTGTGAATAAACTGCTACACTTCTCAAAAGTCTTAGGATCTAGTGTACCCACAAAAAACAAGAGAGAAAGTAGAGGCATTCACTAAACAGATAACTTTTCCACACTGTGCTGTTTTCTTTAAACTCATTCTAGCTCTTTCCTTAGCATTAGGCCAATCCATTCTACACAGTGGGTGGATGCTCAATCAACATTTTGCTGTCTAATGACTATGACAGACATGCTCTGGACTTCATTAAAAGGAGAAACTGCTGAGACATTTTATTGGGGATCACGAAGAAGAGCAGAAGAGGCTTTGAAGTTAGGAAATGTAGGTTGCCAAATGATGCAAGGGGGTGGGCATCTGAGTGATGTGTGTGGAGATTGTGAGATGCATCAGAGCTTCTTAATGGTCAGAGAGGTAGACCAATGTGTGCTTTTTCAGACAGCTACTCATCTATCTAGACTAAAGGATATCATAAAATATAATTCTGGAAACTCAATAAATGGGTTTTAGATATTATAAAGCAGTTCCACATATGTTCTGAATATAATTGTTTGATGTAATTTTATTCTAATGTTCCTTGAGTACTGGCATAGAAACCATTGAAACTATTAATTATCTCCAGTTTTGTTTAAAAAAGAAGATAATATTGATACTAAAATGGTGGATAAATTGAAGATAGGGTATTCTTAATCTATAATCTCCTTTGTCTTTGAAACCATTTTTTTTTTTTGTCTAACCTAATGTATAAAACAGAATTGCACTATTTGAAATTCACTTCTATTCTGGTCTCACTCCAACTTCTGGTAAACATTCTGAGAAGTTCTAAAATGATTAAAATTATTGAGAACAGAACTGTAACAATTTACAGTTTTGGCTGGCATTTAGAGAATTGTTTAGTTATATCAATTATTGGGAAAATTATTTCAACTAGATTTAGCATTGTTTATAGAAAATCTTTTAATTGGTTTGCTTTTCTTATGTTTTTAAAGATAAGACTCAAAAATCTTGGTGTACCCACAAAATACATAATTATCTGTAGGCTGAGATTTGGAGATTGTAAAATAAAATATTTATTATCAAATATTTTACATTTCAAAAAATATTTTTTTGGGAGCAATAGCTAATAGAATTTTGCAAGCCTAAATTATCCCTTTTTATGTTATGGTATTTTGTGGTTCTTTTTAGTATTGTATCTTCCTTATCTCTCATTTTCTTTCCCTACTTGTGCTTGACTATGTTTATTTTCCTATTATGTAGCTAATTGTCTTGTAAACATCCACAAAATGAAGCTGGTTTCTTCTGATGCCAGTTCACAGTCTTGAAAGTCTTTGAAATTGTTCTCTTTCAAAGGAAATAATTTTCTTTTAAAGGTAGTGAGAATTCTGAGACAGAGATTTCCCTAAGGAGAGTGGAACATTTAAACATTTCCTTTAGCTTATAATTGTCCATCCATGCCTGAGAATTGCCATACTCTTCTTTGACCCCCTTTCACATTGATTTTTGGAAATAGTTCAACAGTGTAGCATTTAATTCTTAAAAATTTGCCACAGTGCAAGCTGGGCACAGCCTGCATGAAATGATTACTTGTTAGCTACTTAGTACCGCTTCATTTTAAAGAACTCTTTTTTTTTTAAAGACAATAGCAATGACTCATTTCCTAAGTTAAATTTAACTATTTCAGAGTGATTTCACCAAATACCGCTAAAGGTCATCATTCTGATAATGCTTCCTTAGCTCAGGGATAAGCTTTAGACTTTCCTGTCATTTGTTTCAATTTCTTTCCTCATGTGCTTCTCTGCTTGACCCACATTTAGTAAAGTTTCTGCAACCTCTCTTTGCCTTTAGTACTTGTAAACTCTAATTTTAGCAAAGAACTCTAAGTCACTTCAGTACCTAACAGTGGCACAATTAGGAAGGAGTGAAACCTCGAAGAGATATGGCCTAGAGGTGTTTGGGTCTTGCCCTCAATGGGTATTGTGGGACACAATTTTCTTGCTCTCTCTCCTTGCATCCCAGAAGCCATGAGGTTACTAGTTTGGTCCACTATGTGCTCTGGCCATGATGTACTGTCATAGGCCCAAACACAATGGAACCAAGTTACCATGCACTAAAACCTGCAAAACTGTGAGCCAAAATATACCTTTCCTATTTTTAAGTTGATTATTTCTGGTATTGTGTCAGGGATAGAAAGCTAACTAACACAGAGACATATTAGCAGTTTTATTTGTAACCGCCAAAAACTGAGGGAAAATGTCCACCAAACATTTCTCCCTAGATCCTCCAATACTGAATTGTGACAGGTACCACATATACGTCATTATAAGTGATATTTTAATTGCTCTTCAATGATTATCTTTTTTCCCCATTGGTCTGGCCAGTATTCTTTCCATAGTAAATATGAATGCTTATCTCAATGAATATTTGACTACTGAATGAATAAATGAACACTTTTGTGTTCTTTCCTATTTTATTCAAGTCTCACCTCACTCTATACATCCATTTACAGAAAATGCCCTCTGCGCATATTCAGATTAAACTATATGTAAAAAATACACAAAGTTATCAATGGACCTCTTATTATGATTTTGTACTGACTGTCGTTCAGGAGGTTAGATTACTTTTCAGTTCTGCATTCTGAGCACAAGATTACCAATTTGTACTCTTCTGTTGAGTATTACTACATAATAGAAATTTGTGACAAATTAAAACAAGAATGACTTTGGGAATACATTATCAATGAATGATCAGATTAGGGGTAAATGCTGAATTTCTGTGTAATGGCCTTTTCATACAAAAAATAAAAAAAATTCCAAGTCAAAATAGCACTTATTAAGTCACTCAGTTTGTAATTTACTAGTCAGCAGAAAATAAAGAGTTTAGGGAGTCTTTTAAAAGTAGTAATGTCTAGCTACTTTTATTAGACACAACTTCTTTAAATTTTTTTCCAAAATTGAGTGAAGTTTAAATGTGCCTACATACTTTTAAACAGGCACTGTAAGAAATATCACTTTAAGAAATATTTTCTAAAATAATGTGGGTTGTAGTAATATATGTTTCTATCAGAAATAGACTCTTATCAGTTTAAATACCATTTACTGTTTGTCACACAGATTTTAATCTATCATCCTGATTTGGCACTGTTTGTTGTGAAGAAACTTCTTACTTTCCACAGAAATGTGGGGAGTCTTTGGCAGTAGATTTCCAAAAGGTCATTGAACATATTTTCTTAATGGAATTTCTATTTTTGCAGGAAAAATTGCAACTCAAAATGACCTCTTTGCTTGGTCTAAAGAGCTGAAGATGTGTTTTGCTCATAAATTTGAAATTTATTTTCTTACTTGAACTTTTTGAGAAAAAGTTGAATGACAAAAAAGCATTTAGGAAATCTTCATATTACTTTGGATAGAATCATTATATTAGATAAAATATAGCCATGAAAAACATAATATTTCAGTCAATCACATAGCATATATACAATGCATTACATTATATTTAATAGAATATACCAGATTATATTACCTAGTAACTTTGTAGCTATCTTAGTTTAAGTCTATAATGGTTACACAATAATGAGATCGCCTAATAGCACATTTATTAGAACATAGCCCCATTATTTAGTGATACATAACTGTATAATAAATGTGAAATTTGAGGTTTATGAAAATAGTTGCCAAAATTGAATTAATAAGGAAATAAGCTTAATATAATTTCCTGGATGAGAAAATCAAAATATTCACTGTGTTTGAAATATGTTATGCATTTATAGTCATTACCCTATAAAGCTTGTTTTTTGCAATAAATTCCTTTCACAAATTGTAATCAACACATACACATACTGCTTAATGGTACCCCATTCAGCCTTAACACCATTTGATTCATGAATTGTTTCCTCAAAAACATACATATAAGAGAACAGTGTTTATGTGTGAACTTATCTCTCCCTATTTTTAGAATGGTATAGTATAGTTTAACATACAATGGCAGATCACTGTGTTACTGCCCATACTAGGCAGGATCACATTACTGTCTATAACTCAGCCATCAAGTATTCTTTTATAGTGAATTGGTTGAATATGATTTGAAACTTAAATATTTTACTTTTATCTGGCATGCAGATAAAAGTAAAATATCTTCTTTGTTTTCACTCATAAAAATGAGATTTTTTATTTAAAAATTTTGTTACTTATAAATTTTCCCTTACATTTTATGAATTCTTTTAAATAAGGCATTTCCAAAGTTCCAATAGTTATTTAAAGAAATATAATAAATTCAAAAGATACTTATAAAAATTCAATTAAGTTGAGAAAAATACTACCTTATACAGCACTGATTCTTGTTATGTTTCCCCTGTTAATAACAACTTGTTACCTTTCTATTTAGCCAGTATTTGACTCAGAAAGATATACTTTTCTTATTTAAATTTATTTTCTGATTATGTAGAATTTAACCTACACAGGGATAAAAGATTTCTGCTGCACAAAAAAAGCAGTTGCCCATTAGCACACATCTAAACTAAACTATGGGCTGGATTTGCTCTACAAGCTAAATGACTTTCCTATGACTACCAACAAATATTCATAGCTATTTGAAGTTCTGTTACATCTATAGCAGTTTATGATATTCATGCTGTTTTCCACACATTTTTGATTGGTACATTATAGTGGTATGTAATGATGTGGTTTTGTTTTACATATTCATACATGCACAACATATAACAATATAATTTGGCCAATATCACTCCCCACTACTTTCCCCCTCCCTCAGCTCTGCCCACCCATGTCCCTTTCCTATACTGATCTCCCTTCGATTTCCATGAGATCCACCCCCACCTCTTTTTTTTTCTTTTTCCTCTCTAGCTTCCACATGAGAGAAAACAAATGTCCCATCACTATCTGAGTTTGATTTACTTCATTCAACATAATGGTTTCTTTTTCCATCCATTTTCCTGCAAATGACACAATTTCGTTTTTCTTTATGGCTGAATAAAACTCCATTGTGTATATATACAACATTTTCTCTATCCATTCATCTATTGATAGACACCTAGGCTGGTTACATAGTTTATCTATTGTGAATTAGTCTGCTATAAACATGGGTATGCATGCATCACTGTTGTGTGAAGACTTCAGGTCTTTAAAATAAATACTGAGCAGTGGCATAATTGGGTCATACTGTGGTTCCATGCCTAGTCTTTTGAGGAATCTCCATGATGATTTCCACAGTGGTTTACTAATTTAAAATCATACCAATAGTGTAAAAGTGTTCCTTTTTCTCCATATCCTCTCTAGCATGTAGTATTATTTGTATTCTTGATGACTGCCATTCTCAAAGCTGTAAAATGAAATCTCAGTGTAGTTTTAATTTGCATTTCCATAATTGCTAAATGATGTTGAACATTTTTTCATCTATTTTTTTGCCATATGAATTTTTTTGATAAGTTTCTAATTCACTTGCCCATTTATTAATTGGATTATTTGATTTTTTTTTGGTACAAAGACTTTTGAGTTCTTTATAGATTCTAGATATTAATCCTCTGTCAAAAGAGTATCTAAAAGATTTTCTTCCATTATGTAGATTCTGTCTTCACATTCCTAATTGTTTTATTTGTTGTGTAAAAGCTTTTTAATATGATGCCATCTCATTTATTAACTCTTGGCATTATTTCCTGAGCTTAAGGGGTCCTATTGAGAAAGTCGTTGCTTGTGCCTATATACTAGAATGTTGACCCTACATTTTCTTTTATGAATTGTAGTGTTTCTGGTCTAATTTTTCAGTTTTTGATCCATTTTGAGTTTATTTTCATGCCTGGTGGGAGATAAGTGTGTAGTTTCATTCTTCTACATGTGGATAACCACTTGTCCTAGCACCATTTGTATACAAGGCTGTCTTTTTCTCTAATGTAAGTTTTTGGCACCTTTGTCAAGAATCAGATGACTGTAGAGGTGTAGAATTTTCTCTGTGTCTTCTATTCTGTACCATTTTTTCTTTTTTTTTACGTATCTGTTTCTATGCCAGTACCATGCAGTTTTTGTTACTATAGCTCTATAGTGTAATTTGGAGTTGGGTATTGTGATGTCTCTGGTATTGTTTTTTTGGCTTAATATTGCTTTGGCTAGTCTAGGATTTTTTTATTCTTATAAATGAATTTTAGGACTGTTTTTTTCTAGTTCCATGAAGAATGTCATTTGTATTTTGATGGGGATTTCACTGATTCTATATATTACTTTTTGTAGTAAGGCCAATTTAACAATATTCATTCTGCCTATCCATGAATGTGGGAGGTCTATCTATTCTGAGGTCTTCTTCAATTTCTTTTGTCTGTTCTCTTGTATTCACTGTAGAGTTCTTTCATCTCCTTGATTAGATTGATTCCTTGCTCTGTGTGTGTGTGTGTGTGTGTGTGTGTGTTTGAGGCTATTGTGAATGTAATGTTATTCTGATTTCTTTCTCAGAAGATTGATTGTTGGTATATAGTAAAGTTATTGATTTTTGTATGTTTATTTTGCAATCTGCTACTTTGTCAAATTTTCTTATTAGCTTTAGTAGTCTTTTGGTGAAGTTTTTGGATATTCTAGGTATAGGATGATATCATCCACAAACAGAGATACTTTTCCCTTTCCTATTTTTATTCCTTTTATTTCCTTCTTTTGCCTAATTGCTTTGGCTAAAATGTCTTAATATTAAGTAGGAGTGGACAACCTTGTCCCAGATTAAAAAAACAAAAAGTTTTCCATTTATTTCCTGTTTACTATGAGGTTGGCTTTGTGTTTGTTATAGATGATGTTGAGGTAGCTTCCTTCCATCCCTTAGTTTCTTCATTGTTTTTACATAAATTAGTGTTGAATTTTGTTGAAGTCCTTCTCTGAATCTATTAAGATAACTGAATGGTTTTCATCCTTAATTCTGTTTATGTAATAAGTTACATTTATTGATTTGCCTATATTAAACCAGTCTATTATCTCTGGAAAAAAAACAAGCTGGTTGTAGTGTACAATATTAATATGTTGTTGAGCATGATTTTCTAATATTATCTAATATTTTATAATATTAAATATTTTTGTATCTAAGTTCATTCCAGATATTGCTCTGTAGTTTTCTTTCCTTGATGTGTCCTTATCTGGTTTTGCTATGAGTGTGATATTGGCTTCCCATAAATTTTTAAATGTTCCATCACTTTCTATTTCATGTAATAATTTGAGGCATATGAGCATTAGTTCTTCTTTAATCATTTAGTAGAATTCAGGTGAGCATTCATCTGGTCCTGGGCTTTTATTTGTTGGAAGGCTTTTTATTACTGCTTCCATCTCATTACAAGTCATTGATCTGTTTAGGTATTCTATGGCCTCTTGATTTAGTTTGGGAAGATCACATTTGTCTAGAAAGATATTCATTTCCTCTCAATTTTCTGATTTATTGAGCATGATTTTTCAAAATAGTCCCTAACTATCTACTGGATTTCTGAGATGTCTGTGGTGATTTCTCCTTTTTCACTTCAAATTTTATTAATTTGTGTTTTCTCTCTTTCTTTTGGTTAGTTTGGCTAAGGGCTTATCAATCTTAGTTATCTTTTCAAAGAACAAACTTTTTGCTTCACTGACTTTTTGTATTTTTTTCTAAATTCTCAATTTCATTGATTTTGACTTGGAACTTAATTATTTTCTTCCTTCAATAGGTTTTGGAATTAGTTTTCTTTTTTTGTTTCTTTTTTCCCAAGGGTCTTGAGATACATCTTATGAGTTGTCCTTTTTGGGCACAGTCACTTGCAACAGTGTCATTGAGTAATCCAGAATGAGACCCCCTCATAGGTGTGGTAATCACACTCTTTGTATTAAATCTCTTTTTACTGTAGCAGTGGATGTCCATAGGTGGGAACTAGGGACCCACCCCTAACCATTTCTATTTGGGGCCTGGTTGATGTTTTGGGATTTTCATCTCCTCCTATTCTTTGTATTAATTTACAGCTAAAGATTGAGTGTATTAATTTGCATGTGCAGGAAGATGTGCTGTCTTTTGGTTGAATTTAGTTTGTCAGCAGAGTTTCTACCCTGTGAACTTGCAGTGTCCCTGTAGACTCCCAGCACCTCACAAAATAGGGTGAAACAAACCATAAAACAACCAATGCAAACAATATAGAGCACTAAGGTAATCATCCAGTGAGTACCATGGCATCTACAATACTAGTTACCATAAAAAACCAAGAATGGTGGGGCCAGCAACTGTCAACAGTAAAAACAATAACAAACAAGATCTGGTTTAAATCAAACAGCAGGTATCAACTAAGTCATCCACAGCAGTAATAATTACATCAGCATTAATGATGTGGCAGGAATTGCATACATCAATTAGTTTTAAAAGATGGTAAAAATACAGTTAAAAATACAGACAAAATAAAATGCTAGGTAGGTAGGAAAGATTTTACAATTTCAAAAAGTAAACAGAATGCAGAAGAGACGTAGCAGGTGATGGTTATAAGGAAGGAGGATAAAAATAGAAGAAACAAGGTAAAGGGAGAGAGGAAGAGAATAATGTAATTTAGCTGTTAGCAGGAGATGAAAAGAGAGAAAGAGAAACAAGAGAAATAAATACGTCAAGACAAAACCAAAATATACAAGCCAAATAAACTCTAACCCTCAAAAGCCATAGCACAAAAAAGTAGCTACAATTAAAAATGCCAAAAAATGAGAATAAAAGAAACAATTTTATATGTTCTATAATATATTATATATTTGTTTTTTATATTTGCTCTTTCTATATAACTATATGTGTGTGTGTGTGTATATATATATATATATATATATATATATATATATATATATGTGTGTGTGTGTGTGTCCCTGACCAATCAGCATACATAAATACCTCTCTCTTTCTCTGTCTCTCCCACAGGGGGAAAAGAAAAGATTTTCAATTAAAAATGAAAACATTGTCTCCACCGGGATAGCCAAAGTAGTTGATAAGAATGGATGGTAGTCACTGTTTGTGCCTGTCTTTCTTTCCATTTCTCATTTCTTCTTGAGCTATTGTGGGGGTGGAGAATGCACACACAAGAGGGGCTGGTGGTTATTAACCCTTCCCATTCTGAGCTGACTGTTGGAATAGCCTAAGACTGAAGCTGGATGAAGTAAGTCTAAACTTCCCTTCTTACCAGTTTGAGGTAGGCCAGGGTGGGAAATACTGTCGGTTGGAGTTTTGTCCACTCAGACCAGATCAGTGCAGTTTCAGTGTGGAGCTGTTGCAGAGTTCTATGAGTGGAGTTCCTGTGAATGGGACTTAGGTCTAATCTGGCCTTAGGGACTTTATTGGGTGGTACTGCTCCTAAGAGATTAGATCAATGCAACCCAAGGACTGGTAGTTGCCAATCTCTGTCAGGAGTCTGCATCTCAGGAGCCTCTCAAGAATTCTACTTGTGGCACAGAGGAGTCAATCCTTCACACACATTGCTGCCCAGTTGCTGTCCAGGAACACAGGCTTACTTGGCTCAGTCCCTGAGTATTTTCATACCTGCATGGTCAGATTCCAGATCCACTTCAGCTGGTTATATGAGTCACTAGGCTCAAAGCAGAAGAAGACTGGGCTTCCCTGTACTTTTCTGACTTGAATCCTCCCCCTGGGTATAATCTTCTCTGTGGCTGTTTTACTCCCATTTTGCTAGGTACACCCTAGGCTGCACAGTAGGAGCTTGCTAGGACCTTGTGGCATTGTTTACTCTAATATGCTGGCTCCCCAGCACCAAGTGAAGTGTGACCACCTGAAGATGGCTCCCATCCTGAGGCCAGGGAACAGAGAGCACTTTTCAAACACCAGTGCACAGTGCAGCCTCTGGATCAGCACGTTTCAGGTTGGGTTCATGATCTCAAATTTTTCTATACCAAACTTGTGTTTCTTTCTGTGTTTTCCCTTCTCTGTGGCAAATCAGTACCAGCACTGCTGCTGCTGCCATACCAGCTTGGCTCTAATGTACTCTTGAGTCTTTGTTAAATTTATCCAAATTTCTGAGTCTAGAAGATACTCGACTATCTCTATTGAATTTAATGAAATTCCATTTTCACCTACCTTGCTAAGAAGCAGTATTCCCACTGCCTAAATCCTGAGGCACAGAGCAACTAAGAATGTACCCTTCTTCTAATCCACCATCTTGACTCTCCTGACATTACCTTTCATATATTTCTGATTGCATTTCTCTTCTCACTTTTTCTAATTGATTCTCATTTCATATATTCACTTTGTCTCACACATATTTTACATTTTCCTTCCTTTCGGTTTGTTTAAACTCTGGGCTTTGAATAATTTCTATTGGTCTGTATTCAAGTTTAATATTTTTATATTTTGTTTTGTCCAATATACTATTACACCCATTCACTTATTAGTTCTTCTCCTTTTTCTACTCCTTTGGAATGAATTCAGAATCTCAACTGTGTTTGTTAAGTGCTCTACCATCGAGTGCTGAGTCCTGACTGAGTGCTTAATTTTACATTTTCTATAATTCTAATTTTGTATTGGATTTGAATTCTTTACTCACATTTCCTGGAATTTTTTCAAAATATTTTTTCCTCTATTTTTTATTTATACTTTTATTTTTAATTGATGCATTATAGTTACACACAGTTGCAGGATTTATTTTGAAATATCCATAATTGCATATAACATAATTTGCTCTATTCCAATCCCTGGTACTAAGCCCCCTTGTACTCCTCTGTCCTCCTGATCCCTTTCTATTCAGTTTTCTTCTATTAATTATTTTTTAATTGGTGAATCAAAGTTATCCATAAAAGTAAAATTCATTGTCATATATTTATACATGCATATAGCACAGTTTGGTCAATTTCATTTCACTATTCCTCCCACTTCCCCTCCCTCCTCCCTCCACCTTAATACCCTTTCTCTACTCCACTATTCTCCATTCTTTTTCACAAGCTTCTCATTTTTATAAATTTCCTTACTTATTTCTAGTTTTTGCACATGAAAAAAAAATCCCACACTTAACAATCTGAGTCTGGCTTATTTCACTTAGCATGATGTTTTCCTGTTTCATGCATTAACCTGAAAATGACATAATTTCATTCTTCTTTATGGCTAAGAAAGATTTCATTGTATATATGCCATATTTTATTTACTATTTATCTTCTGATGGGCACCTAAGCTGACTCTATATTTGGCAATTATGAATTGTGTTACTATATATATTGTTATGCATGTCACTATAGTATGCTGATTTTAGTTCTTTTGGTTAAACAACGAAGAATTGTTACTGCCCTGTTACTGCCATATTGTACATTAAACCTCTAGGATGCACTCATCCTATCTAACAGAAACTTTGCACCTTTTTACCAACATCTCATTCCAGCACTTGGTAATCACCATCTTCTCTCTGTTTCTATGCATTCAACAAAATCATATCTTACTTAAATTTCCTATATCCTAGAGCTAATATTGTGAACTCTTGTAAATATGTCCTCAAATTTATTTTTCTTTTTGGTTATCAAATATATTTTTCATATTTTCAAATAATTTGGACTGAATGAAGAATATATTGAACAAAAGTCTCTATTACTTTCTTTCACTTTAGAAGTTTTTATCTTGCCTCTCTAACAAGACATATATAATGGAAATTTATTGTTTTAATTAAATTAGGATCTACTTTATGATAATTATGGATTTCATTTTTGCAAGATTTAATTTATCTTTTCCCTAGGGTTGTGGGTTTACATTTAGCATAAAAGTCTAAGACTGCATACTTTCCCTCTAAGACAGAATTTCTCAACCTTTGCACTACTGATATTTTTGAGAGATTAATCCCTGTTGTGGTAAACTATAGGATACTCAACAGTATCACTGACCCTTATCTAATGGTTGCCAATTTGCATAGGCCAAAACTATCTCTAGAATATACAAATATTTCCTGGGACACAGGGGGCTGAGATTAGCCCCAGGTAAGAACCACCACTTTAAGATAAAATAACTACTCTCACCATTTCTTTTCAACATTGTAGTAGAGGTTCTTGAATATTCTTTTTTCCTCCCATAGTACTGGGTATGAAACTAGGGACACACTTTACCTAGGCTATATTTCCAGCCCTATTTATTTATTAATTGGTACCAGAGATTTAACCCATGGGTGCTTCATTACTGAGACACATCCCTAGCTCTTTGTTATATTTTATTTAGACACAGGGTCTCACTTAGTTGAGATAGGAAAAAGTCAGGGTAAATGATCCATTATAAGGCAAAGATGCTTAATTTAACTCATGCTGGGCTTACTGAACTGGAGATATTTGCCATTATAATAAAGTAGGAAAAAGAAAGAAAAGGTATACAGATAGAAAACAGAGAAATAATTGCCTTTGATTGCAGATAAAGTAAATGTTTACTTAGAAAATCCTAAAGAATATATAAAACTACTAAAATTAATGTGTTAATTAGGGAGGAAGCAATAGCACAATGTACAAAAATCAATTGCATTTTTACTTACTGAAAGCAAAAAGAGGAATAAAATTATAAAACAAATTTTGTCTGCAATAGCACACAAATTATCTAATATTAATAAGATTTCTAACAAAAGATATCTAAAATCTGTACAGTGAAAATTGCAAATCATTGCTAAAAAGAAATTGAAGAAGACCTAGAAAAATGGATCAATTAATCATGTTCATCAATTTGAAAATACCAATTAATCCCAAATTGAGCTACAGATAATGAATTATAGTCAGCTTTTTGGTGGAGATTGATAAGCTGATACTTAAATTTTTAGAAAATATTAGTCTTAGAGCAATTTATAAAAGGTGTAGCAATCAAGATTGTTTAAACTTGAGCCAGATGTGGTGGGGCCCTCCTGTTATCCCAGCAGCTTGGGAGACTGAGACAGGAAGATCATGAATTCAAAGCCAGCCTCAGCAACAGGGAAGTGCTAAGCAATTCAGTGAGACCCTATCTTAAAAAAAAATACAAAATAGGTCTGGGTATGTGGCTCAGTGGTCAATGTGGCCCCTGGGGTCAAGCACTGGTACCCCAAGCCCCCCCCCCCAAAAAAAAAGATTGTTTAGAATTGACAAATAGACACATAGATCAATGGACTAGAATAAGGAGTCTAGAAATAGTTCCAAAGATATTTGTCCAATTGATTTTTTACAAGATGCCAATGTTGTTTGACAGAACAAAGAAAATCTTTTCTATAAATACTGCTGCAATAACTTGATATCTATATGGGATCTACACAATGAAACTTACATTACACCATCCCCAAGTTTACCAGAACTGTTCTAAGTGAAAAAAATTAAACTATAAAATTTCTTGAAGAAAACATGGGAAGCAACCACAATAATGATCTTGCCTCAGTGGGACCTCTCTCAATGAAGTTTTCCTAAAGCAGTTATAAATGAACTGAAAGTTTTCCATTTTCACCTGTAGGGACAGCTTTTATGTTAAATATTTTAAAGATCTCTCTTGTTTCATTCAGATATCTAGTCAAATGTCACCATTTTCAATGATAATTTTTTGACTATTCATCTAATATAGCATGCCTTCTCATCCTCTGAACTATTGTTTTACTTTTTCTTTTTGGCTCATTACATATTTATTCACTCTTTTTCTATCAATCTTCAACATGTTTCATGAAAGAAAGAACATTATTTCATTTATTACAGTATTCCTAGTATTATGAAGAGTGCCTGACCCTCAAAAATTACACAGTTTTTTTTTCAAATGAATGAATATCCTGAGATATTTTGGCCTGAAAGAATTACATGCAGATGGAGCAGCTCATACTTCATTGCCTAATTGGGAAGAGAAAAGGGAATTTTATCAGGCTATAATTACCATGCTCACTAAATTAATGTGAAGAGAAAGAAAATTTTATTTCCTTAGTTATACTCTTGAGTCTAACACTTACTAAAATTAAATTTCCCTATATGTAAAATGAAATGATAAAATAGTCACTAGGAATACTCCAGAGTCTATCCTTGACCTTTCAATTTTGCCAAAATCTTCTCTTTGGTGTCAGGTATAGATTTGACCTTTGGAAGGATTAATTGTTGCATGTTAATTTAAATACATTTCTGGTGTTTGTGAACTTACAGTAAACCTGATCAATGAATGTGTGAGCATCATATTAATCACCATTATTAGTGGTCTAAATAAAGCATGTCATTCAGATTTATTGTTAAAATATGAAAATTGACTATAACAGATGGATGAGCAAGCATTTTTGATAACTCCCAAATTAAACAAAAATCTTTTGGGCTTTATTTGTTGAAACTTATCAAGATTTTTACATTTTTTGCAAGAATGAATACATACAAAGAAATGGTAATCATCATATTAATAAGCTTAGAGTATCACTTTTTATTATTGAATTGCATATAGCAATTTAAAAAACTAGAACTTTTAGAAATTTAAAAAAACTAAAACTTTTTAAAAATTATTCTCAATTATGGTTACTAAATTAAAAGGGCAATGTTAATTTCTTGAAAATGTAAAACTTCAAACAATATTAAACAATATCAATGACAAATCGTTTTGACCAATCAAATGAATCCACCTTTGATTCACTACATTTTAATTGGAATGTAAATATTTATGTAGAATGGGAAATAAGGTTAAAGAAACATTAGGACCCAGAAAACAATTCATTCCTCCACCTATCACAGTGGAAAATGAGCATTCATTGCCTGCTACTGTAAATGCAGGAGCAATCTATAAACTGATAATGCCCAGAAACTATTATTCCTACAATATAATTTCATATGTTTAAATCTTGGTCACTAAAATATGGTATTGAATAAATAATAGTAATAGTTTTCTGGGAAACATTTCAGATTTATTCTTTCATTAAAGAGATACATTCCATGATTAGAACTCAGTATCTGCGTAAATCAGATATTGATTTTCATACTTAGCTCTTCACTATTTGGCCAAAAATTACTACTTGCTGAGGTTGAAGATCACATGATTAATCCACATATTGTGCCTGGTTAAGCAAGCACAGAGCTAAGGTAACTGTGGTTGATGATTCAATTTGGGAAATGTAGAAGTGCATTAAAAACCATATAAAACATTTTATCTCTTTCCTTCATTGTCTTTTCTAAAGTAACAATGGAGGATTCTTTTCTAATCTTTGCTAGTAGTTTTGGTAAAAATAATATTTTATTACATTTCAAAAGGAATAATAAAAAAATATTTTTCATGAAGCTTAGTAAAAACAATAATTAAAAATGCTTCCAGAAATATAAACTTTAGCATCTTTATTTAAATTAACATGTATCAGAATGAAAAAAAATGTACCTTTTATGAAAATTATTGTCATTCATAAAAAAGGACAACATTACTTTAGTTTTATCAGTTGGTATCAGAGTAGTTCATGCATGTGATACATGAACTATATTTTTTTCTATTTCCAGCAATAGAATTAAATAATTATATATAAAGAATAAAGGATTATTAATAAAAACAGTAGAAAATATGTTTTCTCGTAAAAGTTATATTTTGGTTGGGCTTATACTTAAAATCATAAAAGATTGATGATATACATTTTTAATTTTCTAAATTTTCTCAGAAGGCATTCATTATTATTATATTGAGTTCAAATTATTTTAGAAGTGTAAAGTACCCAAAAAAGAAACAGTAACTATGTTACTTTGGACTGAATTAATATCTCCCCCAAATACATATTTTGAAACCCTAACCCCTAATGTGACAATATTTGGATAAGGATCTTTAGGAGATTATAAAGGTTACATGAGATCATAAGTCTGGGGACCTAGTGTCATAGAATTGGGAGCCTGATAAGAAGAAGTGGATAAAGATCTCTCTCCTCTCCATACATGTGATGACACAGAGTAAAGGTGGCTGACTACATGCAAGGAAGAGAGCCCTAACCAGAAACCAAATGGGCCACAACCTTGATCTTGGACTTTAAACCTTTAGAACTGTGAGAAAATAAACTTCTGTTGTGTGAGCCACCCAGTTTGTGATTATCGCAGCCTGAGCCAACAAAGACATATACATATTCATTTTTGTAATATCTTAGTAGGAAGAAACTAAGGATGTATTAAAAATGCCAAATGGCTTCAAAATATACAAATTTCAAAGAATGAAAGTATGTGGTCGATGAGCATTTTAAATCTTTTCAATAATTTTTCTAATGCTGCTTCTTTAAAAAACTGTTTTACATTTTTTTTAACCCAGTATAACACTCTGTTGCAATATAACACGTGCTGAATGTTAAAGGTTACCTGTATACCTTACATCTTATGTAAATAATTTGCAATTTTCAGGTATACCATCTGGAAAAAGAAATCTGCAGAACTTTAGAATGATTATTACGGGGTTTTGCCAAAATACTACAAAATGTTTGCTACTGTAGGACACTGCCTTTCTGTTACAATTAAGTAAACATGTGAGGAAATTGAACAAGATTCTGCCCTGGCATCCATGTTTGGGATAAAATAAAAGTGAAAGATAAAGTGCATTTTATCTCAAGGAAAAGTGGTGATCTCCTGCACTTGGGCCCTTCAGAAAAATAATGATATTGGTTGGAGATGTATCACCAAGTTATTCTCTTTCCCACAGATTGTACTTAGTTACCATCAGAAAAAGCAAGCTTACATAAATCAGTAAAAACATCACCTTGTTGTTGTGCATTTTAATTGGATAAATTTTCTATAGGAAACATAGGCTGCCTATTGAGAAATACAGCTTCAATGTCAATGATAGTGTTTTAAGATTATATGATTTTAAAAGTGTTTTTTCTGCTAGAATAATCCAGAGCATTTGCTATAAATTTAATCCATTGGTCTGAAATGAACAGACAAGTCTCATCATTTTTTTTTGTTGTTGTTGTTTTAAGTGAGGTTGCAATAAAAAAGAAATTACAGATGCATTCCTCTTCAATATGGAACTAACTAAAACCCAATTTTTGCAAGTTAAAAATCTAGAATACAAATATTAAAGAAAAATATAAGTAGAAAGTGAAAGTAACAAGAAAACATAAAATATTGGTAAAGATGAATACAATGAAGGAATCCTTTTTGGATTGGTTTTCCTCTATTTTAGCACTGTTTTGCTAAATGATTCCAGCAGGTGCTTTTTAAATAATGCAGTCCAATTGTGCACAGTACTAATCACTGAGAAACTGTGATAAACCAGGCATATTTCTTACTCTCATGTAGTTCATATTCGTCACAAAATATTCATAAGAATATTATTGCTATTCTTTCCTAGTGCCTCTCACCTTATTGTGAATTAGCATCCTCATATTAGAGAAAATATTTGGCCTTTGGTTTTGTAGGGTTGGCTTATTTCGCTTAGCATGATATACTCCAACTCCAACCATTTACTGGCAAATGCCATAACTTCACTCTTCTTTAAAGCTGAGTAATATTCCAATTGAATATATAAACCACATTTTCTTTATCCCTTTATTTATTGAAGGACATCTAGATTGGGTCCATTATATAGCTATTGTGAATTGAGCTGCTATAAACATTGATGTGGCTGTATCACTATATTATGCTGATTTTAAGTCCTTTGGGTATAAGCCTGTTAGAGTCTGTAAACAAGTCAGGATGGCGCCTGGCATTTTGCCAGAGAAATGTTAGAGTCTGTAAACAAGTCTGGATGGCACCTGGCAAAATGACAGAGGGAGTGGTTTGTGAAGTAATACCATCGAGCCATTAAGTGTGGAGATTCCTTATTGGTTGACTGATGTATCTAGTTTATGTTAATTAGATAAGCTGTGTGGAATGTATAAATACTGCTCCTGTCCTGCAATAAACGGCTTCCACTCCTGCTGAATCAACGTACACAAGTTGTTCATCACCCCCCCCCCCCCCCCCCCCCCGTTATTTTGCTGCAGCCGGACTGCGGCATAAGCCAAGGAGTGGGATAGCTGGGTCAAATGGTAGTTCCAGTCCCAATTTTCTGAGGAATCTCAGGAAGGGGAGGGGATGTGGGGATAGGAAAGATAGTACCATGAAAGAGACATTATTACTATATGTATATATGTGCCTACATGACCAATATGATTCTGCAACATGTACACTCAGAAAAATGAGAAATTATATCCTATCTATGTATGATATATCAAAGTGCATAAATGCATTCTACTGTCATGTATAACTAATTAAAACAAATAAAAATAAATAAAGAAAGAAAAAAAGAATACTATTGCATGAGTTGCTACAGTGTTTTACGTAGTAGCTATGATATAAAAATAACTATATTCTTGTTGCCTATTAATGGTTCCTCAGTCAGAGTTCCTAAAACCCTTTCCTGAGTGATGAGATTGATAGAAACACCTTACCTAGAGCTCCTAAATCCCTTAGAAATTTCTACATGATGGGAAAGTACTTTAATGAGAAATACTTTAATGAGAAGACTCTCACGGGGCTCCTGGGTAGCTTGAGGCTGGGTTCAGATCTCCAGAAGGACCTTGCTGTGATGAGAAGGTTGGAATTTTTAGCTCTTCCTTCTCCTATTCTCTAGGAAGAGGAGAAGGCCAGGAGATTTGAGTTAGTAATCAACTATGCCTACATGTTGAAGCCCCATAAAAATCCCAAACTACCGAATTTAAAGAGCTTCTGGGCTGGTGAACACGTTCTTGTGGTGAAAGAGTGGTACATCCTAACTCCATGGAGAAAGAAGTTCCTATGCTCTGAATCTTTCCCTGGAAAACTCTTCATGGAACTGTTCATTTCTATTCTTTATAAAATTCTTTTTAGCAAACTGGTAAATGTAAGGAAAGTGTTTCCCTGAGTTCTGTGAGCCATAATAACAGATGATTGAACCTGAGGAGTGGGTTACTGTAATTCCTCCATTTGTATTAATGGAGGAAAAGTGTGAGTGCTCTTAGGCACCAGAACTTGAAATCTAAAGTGATAACAGTTGCATGAGACTAGCCCAACCTGTGTGTGGTCTGTGCTAACCCTAAGTACTTAGTGGCAGAATTGAATTAAATTGTAGGACACCCAGTGGTGTCTGTAGAAATCCGGAGAGATGTTTAATTTGTAAAGCCTACATATTTGGTTCAGAGTTGTTGTGAGTAGAGAAACAATTTCTCTGCTAGCACTGTATATGACATTGTGTTCAATAAATATTTCACAATACTTAAAATAATAAAGTCTATAGAGTAATAAAATGACACCCAGAGGAGCCATTCTTTGAAAGATATTTTTGACAAGTTAATAACTGAAATCATGGAGCATCAGTAAGAACTCAACTCAGATTTGATGGCACAACTGCAATTTCAGAATGAAGTGGTACATAAAATTGCATATCCTGTGAACAAATTTTGTCATTTTCAAGTACTTTTTTTTGGAAGAACATTACACAGATTCTCATGTGCTAGGCATTTTACTGGTCCATACTGTTAGGAAAAAGGAATGCTTTTGAATTTGCCATGACTTCTCCATGTCACAAGAACCTCAAGACTTTTCTCACTAAGTAAACAAATGTAGTGCACTTCTCGGAAGGTCTAATTGTTTTATTATAAAAATGCCTGCAGGATCCACTTGAGGGGATGTTAATCAATAAATACTTTCTCTATTTTGTTTGAACTATTAGGGAAGTTTTCTTAAAAGGATGAAGTGAAGTCAGTCCTACATATTTACAAATGATTACATTATAGACTGATAAGAAGGGAACTGGCCTGAAAGTAAATGAATTATGATACACTTAGTATGAAAGCATGATTATAAGACAGAACTCAGGTCTAGTTCTGTAACTTTCATGTAATTTCTCATACAAAAAGTTCTTAATTTCTGAACGATAGTACTTAGAGGAAGACAAATAGAAAGTAGCTCCAATTTTTTTCCAAGTTTTTTTTTATACCTTTATTTTATTTATTTTTATGTGGTACTGAGGATTGAACCCAGTGCCTCACACATACCAGGTGAATGCTCCACCACTGATTCACAGCCCCAGACCAGAAAGTAGCTCCAATTTTGAGTTGGAAAATTGCATACTGATTTGAAGTTGATGCTTTCCTAATTAACTCCACGAAATGTTAAGTAGAAACGTTTGATAACCAGTTTAGTCTAATTAATATTTTGTAAGGTGTTTATAAATATCACTAGATATGTATGACGCACTAATGCATGGATTGTCTGTATGAATCACAAAGATAAAATAATTTGATAAAATCACTAGAGTTCAAAGGTATTCTTTGAGATAACTGTGTAAAATATACACAATTTAAAGTAGTATGATCATGGCATTTGCAGGTAAATAGATGGTGTTGGAGAAAATAATGCAAAGTGAGGTTAGCCAATCCCAAAAATACAAATGTCGAATGTTTTCTCTGATATAAGGAGGCTGACTCATAGTGGGGTAGGGAGGCGTGGAAGGATTAGATGAATTCTAGATAGGGAAGAGGGGTGGGAGGGAAAATAAGGGGGCAGGGGATTAGCAAGGATGGTAGAATGTGATGGACATCATTATCCAAAGTACATGTATGAAGACTTGAATTGGGTGTCAACATACTTTATATATAACCAGAGATATGAAAAATTGTGGTATATATGTGTAATAAGAATTATAATGTGAAAAAAGCATGTATTGACGTGAACATAACTCTATATACAAAGATATGAAAAATTGTACTTCATATGTGTAATAAGAATTGTAATGCATTCCTCTGTTTTGTATTTAAAAAAAATAAAATCAATAAAACCAAAATAATAAAAATAAATAAAATAGTATGAATCTGAAGTAGTATGAATCCTATGAATCCTACTGATAGACTGTTTTTCTTTCTTTCTTTTTTTTTTTTTTTTGTACTGGGGATTGAACCCAGGGGTGCATAACCACTAAATAACATAACATTCCCCAGCCCTTTTTATTTATTTATTTTGAGACAGGGTGTCACTAAGTTACCTAGGGCCTAAATTGCTGAGGCTGACCTTGAATTTGCTATATTCCTGCCTCTGTATCTTGAACTGCTGGGATTATTAGGTGGTGGGCCACTTCACCTGACCCTGGTTTCAGTATATTGATAGATTTTTCCATCATTGAAATATATTTTTATTTAGCTCAAGTGTGTCAGTGATTTAAATACAGTATGCATTTTGAAATTTCAAGAGTTTTAATCGCTACTGTTGGAACATACAATATTCTTTCTTGCTAATTTCTATGTTTTTATTGTTATTTATTTAAATGTTGGGTCTTCATTTCTCAGAAGAAAAGAGGCAGAGTAGAAGAAACAGTTTGATACTATGGGATAAGTCTCTAGGACTCACTCCTTCTATTTGGACTTTTCCTTAAAGATTATTTAGAGCCCTCCACTGAGGGGAAAGATGGTCAGATGGATGGACATGTCCTGTCAGTTTGACAGCCATCCAGGAGAAAAACGTTCCACTTCTCTTGTCCTTTCACATATCATGTCATTCTTTGAAGAAGGAAGGAGAGCCCAATGTCCTGTAATCCTTGCAACTCAGGAGGCTGAGGCAGGAGAATTGCAAGTTCAAAGCCAGCATTAGCAATTTAGGGAACACCACTGAGACTTGATACAAGAAGTCCTTGACAACTCCTCTCCTGCCCATCACCCCCATTTTTCTTCATTAATGAGACGAATACCCAGTAGAAAAACACTGAGAACTTAGTTTCCATCTTTAATACAATAATTTGCTAAGATCTTAACAGATACCTCATGTACACGTACTTACATATTCTGCCTCTTCAGTCTAAAAACCTTACATTTCATTTTAACTTAAATAAATATACATTAGAATCCTCATAAAAGTATTCCTTCAGAACTAATTCACGGTACAGTTAGTTATCTTTCTAAACATATTTTCTCACACTTACTAAAATTCCTAGTAATGAATAATTTCTTAGTTTTAAGATCGTGGTTCATACTCTGAGTAACTTTGAGATCACAGTGTGGTGGCTGTTACTTTCATATTACTTGTATGCCTGATGTATAAGTGACAAGTTGATACCATAAGATCTCGTATAATGTCAAAAATCAAGAAAACTTAACTTCACAGTTATTGTGATTTCTGTAGCAGTTATAATGGAATTGTCAAAAACTCTGGTAAAATTCTAGTGGCATAATTATCTCAGTCAGTGAGCCTGCATTTCCATTTTCTTCATCCCATTCTACATTTCATTTTCTCTTCATCCTAAATAAAATAAATTCAGTTTGCTGATTAATGAACTCAGCCAGCTGCCTGCATCCAATTTTGTTCAATCTCTCCATCATGAGTACACTTAAGTCTTGAACTTAATTTTATGTCGCTATTTCTCAGAAATTCCTTTTTTATTTCATTCTTGTTTTGGTGCATGGCAGAGTTAATTATCTATATTTGGCAAAAGCCTTAGAATCTTAAATTTCTGTTGTCTGTAATCTATCTTCTCTATGGCATCTTATTTCATAGCACCTAAGATTGACTAAGATGCTGAATTTAAATTATAAAGTTCCTTATTTTTCTTTAATAAATCACATTTAATTCCTGCATAATTTTTTTTCATATCCTATTGTGATTAGGTAAAATAGAGGGTATCTCCCAAAAATCAAGTTTGGGTAAATATGTTATAAAAGTTTTAGATTTTAAAAGTTACCAAACCTAAACAACTTTACAAGACTTTGTTTAAAAAATAATAAAAGGGATGGGGATATGGCTAGGTGGCTAAGTGTCCCTGAGTTCAATCCCTGGTACCAACAACAAAAAAATCAAGTTACCAAAACTGAGTGCTCTATTTGCAATTCACCAATATCTAATTAGCAGCAAATTAAAACTAATATCTTTCGTAAAACAGGAGTTTTTTTTTTTTCTACAAAAGAGTCACAAAATATGCTCCACTTTAAAGTTAAGTATGAAATTTTCAAATATTCAATACTTATTGTGCAAAATATTTGAAAGAGAAACCATAGACTTAATGTTACAAGTAATAATTAAGTTTTACCTCCATCTGCCCCACTTTATTGTAGACAATAAATATTGATGAGGATTGTTAAATGTGAAAAGTGTTAATCAAGGTGAAGTAGACAAATGCAATTATCCTTTTTTTTAGGAAATAAACAAACTTAGAGTGTAAAATATGTATTAACTAGCATGACATTTTTCAAATTATCTGGTGAATGGAAAAATTTTCAATTCATTTTGTCACAAAATTGAAAAAATTTTGTAAGGTTCTGTATGATAGTTGAGTTCAAGTAATTGAAATTTTAAGTGTCTGTGAGAGGTTCAGAAATACCTTCCTAGATAATAAAGTCTGTTTCCATATTAAATTGCTTTAAAAGTTGCCTGAACTTCATTTCTTTACTCTTCAGTTGTTTTTCTTTCCTACACATAGTGAATCAAATCTTAGATTAGTTCATCACGTGTTACATTATCAGTTGGAAAATACATACTACAAATCACACACCTGACTCTACTGTGAATGCTCACAAACATGAAATTTAGAAGATTAAAAACAACACAACATGAGTGTACATATTTTTGAAGTCAAGGAACATATAATTCTAGAGTAGGAAGACCATGGTTTTTGCCCTAAAGGTACTATTATGGTTTGGATCTAGAATGTCCCCCAAAGACTGTGGTAAAGCCTGGTTCCAAATGTAGTGATGTTCACAAGTGGGACTTTTGTTCACAAGTAGGAAGTTATTGGATCATGAAAGCTTTTACCTTATTACAGGATTAGGTCATTGATAGATTCATAACTGAATGGACAACTGTAGTAGAAACTGTAGTTGAAAAGAGTAGGACCTTGGGGAGTATCCACGGTGACTATATCTTGTCCTTGGCCCTTTTCTCTCTCTTTTTGCTTTATAGCCAACATGAGGTGAGTGGCTCTACTCCAACTCACTATCTCCTCTATGTGATGTTATGCCTCATAGAGGCTCATAGCAGTGAAGTCATACAACAATATACTAAAAACCTCTGAAAGCATGAGCCCAAATACATCTTTCCTCTTCTATGTTTATTTTCTCACAGTTAGAGACAACTGACCAGCACATTTATTGAAACTTAAAGATAAAAAATGAATAAATAATTATTTTGAGAGTTTGTAAGCTAACTTACAAAAATAGTGAAAATAGAAATAAAGAGATAGTCATTGTTAATCATTTGACCTACGATATTACAGATTACTATGATTAATTGGTAGCTCGTTTCACCAGTTCTTCTTGAGCAAAATTTTACAATAGTTTTAAGAGACAGTTTTCTATTTTGACACAATATGGTTGAGTATAAAATCATCAGCCTTTAATTAAATTTGCATAAAGAGCTAATGTAAAATTGAGATGGTATTGAGCACACTTAGATATGCTGTTGAACACTAAGCTGTCTTTTTATCTATTTCCAACAGGATAAGAAAGTTAAATAGAGAGTACAGCTTATCTAGACACCAAAATTCCCAATACACAACCAAATATATCAAGATGGTTAAAGTTGTTAATCAGAATAAAATATTTTGACTACCATTAAAGATACATGAAAGGTTCCATATATGTTTCTTACTAACATGAGATATTATCTAAGTGATCATATATCGTATATTTAAAGTAGCAAAGACTCACAGTATCTGGGAATGGAAGGAGGTGAACATATCAATTTTCAAACATTAACTGGGAATATTCAAATGGCTACTGATCTAGTATTTGAAATCTATCCATTCATATATTACTTAATGATTTTAGAGAAAGTACAATAATTTTAAAAATCAGTTCTGAGGTTAACTAACTCAGATGCTTTGAAGATGATTTTGAAATATGGATGAATATTTAGCTTTTTGAAATATCATCATTTAAAATAAATACCAATGTTGCAAAAACATTCCTCTCTCTCTCCCTCTAATCCTCTCACATAGTCAGCATTCTCATAAAAATATTTATAATGTGTCCTCTCTCAATTTCATCATTTGTTTTATTTATTTTTTTTAAATAACCAAGCTTTTGGAAATTGTTCCTATGTCTAATTGTTGTTTATACTTCTCATGAAAGAACTTGGGTTACACTACCAGTTTCACTTTCATAATTCTATTAAAACTCTTTTACCATGATGTCAATGAACTTCTAATTGAAAAAATATAATGCACTCTTAATTTCTTTCATTGTTCATATGATAATATGTCTTCAATATTTCACTTCCTATTTACTCCATCCATAGCCTCACCTTAAGCTCTTAAGTACTGGATATATGTTTACTGAATAAAAAATTATCAAAATCTCCATAGTTGTATTCATGAGGATCATATGATTCTCATTTTGAGATAAAATAAAAAATGTAAGCACTAGATTGAATAGGAAATATATATATATATATATATATAGTAACATAGTTGACATATCTGCTTCAGATATAATAATGCAAATAAAATAATAATTCTTGAAATTACTTATTCAGCAAATAATTCCTTTAACACTCACCTGAATCATATGTGATTTGTGACATCATTATTCCCATTCTATAAGGAGTCAAAAGATTCAGAAAGAGGCTAAGAATTTTGTCAAGATTACATCTGTAGTAATTGGTAGACCAAATAGATTATGCAAAAATTAAAAAAGAAATATGCAAATATTAAAAAAGCAATTTGTTTAATAATGAAGGCATGTGTTGATAGAAGAGCATGAATACAGTGACAATAGACTCTTAGGATATAAAATAACAGACCTAGCTCTGGATCTTTTTTGGTTGCCAAATTAGTAAGTAACTTTATAAGAATAGTGACCACAAAGGGTTCTGAAACCTCATCACATTTCTTACTTTTATGCTCTATAAATTTCATATTCTTAAATTGATGTTGCATGATATTTAGTAAAAAACACAAAAAGAAATATGAAAGCAACCCATCATAATATGAAATTTAAAATAATTGAAAATAATAGGTAGCCTCTAGGTTCATTGTTAAATTTCACCACATTTTAATTTTTCTTTCCTCATGTGTATTTTGAATTTTTAAGAAATTCACATTAAATATAAATTGCCAGACATTAAATATATATTTGGATGGTCCAAATTACAGTGAGTTGTCTTTTATTTTTACCCAATTATTATAAAGCAGTTGGATTTTGGCATCAGGAGATAAGGAGAGGAAAAGGACATTTCTAAGTTATTGGCATGTAGTTGTCATTTAGAACTATGACAATATCTGGATGTTTCCCAGGTATAATATACAGCGAGATAAAGAAAAATATCAAAGACAGAATCCTGGGAAGTCTCTGACATACAAGAAGATAGCATAAAAGGAGAAAACTTCCACGAACTTAGAAACAAAGGAACTGGAAACAAGAAAATTCTAGACCCAGTTTCCAAGTAAGTGAGAGGTTAACATTCAGTGCAAAGGGTCAACAGTAGCAAGTCCTGAGGAGAAACCAGTTAATATGGGGGACACAAAGTACATTTTAAGTGAGTAAATAGGCACATATCATTAGTCTTATGAATAGCATTCTCCATAGAATGGGACTTAGGCATCAGGGCAGAGGTAGAAACTATTAAGTGAGTATGAAATAAGAAAGTAGAGAAAGTAAGAGGATCAGGTATGAAGTAGTAGGACTTCGAAACAGCAAGATATTTGTGATGGATGACACCACCACTGGCATATAAATCAATATATACTTAAACAGTTTATTATGAACTCCAGACAATTCTGAATTCATAATTATCATCTTAATTAAACTAACAAAAGACTAAAGACAAGAATAGAAACATTTTTATATACATAATTTATATTTTTTTCTATATATCACCACACAAATTTCAACTCATACATTCAAAGTCTCTGAATATTTTCTGATTAGGAAATTTCAGTTAATTATTATTAGGTTGATTGTCTTAGAATTATAACCAGCAAAACACATATTTACTTCTTTATCTTTAATAGAATCTATTTTGAATGGAGGAAAAACATCCTTTATCTGGTTAGAATTGCTCTATAATTCTGTGCTCCAGTTTTTGGCAATAACAAAGAAAAGCTCTGTGAAAGCCTATGATTATAGGAGTTTCATAAGGACAAATGATGGCAGATAATTTGAGGCTATTAGGCCCTTTTCATCTTGATAATTATCAGGTATTTAATGCTTTGTGAACATGTCCAAATTAATCATTAATTAGCCCATTTTTGCAAGTCAGGCCAATCCTATTATATATTTGTTTTAAAAAAAACATGCAAAGGCAAGATGAGAGGACTTTCTTAGAACTCTCCAGTAGTGATAATGTTGTGGGGGTTATTTAACATGGAAGAATAAACTGGTATTGAAAACTGAAAACTTAATGCACTCCTCCCTGTAAGTAGTTTAAAACAATTCTGAAGAGTTTGTAGAGTATTTCTAAATCTACTTAGAATAATATGAGTCCAAAACTATTTTTATAAAAGCTATGAACTTAATCTTGGATATGTTTTTGTGAGGGGCTATAATAGTCATAAATAGGCTTACATATAAATAGACTTACGCAGTTGTGGATGGAGAATTTATTTGTTTATTTTAAAGACAATGCCAGGAAAATTAATATGATGCAAAGTTCAGGAAAGGTTGAAACGCTAGTAATCCTGAAGCATTGTTGATGGACAGTTGGAATCTATACAGTATGGTGGAATGATTCTTAGTACATAGGCATGTTAACTTGAATCATTGTTAAAATAAATTCTAAGTGGTTGTAAAATATGCAGTGTTTCATTTTCTCCTTTCTTTTCCTTTTACTCAGTGATAATATTCACACTCTTAGGTAACAAGATCAATAAAGCCCTCCCAGGCATGTCCTCTATCAGAATTCACATTTATCACTCTGGTTGTCAGCACTTTCTTTAATTTTGAAACATAAATTTTCTTTCTAGTGAACTTTATTCCATTCCTTTCATCTAGGATTTCTATGTGTCTCCAGTAGAAGGCTTTCAGGTTTTGCTAGTCTGCCATATTGCTGTAAGCAGAAACCAGTATTTTCCAAAGATGATAAATGCAATTTTTATAATCACTTAAGTATCTGTGATATATTCTAGTTTTAATGTATGCCCAGTTATTCCAATTACTTATTTTTTAAAAAATTAAATGTTTCCAATTTTTTTTTGGTATCATAAAAAGGGCTATGATGAACAACTTTGGTCAATGCAAACTACTAAGAACATTTCTTGTATGGAATCTGAGACTATTTAGTTACTAATTTACAAAGACATTTTTCTTCTAATAAAAATAAATTACATTGGGAGAGCATTATTGTTATTCCTAGAGGAAGTATGGCAGGATCTATGTGCTATTTTCAAGTAACAGTTTGCATAATTGCAATGAAAAAGGAAATTTATGAATGTGAATTATGAATCACCTTTGTTTGATTTACTGACATATGTGCTCATCTATTTTATTTCTAGAAAACAATAGAGGAAATTTTATCATGGTCCTAAAATAAGTTTGTGTTTATTTCTCAAGTTTAGATTAGAAGTCCTCAGAGTCTCAATTTATTACTGCTATTGTTTGATTGTGGTTTTAGTATCCCCCAAAGGTCCATTTTGATTGAAGTCATGGTTCCCAGAGTGAATGGTGGTATTGGGAAGCACCATGGAACTTTTAAGAGATGGGGTCTAGTGGGAGGTCCTTGAACTCTCAGAAGGTAGTTGTCCTGAAACAGCTTGCTTTCTTACAGATGGTTACAATAAAAGGAGCAAGCTTGACTCTTCCCAGCTCTCTCTGCTTCCTGGCTCTAGATATGATGCTTGCACCAACAAACATTTGCCCTTGCTACCATCTACCATCTGCCAAGGAATCTTCACTAAGATGAGATGACTTTCTTAGAATGCAGCTGTTACAGCTTTGTAACACACCCCAAACTATGAGTTAATAAACCCTTTCTCATAAAGTAGTTTGTCTTAAATACTTAATTATGGGAATTGACAAACAAGCAAAAAACTAATACAATTCCCTAGGTGGCCAAAAAAATAAAGAAAAGTATATATTCTCACTCTTGTATCTCTAGAAACTGATATGTGACTGCCCTTGGAACATGGCAATGGTCTTGGCAGCCCTCCTTACTGATCACCACCATTACAATTACTGATTCACTCAGTCTTCAGCAGGTGCGTACAAGCCTCACCTTTAGGTCAATTCCAGCCTACTGTCTGCTTTGTGGGGGTTTTGAATTAAGAATAGTTACTTTATTTTTAGAAGTTTGGAAGAAGTTTCAAAAGAAGAATAATATTTGATGAAATAGGGAATTTATATGAAACTCAAATTTTAGCATCTGTAATAAAACGCTTTTGGAACACATTCACACTCATTGGTTGGTGCATTGCCTGCTACAATACCAGAATTGAGCAGTTGTCACAGAAACCTTCCAGTCTGGAAAGAAGAAAATATTTACTATCAGGCCATTCACTGAACTGCTCAGCAGTAACTCCTGAGTTCTGTTACTGTTTGTGTCCTTGAAGATTTCCACTAAGAGAGAAGGGCAATGATAACTGTCAGGAAGGAAAGGGTAAATGATCTCTTACTGCCTTCAGTCTCTCCCTACTGGTATGACAGTTTCAATCTCTACAAGCATAAAAATGCAGTTATAGTATTGAAGAGATGTATAACAACGTTTTGTCTTATAAATGTATTTTTGAGCTTTATTGATAATTTTCTTGGCTTAACTTTATGTACACAAATAACTTTTAAACATTGTCTCATTTTTATTTGTCAAGAAAATGTCAATATTTATATGCAACTGCAGAGTTTAAAGGAGGTTGTTTCCCACATTCACACGCAAATATATAAAGGTGTGTATATATGTGACTATGTATATATATATATATATATATATATATATATATATATATACACACACACACATAAATATATATGTATGTACTCACGTGTATGCATACATATTCATATAAATGTGCATATGTGTATTTACATGTGTTCATGTATATATGGAGAGGTATATATTCATTCCAATTCAAAAACTGAAAAACTTTATCATGTTTTAAATCTGTGATGTCAGTCTGAAATTTTTTTCTTTTAAGCTTAACCATATAATAGGGTATTATTTTCTGACTGGGGGTAGTTGACAGAAAAAAAGTCATACTTATTCAGGTCGAATTAATAATTTCCATGAATATGTGCTTTGTGTTCTGACCTATGTAATGACTACATTCCATAATACCACTGATTTCCGTGCTTGAACATCAAAGTTACCAAATTAATGTGTTTGATTTTTAAAACTATATGTGTACGTATATATAATGTATAAATATATTTATATATAAATCTATTTTAATTCTTCTAGTCAGTTTTTAAATCATATTTTATCTTCACCTTTCTTATTTAATATTATTGTTAGTTTCATTGATTCTTTTAATAAACAGCTGAGAAGAGCCATGTTATAATAAACTTCCTTTGGAAATGATTTAGAAATTGACCTGGGTCTACAAGTGAAACCTATTTGGCTGTTGTTTTCCAAAATTCACTCTTATAATCCCCTAAATTATTGTTTACCTGAATTAGAATCACCTTCAAAAGGTTTGAAGATAGAATCTAGGAATTTTCATTTTCAACAAGACACACAAGCAATTCATTTACACACTAATAATTGAGCATTGATGTAATTAGCATTTTATCATCATCATATCTAACAGTAGTTATAATTTATTGTGAGTTTTATTGTATTAGAGGATGATGTAACATTTGTTTATATATTTCTATAGGAAATTAAAATTAATTCCATATTTTTTGGCTGAATCATATTATAAGTCAACAATTTCAAACATAGTTGTACAGAGCCTAGAGGTGCTTCTTGGGCAACCACTGGGGAGGAGCTGGGAGAGGATAAGGAGGCAGCTTGCTGCTAGTATTAATTATACAGCCTTAATTGGGTAAAACAATTCCATCTTGATTTTTAATATTCTTAAATATTTCTTGTAGTTTTATAATTCAGATAAGAATCTCTTTGGAAACTGTTCTGCTATCAAGGGTAAGAAGTTTTAAAATCAGTGAAAAATCACGGTAGTTTACAATCTATAAAGGCTATTCTTTTGAAGGCAGAAAATTTATTCCTTGGTTTGAATTGGTAGAAGCAAACTCTACCTGAGCAGAAAAACACCACTATATCTAATACTTCTAGGAGTGTTTAGTTCAATCACTAGCCTTTGCATTTCAGAATCAGAATAAGTACACTGAAATCACCATGACAATCATAACTGCCTAGATATAAGTATGATTTAGGAGTGTATTAGGATCTTGACTGATGTATTATCATGTGTCTTAAAAATTACACTGCAGATTCTCTCTTTATTCTTTCTTGCTCTCTCTCTCTCTCTCAAGTTATAGTTATTTTTCTTGTTGCAAGATACTTCTTATCTCTCATTAAGAATTTAGAAAAATGCTTATCTTAGATTATGAAGCTAATCTTAACATATAAAGATTATAAAAATAAGGTTAAGCTTTTATAATTCTTTCATCAGTTTGTATCATTATAAAAATAATTTTTTTCAAATGTGTATGCATGCATTTCAAAAAGTACATTTTATATATTTCCTTTTATATGCTTTAATAAAAATTATGAATATAACCAGGCATGGTGGCACATATTTGCCATCCCAGCCACTTGGGAGGCTGAAGTAGGAGGTTATTAGAGGCCAGCTTCAGTAAGGTAGTGATATCTTATTCTTAAGATAAAAATAAAAAGTACTGAAGATGTAGTTCATTGGTAAAGCACACCTGGGTTTAATTGCCAATCCCCCTCCACAAAAAAATATTATGAGTATATTTTCTAAACCCATACTATACAAAGGTATTTTTATTTATATATTTAAAATAAGCATACCATCTTTACTAAGTAAAAATGTCATTATGTCTCATTTATGATATATTTTTTTTCATTTAGCAAATATGTTTCTGTAAAATAAGTTTTATTTAGTACATTATTTTTATAGGTTGCATTATTTTCCACTGTACTGATGGGTCTTGACTTATTACAGTATTTATATCTTATTTGAAATTCACATTGTTTTCATTGCTTCTGATTATAAATATTGCTTTGATGCACGTGCATCTTATAAAAGTTTAAAATATTGTATTGAAATACATTTGTTAGAGTGGATTAATAGATGCAAAAGGAATCATACACTTTATATATTTTGGTATATATTGTTGATTGAATCTTAGAAATCTTATACCATTTTCTACTTTAAATTCTACTTATATTAGGTTGACTATCTAAAATTTAGTAAAAACTGTTTGGATTAAGAAACTGATCAGGAGATCCAACATGGCAGCGAGAGGGGAGGCAGCGCTTTCAGTACCTCCTCAACAACGGGGTCAGAGAGATTCATGGATACACTTAGATTCGACCTGCTGAGAAACTCCTAGCAAAATTCCACTAAAGAGAGACCAGCTGGGAATCGGTAGGATTTTTGGAGGTGTCAGTCTGCGCTAGACGAGTGAATCTCCGCCACGCAGCACAGAGGTCCAGACCCGCCAGCCGCTGCCCGCGCTACTCGGCGACTGTCGGCTGCCTGCACGCGGCCCCCGCGTCAGGGCGGATAGCCTCCGAGGCGCAGCGCAGCAGGAGCGGTGCAGGGACTCTAGGAAGAGGTCTCTCGCCAAGCCTTCATGAAATAGCGAACCGGGAGCTGAAACCAACCAGAGACAGACCAGTCCCACCCCTCCCTTCGGACACTCCGGCAAGGAGCCTGGGGGCCGCCATAGCAGAGTGGTGACATCACCAGAGTTCCGCCAACAGAATTCCTTCCCAGCGGAATCCATGTTAGCAGGTGTGTGACTCCCACCCCCTCCAGATACAAGCAGCCAGGAAACCTCGGGAATCTCTCCGGGGGCGTGTCTGTAGGGAAGCAGAGGGGATTCCAGATCCCCACCTCCCCTTAACACCAGCGGCGACACCCAAGATCTTAGCCGCCAGTTTCTGGGGGCGTGCCCACCAAAGGGGTCTGGAAAAATTTAAACTGTTGGTTCCCAGATCACCCCACCACAGCACTGCGGCTTAGATGAATGACAGAGAGGGTGTTCATCGTTCGGGATATAGGACACGCGGTGGGGCTGCAAGTGTAATCAGATCCTTGGGGAACCGCCTCTGGTGAACAGGACCTGGCTGGCTGGCTGGGAGGAGGAACAGGGGGAGGGACCGGATAAGTGAAAGGGCTCTGGACTAACAGGATTGAGAGACTCCCAGGAGCCACCGTACAGGGATTTCTGTCAGCACATAGAGGGCAGAAGCTCGGCTCAGAGGGCAAGGCTCCGCCTATTGGAAGAGAAGAAAATGGGATTCAGCCATAGAACAGGGGATGCCAGCATGGCAGAGATCTGATGTCATCCGAGAGCGGCCGAGGAGAGAACTTCATCCGTGCCAGCGGCGACAGAAACAGTTGGTCCCCTGGTAGGGATGGTGAGTCACAGATACCCGAGTCTCTCTTGCTTTGTCCTCGAGCCAGAGGGGAGGAGCGGGGCCGCCGCCCGTGCCCCCAAGGTAGGCAGACCTGCTACCAATCTGCAGATCAGGCCCAGCGGTCTGCATGGGTGGTAGGAGGGGCAGGGCAGAGCCGCCGCCCACGCCGGCAAGGTAAGCAGACCTGCGACAGACCGGTGGATCAGGCCCAGCGGCCTGCCAGCGTGGTACACACTTCACCCCAACTGGAGTAGGGGCAGAGCAGAGCCTTCGCCCGCGCCCAGATCAGGCCCAGCGGCCCGCCTGTGTGGTGGTCAAGTGACCCCAATTGGAGTGGGGGCGGAGCGGATCTGACACCCGTGCCCGCAAGGTGGGCAGACCAGCGACCAACCTGCAGATCAGGCCTAGCGGTCCCCGGGCGTGGTAGGAGGGGCAGGGCAGAGCCTTCGCCCCCACCTGCAAGGTAGGCAGACCTGCGACAGAACGGCGGATCAGGCCCAGGGGTCCGCGGGCGTGGTAGACACCTCACACCAATTGGAGGAGGGGCAGAGCAGAGCCCCCGCCCGCACCTGCAAGGGAGACTTTTCAACTATACAAGAGCAATATAAATATATAGGGGGGGAAAAATTTCAAAAACACAACAGTTTCACCAAGAAGAAAGAAACGCAAGCAGTATGAAAAGACAAGGGAAGAAAGGACTACAAGCAATGCAGGTCAACTCAACTTTAGAAGAGGTAACAGCTGCAGCAGTTGGAATGTCAGATAAAGAATTCAGGATATATATGCTTCAGATGATCTGGAGTATCAAGGAAGACATTAGACAGCAAAATCAGACAATGAAAGATCACTTCAACAAGGAATTACACAAACAAATCCAGGAAGCAAAGGATCAACTATACAGGGAGATAGAGGTTATAAAAAACAAACAAACAGAAATCCTAGAAATGCAGGAAGCAATAAACCAACTTAAAAACTCAATTGAGAATACTACCAGCAGAGTAGAACACTTAGAAGATAGAACATCAGACAATGAAGACAAAGTATTTCAACTTGAAAAGAACATAGACAGCTCAGCAAGACTGTTAAGAAACCATGAGCAGAACATCCAAGAAATATGGGATAACATTAAGAGACCAAACTTAAGAGTCATTGGGATACAGGAAGGTATAGAACTCCATACCAAAGGAATGAGCAATTTATTCAATGAAATAATACGAGAAAACTTCCCAGACTTGAAGAATGAGACAGAATCCCAAATTCTAGAAGCCTACAGGACACCGAATGTGCAAAATTATAAGAGATCCACACCTAGACACATTATAATGAAGATGCCCAACATACAGAATAAGGAGAGAATTTTAAAAGCTACAAGAGAAAGGAAGCAGATTACATTTAGGGGCAAGCCAATCAGGATAACAGCCGATCTTTCAACACAGACTCTGAAAGCTAGAAGATCCTGGAATAACATATTTCAAACACTGAAAGAAAATGGGTTCCAACCAAGAATTGTGTATCCAGCGAAATTAAGCTTCAGGATGGAAGATGAAATTAAAACCTTCCACGACAAACAAAAGTTAAAAGAATATGCAGCTAGAAAACCATCTCTTCAAAACATCCTCAGCAAAACATTACAGGAAGAGGAAATGGAAAATAACAATGAAAACCAACAGTGGGAGGTAGGACAGTAAACGGAGGGGGGGGATAATCAAAGAGGAAAACAAACCATGTTTAGTAACATAAATAAACAAATATGGCTGGAACAACAACCCATATCTCAATAATAACCCTAAATGTTAATGGCTTAAACTCACCAATTAAGAGACACAGGCTAGTAGAATGGATCTCAAAACAAGACCCAACAATATGCTGCCTACAGGAGATGCATTTGATAGGAAAAGACATACATAGGCTGAAGGTGAAATGTTGGGAAAAATCATATCACTAATATGGACTTCGGAAACAAGCAGGAGTGTCCATACTCATATCAAATAAAATAGATTTCAAGCCAAAGTTAATCAAAAGGGATAAAGAGGGACACTACATACTGCTTAAGGGAACCATACACCAACAAGACATAACAATCATAAATATATATGCCCCAAACAATGGTGCAGCTATGTTCATCAAACAAACTCTTCTCAAGTTCAAGAGTCTAATAGACCACCATACAATAATCATGGGATACTTTAACACACCTCTCTCGCCACTGGACAGATCTTCCAAACAAAAGTTGAATAAGGAAACTATAGAACTCAATAACACAATTAATAACCTAGACTTAATTGACATATATAGAATATACCACCCAACATCAAGCAGTTACACTTTTTTGATCCTTCTCAAAAATAGATCATATATTATGTCACAGGGCAACTCTTAGACAATATAAAGGAGTAGAGATAATACCATGCATCCTATCTGATCATAATGGAATGAAACAGAAAATCAACGATAAAAGAAGGAAGGAAAAAGCATACATCACTTGGAGAATGAACAATAGTTTACTGAATGATCAAAGGGTTATAGAAGACATCAAGGAGGAAATTAAAAAATTCTTAGAGATTAATGAAAACACAGACACAACATATCGGAATCTATGTGACACATTGAAAGCAGTTCTAAGAGGAAAATTCATTGCTTGGAGTTCATTCCTTAAAAAAAGAAAAAACCAACAAATAAATGATCTCATACTTCATCTCAAAATCCTAGAAAAAGGAGAGCAAAACAACAGCAAAAGAAGTAGAAGGCAAGAAATAATTAAAATCAGAGCTGAAATTAATGAAATCAAAACAAAAGAAACAATTGAAAAAATTGACAAAACTTAAAGTTGGTTCTTTGAAAAAATAAACAAAATCGACAGACCCTTAGCCATGCTAGCAAAGAGAAGAAGAGAGAGAACTCAAATTACTAGCATACGGGATGAAAAAGGCAATATCACAACAGACACTTCAGAAATACAGAAGATAATCAAAAATTATTTTGAATCCTTATACTCCAATAAATTAGAAGATAGTGAAGGCATCGATAAATTTCTTAAGTCATATGATCTGCCCAGATTGAGTCAGGAGGATATAGACAACCTAAACAGACCAATATCAATCGAGGAAATAGAAGAAACCATCAAAAGACTACCAACTAAGAAAAGCCCAGGACCGGATGGGTATACAGCAGAATTTTACAAAACCTTTAAAGAGGAACTAATACCAATACTTTTCAAGCTACTTCAGGAAATAGAAAAAGAGGGAGAACTTCCAAATTCATTCTACGAGGACAACATCACCCTGATACCTAAACCAGACAAAGACACTTCAAAGAAAGAAAACTTCAGACCAATATCTCTAATGAACCTAGATGCAAAAATCCTCAATAAAATTCTGGCGAATCGGATACAAAAACATATCAAAAAAATTGTGCACCATGATCAAGTAGGATTCATCCCTGGGATGCAAGGCTGGTTCAATATATGGAAATCAATAAATGTTATTCACCACATCAATAGACTTAAAAATAAGAACCATATGATCATCTCGATAGATGCGGAAAAAGCATTCGACAAAGTACAGCATCCCTTTATGTTCAAAACTCTAGAAAAACTAGGGATAACAGGAACATACCTCAATATTGTAAAAGCAATCTATGCTAAGCCTCAGGCTAGCATCATTCTGAATGGAGAAAAATTGAAGGCATTCCCTCTAAAATCTGGAACAAGACAGGGATGCCCTCTATCACCACTTCTATTCAATATACTTCTCGAAACACTGGCCAGAGCAATTAGACAGACGAAAGAAATTAAAGGCATAAAAATAGGAAAAGAAGAACTTAAATTATCTCTATTTGCAGATGATATGATTCTATACTTAGCAGACCCAAAAGGCTCTACAAAGAAACTATTAGAGCTAATAAATGAATTCAGCAAAGTGGCAGGATATAAAATCAACACACATAAATCAAAGGCATTCCTGTATATCAGCGACAAATCCTCTGAAATGGAAATGAGGACAACCACTCCATTCACAATATCTTCAAAAAAAATAAAATACTTGGGAATCAACCTAACAAAAGAGGTGAAAGACTTATACAATGAAAACTACAGAACCCTAAAGAGAGAAATAGAAGAAGATCTTAGAAGATGGAAAAATATACCCTGTTCATGGATAGGCAGAACTAACATCATCAAAATGGCGATATTACCAAAAGTTCTCTATAGGTTTAATGCAATGCCAATCAAAATCCCAACGGCATTTCTTGTAGAAATAGATAAAGCAATCATGAAATTCATATGGAAAAATAAAAGACCCAGAATAGCAAAAACAATGCTAAGCAGGAAGTGTGAATCAGGCGGTATAGCGATACCAGACTTCAAACTATACTACAGAGCAATAGTAACAAAAACAGCATGGTACTGGTACCAAAACAGGCGGGTGGACCAATGGTACAGAATAGAGGACACAGAAACCAATCCACAAAACTACAACTACCTTATATTTGATAAAGGGGTAAAAGCATGCAATGGAGGAAGGATAGCATCTTCAACAAATGGTGCTGGGAAAACTGGAAATCCATATGCAACAAAATGAAACTGAATCCCTTTCTCTCACCATGCACAAAAGTGAATTCAAAATGGATCAAGGAGCTTGATATCAAATCAGAGACACGCCGTCTGATAGAAGAAAAAGTTGGCTACAATCTACATACTATGTGGTCGGGCTCCAAATTCCTCAATAGGACACCCATAGCACAAAAGTTAATAACTAGAATCCACAAATGGGACTTACTCAAACTAAAAAGTTTTTTCTCAGCTAAAGAAACAATAAGAGAGGTAAATAGAGAGCCTACATCCTGGGAACAAATCTTTACTCCTCACACTTCAGATAGAGCCCTAATATCCAGAGTATACAAAGAACTCCAAAAATTAGACAATAAGAGAACAAACAACCCAATCAACAAATGGGCCCAGGACCTGAACAGACACTTCTCAGAGGAGGACATACAATCAATCAACAAGTACATGAAAAAATGCTCACCATCTCAAGCAGTCAGAGAAATGCAAATCAAAACCACCCTAAGATACCATCTCACTCCAGTAAGATTGGCAGCCATTATGAAGTCAAACAACAACAAGTGCTGGCGAGGATGTGGGGAAAAGGGTACACTTGTACATTGCTGGTGGGACTGCAAATTGGTGCAGCCAATTTGGAAAGCAGTATGGAGATTTCTTGGAAAGCTGGGAATGGAGCCACCATTTGACCCAGCTATTCCCCTTCTCGGTCTATTCCCTAAAGACCTAAAAAGAGCATGCTACAGGGACACTGCTACATCGATGTTCATAGCAGCTCAATTCACAATAGCAAGACTCTGGAACCAACCCAGATGCCCTTCAATAGACGAATGGATTAAAAAAATGTGGCATTTATACACAATGGAGTATTACTCTGCATTAAAAAATGACAAAATCATAGAATTTGCAGGGAAGTGGATGGCACTAGAGCAGATTATGCTAAGTGAAGCTAGCCAATCCCTAAAAAACAAATGCCAAATGTCTTCTTTGATATAAGGAGAGTAACTAAGAACAGAGTAGGGACGAAGAGCATGAGAAGAAGATTAACATTAAACAGAGATGAGAGGTGGGAGGGAAAGGGAGAGAAAAGGGAAATTGCATGGAAATGGAAGGAGACCCTCAGGGTTATACAAAAGAACATACAAGAGGAAATGAGGGGAAAGGGAAAAATAATACAAGGGGGAGAAATGAAGGTCAGTAGAGGGGGTAGAGAGAAAAGAGGGGAGGGGAGGGGAGGGGAGGGGGGATAGTAGAGGATAGGAAAGGTAGCAGAATACAACAGTCACTAGTATGGCAATATGTAAATCAATGGATGTGTAACTGATGTGATTCTGCAATCTGTATATGGGCTAAAAATGGGAGTTCATAACCCACTTGAAGCAAAGTGTGAAAGATGATATATCAAGAACTATGTAATGTTTTGAACAACCAACAATAAAAAAAAAATAAAACCACAAAAAAAATAATAATTTGACAAAAAAAAAATAAAATAAATTTAAGTTTATTGGTGGCAAAAAAAGTAGTGAATATTAATTTTGAATGTGTCGGTTTATAGTTTTCAGAAACCCTATTTAATAATTAATTGGCTTCATATGCAGAAAACTGAACTTCCTCTCTGTTCATGACAATATATTTCCAGTTTAGCCTCAAGTTCTTGTTCTGCAAGCATATTTCATTTCAATCCATTAGCATATTGTGATTTGTGTATCTCTATGTATAAACATATCATCTATGACCATAAATCAAAGCATTGACATATTTATACAACAGCCTGGAATGTGTGACTAGTACTGTGGGACATGCTGGTTAAATCATGATGTGGTTGGTTATACTCTCAATGTAAATATAAAGCTCACTTTGGTTTCTTTGCAAAAAAAAAAAAAAAAGAAAAAAAAAAGAAACTGATCACTCTTTAATAACAGAGAAAGAATTTTCTTTCAGGGTAAAATGATTTTTGATATTTTTCAGAAAGGTTATCTAAGTCAAAACTACTTAGAAAAGTTATGTAAGTAGCTTACTTAGATATTTTATTAGTTACATGTTAATTTTTATCAGTTACATATAAACAATACAGAACAGAGTTATTTTTAATGGAGGTCAACTTTGTTGCTCATCAAAAAATGTAAATACAAAACACTCCTGAGCTATATATGTGTGGTAAACAAACAAACAAACAAAAAACTTCATACCAAATAATTTCTTCCTTAAGTACTTTTCCTAGTTTTAAAAACAGTTTCAGGTATGAAACACTTGTAGATTTGCCATTGTACCTTTTAAATGCCATTGTACACTGTAACATGTTGTTACACTACATCATGATAGCAAGAATTCTTGAGCTTTCTTGTTTCTAATTGGACAAAGTTACTAAGAAAATTCTCTGATGGCAACAAAGGAATTTGTATACATTTTAACCAAAATATGCAGAAAATATCTTAGCAAGGCTATATTAGAATAAGAATTCTAATTAAGTTTCCTACCTAGGTATAATTGTGTCAGAAATTTCAGCAAGGAAGAGTCACTTCCTGCTAATTGTTGCTTCACTTAACAGTCTTTTTAAAGCAAATAACATTAAATCAATAGCACTACAGTGGTTGGTTTCTCTTTCACCTCATTTGTCAATTTTAGGTGATAGTGAATAGATAAAGAACATTTTATACAGTAGATATGATATATTAACTATCAGAACAAAGTGAATTTTATTAGTTACTTGTAAAAAAATCTATTATATTAGTTTGGTATTTTTCAAGTATGAAATATATCAAGCATAAAGAAAATATTATCTTTTTATTTATTCTAATTTGTTATATAACAGCACAATGCATTTCAATTCATATTACACATAGAGTACAATTTTTCATGTCTCTGGTTGTACACAAAGTAGAGTCACACCATTCATGTCTTCATACATGTACTTAGGGTAATGATGTCCATCTCATTCCACCATCTTTCCTACCCCCATACTCCTTCCCTTTCCCTCTCTCCTCTTTGCCCTATCTAAATTTCTTCCATTCCTCCCATTGCCCCCCCCCCCCATTATGAATCAGCATCCTCATATCAGAGAAAACATTCAGCATTTGGTTTTGGGGGATTGGCTTACTTCATTTAGCACAATATTCTCCAACTCCATCCATTTACCTGCAAATGCCATGATTTTATTCTCTTCTAATGCTGAGTAATATTTCATTGTGTAAATATACTACATTTTCTTTATTCATTCATCTACTGAAGGGCATCTAGATTGGTTCCACAATTTTGCTATTGTGAATTTTGCTGCTATAAACATTGATGTAGCTGTGTCCCTGTAGTATGCTGCTTTTAAGTCCTTTGGGTATATATACCAAGGAGTGGGATAGCTGGGTCAAATGGTCCAGTCCCTACAAAGATATTTCTTTGTTCTGTCTTCAGGGGTATAATTTAGAGACAATTGCCATATTAATTTAGGAGAGAGACTAAGATGGTAATCAGGAGAAATGAATTTTGTTCTCATCACTTTAATTCAGTGTAATTGGCAAATTTTGAAAAGCAAAATGAGATTCTGCAATTATGAGAAAACATAGTTACATTCCACATTGTTAACCTCATCAGAAATAGATATGATATGTGCTTATATATAAAAGATATAGTTTATGCTTATATATTATATGTTTATATGTTATGTTTATATATTTTACATATATATTTTAAAGCACATGTATGAAGAATTCTTGTATTTGCAGACAAATTAAATACAAATTCTATAAGGTGGCTATGAGGTGGACACTGTTTTTTGGCTAAGGTCCCCAAGACTAGAAATCACTGACTGGAAAAACACAGAGACCTACTCATTAGTGTTGACACTTCAATTACCTTTCTTAATTATGTAAAAGTAAGTTAATTATGTAAAAGAACTATTCTTAATTATGTAAAAGAACAATTTTCTCAGGATACACACACAAAAAAAAATTTCTCACATATAGACACAAAACATAGGTTTGCGTGTATATTTTCATATTTGTATTTTTGTTTCTTAGTCTCTACTTCCTCATTTCTTGATATAGTCACAGGGGAAATATATATTTATAGATAGATAGACAGATAAATAGATAGATAGATAGATAGATATGAATATATATATATAGATAGATAGATAGATAGATAGATAGATAATGGTGTGCACCAATATTTCCCCATTTTATCTGAGATACTGCTAAGGTAGATCATGGTAGAAGAGAAAGATAATGAGTCCTTTGAAATGAAGTGAGTCCCAGAGATTCAAAAAAGTGCGTAAAAACCTAGGAATATAGGAGGAAAGGTGTAATGATGGTGGTAGGCTTCATTTTTATGGTAACTGACTAATCATGGAAATGTCTCCAGATCTGAAAAAGTAGGTACAGAATATGTTCTCTGGGATAAATTACAAAATTTATTGAGGAAGAGCTTAAATAGTGATAAACCAGAGCACAAGTTAGAGACATCTGCCAAACTTCTGAAGATGAGTCCTCAGGAGGAATTTAAAATTATAGCAACAAGCAGTGTGTATGTTTGCTAGTAGAGTTTGTATTATACGCACAGAAAAACTGAGCCCTAGACTAGGGATCTTAAATTATTGAAATAGTTGGAGAAACCTAAGAGGAGAGCTAACGGCCTTTCTAATAGCAGGGCATGCAGGTCCCCATGACTCTATTGGTGAAGTTGATCACAGTGATTACAGAAGAAAATATAAATGAAGAATATTGTAATTAGTAGGTGATGGATTAATAACAACTGCCAAATAAAGGTTAACATATGAATAACATTACTTGGGAAATAATGAGAGATCTGACATTTAGGATCTGTCAACAAATCTGACAAGTCTCTTTTCATCAGTGTCTTGCCACATAAAGTCAATCTCCACATGTGTTTCAATGTTAAACAAACTAATATCTTGAAGCAGAGTTTCTTATGAGAACAGGCATATTCATCATATGGCTTTATGGGTCTCATGTCACTGAGATAATCAATAAAGTCCTTTAAAGGAAGCACTGTGTTTTTGATTTTCTTAACATTTTCACAAGGAAATTCCACATCATGTCCTCTCATTAATTGTGGAAAAATAGAAATACACGTGAGTAATTAAACAGTATAAAACAGAAAATTCAAATTGTAGGATACAATAAATGTCAGATAATCTGAATTTTTCCTAAAATGCCAGTTTTAATTAGAAAATTTAGATATATTTTTTCTATGTCAAATTGCAAATTGTGTTTATTTCCACTTAAAATTCAAACATAACAAAACAAAAATGATGTGAAAAGACAAAGCAAAGTGGGAGAGCAGGAAGTTCCAGCACTTATTCCTCACCCCTCACATCATCAATTTGGATAATCATCAATGCACAAAATACCATCACAAAGGCTAAGGAGTCCGAGTAAGAGATTACAATACCTTAGCAGAACACAGGAAAAAAGACCTTTGAAAATGGTAGAAAGGACAGTTTAACATTATCCCTGTCACCCTTCTTCCAAATCAGTGCTTACCACAGTGGAGAGATACCCTATGTGTGGGTGAAAGAGAATGAAGTAAGCACCAAACTTTGCCAGGATCCACAGGACCAGGCCTATCACAGTGAACCCAGGTGCCAGTCTGGTCATTGTGGGCTCAGGCTCCAGGCTGCTCCTGTGCCAGGCTGGAACTCTCAGCCCCAAACTCTAGGACCACACTCTGGAAATATCCTCCAGGACCACCTCAGTACTAGGTCAACTCCTATAGATCCAGGCTCCAGGCTGGTTTCCACAGACCTACTCTCCAGCCTAGTTACTGTGTACCTTGGCTCTGGGCCAAGCCAGGAACCAAAAGCTGTAGGCCTACCTTGGTACCAGTCAGGCACTGCAGTCCCAAGCTCTAGGCATTTCCCCATCTTCTCGGGAGCAGCACAGTCCTTGTGCCAGGTTGGCTTACTGAACCCTAGATTCTATTCCAGCCCTAGGATGGCCGGTTCCAGGTATGTTCCAGCTCCAGGTCAGTACCTGTAGCACCAAACAGCCCAACTTGTACAGACATAACTTCTGAGATCACCCCAGCTCTACTGAATATGCTGATTTTGCCCATGTACTAGGATAACCTACCCAAAGATTTTATAAGCAAGTCACCTTGCAAAAACTTCTACTCTGACTGCCCAGAACATTTGGACAGTCTAACAAGTGGACATTTTCTCTAATAAAGCTAGTATGTAAAGAAGAAGTATCTACCTATTCAAAGGCACAGTCACTAACAAAAGACCACAGGGGATCACAAATAATGCAGAAATGTGATAACACCAAAGGAATAAAATAAAGCATCAGTAGCTGTTTTAAAGAAATGAATACATAAGAACTTTCTGAAAAATAATTCAACTAACAGTCTTAAAGGAGTTCAGTGAGCTTCAACAGAACTAAACCAAATTAGGATAGCAATACATGAAAAAAATGAGAAATCAAGCAGAGAGGTACAGGCTTCAATAAAGAACTGAACAGAAATGCTAGAGCTAAAAAAGCAAAATGACTGAAATAAAAAGTTTCATTTAGAATTCAAAGGCAGAAAACAATAGTCTAGCTTGAAAATAAGTCATTTTAAATTAGTCAAAAGAACAAAAAAGAATAATGAGTAAAGAAAGTCTACATGACCTATAAGTCACATTCAATCAAACCAACATATGCATTATGGGAGTTCCACAAGGAGTAGACCAAAAGAAAAAGAACAGTAAGTTATTTAAAGAAATAACAGAATATTTTCAAATCTGGAGAGGAAATAAGTATTCAGATACATTAAGCTCAAGGAACCCCCCAAATATTAAATGTAAAGAGATCTTCACTGGCGTACATTATAATCAAATTCTTAAAAGTGGAAGAAGAGAGATATTTGAAAGCAATAAGATAAAAGTGATGATTCACATGCTAAGGCAATTCCATAAGACTACCAGTGGATTTCGCAACAGAAACCTGGAAGGCTAAGAGAGAGTAGGATGATGAAATCAAACAAATTGCTGAAAAAAATAACAAACAACAATAACAAGGGGAAAAAAAAAAAACAATTCTGTTAACCAAGAGGACTATATCAGCAAAGATTTCCTTTAAAAATGATAGACAAAAACTTCCCAGAAAAACAAAAGTCAGGTAATTTATCACCACAAGATGTGGCTTACAAAAAATGCTAAACATTCTTCAAGTTGAAATGAAAGGATACTAAATAATGTCACAAAGTAGAGGGCTGGGGTTGTGGCTTAGTGGAAGAGTGCTTACCTAACATGTGTGAGGCACTGGGTTCAATCCTCAGCTCCACAAATAAATAAATAAATAAACAAATAAATAAATAAGAAAGTAAAAGCCAGGTGCTGTGGTACATACCTGTAATCCCGGTGGTTCGGGAGGCTGAGGCAGGAGGATCACGAGTTCAAAGCCAGTCTCCACAAAAGTGAGGCACTAAGCAACTCAGTAAGACCCTGTCTCTAAATAAAATACAAAATGGACTGGAGATGTGGCTCAGTGGTCAAGTGCCCCTGAATTCAATCCCCTCTGCCCCACAGAAAAAAAGGAAAGTGTAAAACTTACTATAAATAGAAAGTTTTTACATTTGATATTTATAAAAGTAAAAGACACCAAAAATATTAGGACTTCTAAAAATAATTAGGTAGGTAAAGAGCCCAATACTACTCCAAGTACTCCTAAAATTAGAAAGTATGATATAAAAAGAAGACTGCACATAATATCTTATTAAGAAGTGCTAAGTGTTTGTATAAATCATCTAAAATTGCAAGAATGAATAAATGAGGGTTTGGTATATTATTCTATTTGTTTATATTTTTCAAAGGAAGGACTCAATATTTCCAAGAAGTCAAATTTTATCTAGTTTTTATTTTTAATTCAAGTGCAATAAAAATAAAACCATATTTTAATTAGCAAATTGGTTTTAAAATGTTCTTCTAGAATAAAATACAAATGAGAAAAACTAAACCACAAACTTGTTCTTCCAAAAATCAAAGTTTATGTAAAACTAAAATGAAACATTTTGATCCTGGCATAGACGTAGACAGATAATTGGAACAGACCAGGAAGTCCAGAAAGTAGTTGGAAGACAAATGAATTATCTCAAATTATCAACTTACATGAGTGCAGATTGGGTAATTAGTGCTATGATAAGTATGAGTAAATAATAATAAATAGTAATAAACAAGCAAATAAAGTTTAGGACAGCATCTCACAACTCATATCAACATAATTTCTGGAAAATTAAGAAGTGGTTTTACTAAATCTCTTTTTGATCTCAGATGCAGTTCAGTGAAAAATTCAAAACCCAGAAAATTTGCAGGGAAACTTAGATGTTTTATGAAATTTAAAACTACCAAATGTCAGCCTAAAAGGAAGTAGGAAAATAAATGGTGATGAAAATACTTGGAATATATAGGTAAAATATTAGCTATCCTTAAAACATAAGAAAAAAATGATTAAAAGAAAAAGATGGACAATACATTAAAAGGAAATATAGTTTTCCATAAAAATTTTTAAAAACAATATTTATTATCCTCATTAGAAACCTAAGAAATTCACTCAGTACGCTGTGCTTTTTTGTTTTACTTGACAATTCTGCTGTTTTTCTTTAATATACAGGTGCAAATTTGCAAACACATAATGGTTTTCCTATGTAATTATAGCATTTTACTCTCTAAAATTACATTATAAAAAGAAAGCATTAAAGGAGGGTCCAAAGGTTGTCTTCATGAATGCAAGTACCTTCATCAGTATCTATATTACATTCCTTTAAGGATTATTTGACTCTAAATAAAAGTTAGATAATTGAACAAAACCCTTAAGCTCTCTATAGAAATGACACATATTGTTATTTAACAGAACTAAGAGATACTCTAAAATAAGTTAATATTGTGCCAAAATTTTTGCCAAAATAAAATTTGGGCAGCATCCTATTTTTATTAATTTAAAAGGACCTTCACATTTCCACATTCTAATTAAACTGGAAGTGTTTTATCACTATATATGTATAGATTTTGATGTCTTATTTTGGCTCTTTCTAGTTATGCTCAGTAACTCTACATGAGCATCTTAGCCTTGTAAACACTAATTTGAAGTGTATTGTTTAGAAAACTCAGGAGTGGCCAGGAGGCTCAATCCAACATGCCTGCAGGGTCAGTGTGATGACTGCTTCCCACCAGTGCTCTCTTCTCTCATTCAAAACTCACCTTGTTGCCCATTTCTTGTTAAGGCTTTCTCTTTATCCTTAACACCGCAGAAATCAATTTTCTTACATTCCTTCATTGGAAATCTTAGCCCATAATCTTTATGATTCACTATATGTGAACCATTCACCTTAATTTTCCCTCAGGTTGTGTATATGCACATTTTCAATAACCTCCCTTTCACTTCACTGAAGTTCTTTCCTAGCAATACCCCGAATCTGGATGTTATCAGCAACATTTCATCTCTGAAATTAGATGGTTTTCTTATCTCAGTAAAACATTCTCTCTTGCCTCCTCCTTCTTTTAATTGTTCTATACATCTGTTTGGATGATTTTCCTTTTATTCATCCATTTCAATTTCCCTTCCTGTCTGATTTTGATTCTGTGCTCATCATCCTTCTGGCAAAGCTAATGCTATATTAATCCAAGATTGAGGGAGCCTTCTCTATACCTTGACTTGAGTTGTTGAGAAGAAATGAAGAGGATTATGAAATGTGCCTACAGGTGTATCTATCAAGTAAGTGTTTAGTTAAAAAAAATCAGAAACCAATTTTAATTTAAATAGCACAGGAAAGTACAGATGCTTTTCCACTTACAATGGGGATGTATCCTGACAAACACATCATTAGTTGAAAATGTCACAAGTAATTTAATGTACTTAACCTGCTGAATATCACAGCTTAGCAAGCACAGTGCCCTGTGGCATATGGGATATTTTCCTTGTGATTAAGTGTCTAACTGGGAGTTGTGGCTCATTAATGCTGTCCAGCATCAAAAGAGTATATCCTACTATATATTGCTAGTCCAGGGGAATATCCGAACTCAAAATTTGAAGTACACTTTCTGTTGACTATGTATCACCTTTTCACCATAGAAAAGACCAAAAATCATCATTTAAACCATTATAAGTTGGAGATGGTCTATACTAAAACATATCCTGTGATTCACATAATGTCTATGAGGACCTGAATTCCTGGCCATAAAGTGTTGTTCATAGCCATTGCTATTGAACCAGTCCTGTGAAGACAGTCACTTCTGCTGGTTTAAATGTTGCCACAGCAGCATTAGCACCATGGGTGGTGAACAATGAATCATGCTGACTCAGCTGTCTTTGAAAAGTGAGTACAGGAATGGATTTCTAGAATTATATTAGACCCAGAAACTCTGAATCCTCTAGAAGATGTGGTTAAATTATAATTAACAGTATTAAAAGATTCTGAAGAAAGCCAGTACAATAAAGGAGGCTGATAAAGTAGTTTTTTAGGAGTGTGCCTCCCTGAACCACAAAATGGGGCAGGAGAAGAAAGTGAATGAACCAAAGGTAGGCCCCATACTTAATACTGTGTGAGTTTTTGTAGTATAATATTTAGTGACAATTAATGAAATAGAAATGCAAAATTATATTTTAATGTTTTTATACTTTCAAAAAAGTAAGTATTGCCCTCAATTCTGCCCTTCTTTATGAAAAATCATACCAAAATAAAGATTCATATGAAGTTAAAAAATAGCTGAGGACTGAGCTAAGTACTACCCTTAAGGCAAATTCAGACACAGTCATTTAGAGGTTTGGGAATGAAGGCTTGTTCTTGTTATGGTATTTTTAAATCCCACAGTGGAGAAGAAAACTTCCTTGCTGTGTACATAGTGATATATGACATAAAATAATAAAATCAACATAATACATTAACAAAGCATACCAAATAGTATCGATTACTCTCGTACCCACCAACAAGTTTAAGAAATGTAATATTGCCAAATTTTGTGAAGACCCTTTTGTGAACATTTATAATTCTACTTTTCTCCCTTCTTTCTCCTGGGCTTCAAGCCTGCTGATTTTTTCAAAATGTACCTCAAGACTATTAACTTCTCTTCATTGCTACTGATATTCCAAATTTCAATCACCTGTTTTATCAGTAGACTAAACTCTGGTTTCTTTCCACCTCTGCCTGGTTCTACTGCAAGCCATTTTTAATATTGTTGAATTACCATTTTAAAAAACTGAGATGTCTTTTTTTCTCCTTTGGAAAACCCTCAGTGGTTGCCTACTATATAATAAAGTCAAGGCTCTTTACTCTGTCTTATAAATCCCTTCCTTTACACTCTGGCTCCACATTCATGTCCACTATCATCTCTGTTTGGTTGTCATCTTAGGTATAATTTCCCTTGTGGGTTTGCTGTAGGTTATTTTTTATTAGCTTCTCAGCATTGATTTTATCCTTCTTTCATAAAACTAAAATATTCATCCCGCATAGGTCAGGTGCTGTTAGGGTAACTCAGCACTTGGTTACACAGAATATCCAACTCCCTGGCCCTCATGATATTGTTTATGATAGACATATCACCCAATCCACCCAAGCCCATCCAATCAGAGAGGATCTCAGTGCTTTTGCTGCACTTGATTTGATGAAGCCAGAGTACAGAGATTGGGGCCCTCATATGCTCCTGGGTCCAGAATCAATCATAAATGAATCCTGCCTCTACTGTGGATATTTCCTGCATAAGAGTTCATATATTTCTTTTTGTTCTCATACATTGGTGTTGAGCTTTATGTTGACTGAAAAGGAAACATGGTTCACAGAGTCCTGCAGTAATATTTGTGGAATGGATCATCCCTGCTCTGACAGCCATAGACCCTGCAACATGCTCATGTTGAAATAGGTGCAACACATCTCTCACTGTATTTTGACTCTTCCTCCTTCTTGTTCAATTGTTACACCACTATTAGCCTTCTTGATGTTTCTCCAACAAGGACAACACAGCACTTCCGGGCCTCTGTAATTGTTTTCCCTTGCCTGAGAAACTCTCAAAGAGCTGCCTGGCTCATTCTCTACCAACAACAGTTTCTCAACCTTTCATTCTAAAGAGTCATTTCTTGGCCCTTCATTGAAAATTATAGACATTCTTTAACTCATAGGTTTTTCTCTCCTTACCTACTTATAGCCATTAAATATGCTATAAATATGTACTTATTTATTAAATTATTGCTTATTATTTCTCCAACACAAATCTAAATGAAGTGATTTTTTTGCCTAGTTTGTTCATTGTCATGTTATTGCCCTCAACGGTGTCTGACACATGGTAAGTACTCAATACATTCTTTTGAACAAATGAATAAAACCATTTTGAACTTCACCTACACATCCAGCATGGTTTCATTTTCTACATCTCCATAAGTTAATATCACTGATGCGGGTCTCTTGCAGACAGTATACAGCCCAAACATAGCAGTAATAAACAATTATTAATTTAATTTTTAGCTCTACAAAATCCAAGGACATTGTCTTATTCATCATTGTATCACTGCACTGAAAGTAGAACTGGGAGGTAAATATGGATTTTTTAGAAAATGATTGAACAAATGGATAGACTTCCCATCAAGATATAGTCAACATAGTCTATCAAGCCTGTATGACATGTCTAAGGTAATCTGAACAAACTATAATAAATTATATTCTTACCTAAAATGGCAAATGTACCAAGTAATTTCTTCAGTAGAAAGTTGTTGGGGCAAGACAATGAGATGACACATATGAAAATACTTAGGAAGACATGAAATACTATATAAACAAAATTATTATTACCAGTATTATTCTTATCTGGTAAATAAGATTCCTTTAGAGTTAATTACAAGTATTTACTGAGGTAATTTGGAGTTTCAGTTGTGAAAAATAACCTTATTATATTATACTAGACAACATGACAGTATTTGTTAAAAGAAGATTTTTATGTGACATATTTATTAACTATCATAATTTTTGTATTTAACATCTGTCGTAAACATCAAGTACCTGCACAGTTGCTGTGCTGAGTTCATTTGAACTCTCTTAATATATTTAAAGTTCTAACCAAAATTCATAGACTTGAAATTCATTCATTTAACAACCTAATGGTATTCACCAAATACTCTACTGACAAGGTCTTGGTACTTCATATTATCTTAATTTCTTAACTAATTTAAATATATGTGCTTTAATTAGTTGAGAATAAGCTACTTTATAAATAACAAATAAGAATTATTTCATTTCATATAGAAAGGATATTTTACACAAATGCTCAAATCATTCTGACTCTGGTCCTTCATCAAGAATACTGTTAAAGTAGCAGGGTATGGTGATGCATACTTGTAACCTCAGTGAATCAGGAGGCTAAGGAAGGAGGATGGCAAGTCTGAGGACATCCTGGACAACTTAGGGAGCTTCAGTAATTTGATAAGTTGCTAATTGTTTTAATCTAAAAAAAAATGTTTTCTCATTTCTTATTCTACTTGACCACTCCTCATACTCAACACTCTTACTTTTTAGTGTGTATGAAAAAAGACTGCTTTGTATCCCAAAGATGACTTTTCAACTGCTTTAGATTTCATTCATGTCAAATTGCTTTATGTTAGCAAATATTTCTTAAAGGGGTTGACAATAATAGTGAATTTCTCAATGATTTATCCCTTTTATTTGATTGGTTACCTAGCATAAAAACAGTTTGTATGGGAAAAATGTTGATTCACATTAAAGAAGAAGAACCAAGAGATGACGGGCTTTATGTTGGTGAAAGGAATACTTGGGTGCTTACCGTCCTCAGAGACATACAAGTGGGAAAGATGTTAAAATAAAGAGGAAAGGCAGAAATGATTTATGAGTGCAAAGGAAAAACTCTGACTTTAGATTTTCTCTGAATTGGTACTTTTTTTTTTTCTACATTGGCTAATTACGGTTCATTCACTTCTTATCAGGATTGACAAAAAATAAGCCAGGTAGTGATAAGAATAAGAGCCATTAAGTATTTTGAATTTCCCTACCGGATAGAACTGCTTGAATTTTTTTTATAAGCAACTCAAAAGTCAAAATTTAGAATATTCAAGAAGTAACTTTCCATACACATGTGCTTCTTTCTGTACCTTGCTTAATTGTACCATGGACCACCTGTTATTAACCCCAAAATGTCAATGTAAATTTCTCCATCTGCTTTGATCATGATAAATAATAATTAAGACGGCTTGTCAATTTTTCCCTCTCTCATTTGAGCTGCCTCTACTACTTCTCACTGGATTTGTTTTTATTTCTGACTTTCATTACCAATGAATTTTTGTCCTAATACACAAAACAATCCTTTTACTTATCTGCTTTATAACTACAATTGTTTCCATTTGCCAATAGGAATGGTCCCTTCAGAACCCGACTTAAATCTAATTTACTGTTTCAGTTTAATTTTCATCATGTCATGCATCTTGCCATCCTTTGGCCATGCTGTCATGTTTGATGTCTCACCTAAGTTATTCCTTCTGGCTAAATTCACTTCCACTCACTTCTCTGGTAAAGTTCTAATTATGTTCAACATCTGGCCCAAATGTTGTCTTGACTATGATACCTTTTCAGTACACAGATCATAATAAGAAGTACACATATCATATTTGTTTTTAACTTGGAATTCTCACAGTTCTTTTGTGGAATTAGTCACATTGAATTTCATTTGTAGATTCACTTTTTAGTCTGAACTACTAAGAGGACAAGAGTTTGGCAAAGTGCCTAAAGTACAGTAGGTGCTGACTAAAAATTTTATTGAATGAAATTAGTCATCTCTGCTCTAATAGTTTAGCATCTTAGTCTACACTGCAACAGTTGTGGGAGCGATTCTTTTCAAGTAGGTGTGTGAGAGAGTTGTGTACATTGTAAAAATATTTTATAAGCCTGAACAGTGTAGCAGGAGCATCCTTTTGGGCTATTTGTACTTTGGTAACATGTACTTATTGAGAAGAATTGAGACAACAACATGGGGGCCAAATGAGATAGAAGGATTAGGTTTTTAACAACTAGAAAAGACTCACAAGGATAAACTTTCTGGTTTAATTCTTTGAAGTATATTTTTTTTTCTGAGAAAACTTGAAAATCTGCAGTATCGGAAGAGGATTTTGTAGGTTCCTACTTGCCAATGCAAGTCACTTGGGACACTTGTCATTGCAATGGATACTGCTCTCACAACCAAGTGGAATCATAACAACTAAAAGGGAGTAAGTGCATCCACAAAATGTTAAGCTGCATCTATATTAGAGCAACTAATTCAACCACTGTTCCTATATGATAGTTCAGTGTACTAATCTGAGGAGAAAAAGAAGAAGAGGGAAAGGAGAACAGTAATAAGGCTGAAAAAAATGTTTATGGTATTAAGATATCTGTGTAATAACCATATACCAAAAATAAATTATTTGATATTTTTTTCTTTTTGGTTTGGTTTGGTTTGGTTTTGTCTTGCTAGAATTAGTAAAAGAAAAAAAGAATCCAACTGCAATTTTCAAGGTCTTTGGAACAATTCAGAAATAGAAAATGTTTTTCTTTTGCTTACATTACATAATGAATACATATATTTTCCAATTTGTTCAAATTCTTTGCTAACCCCTGAGCTTACAAAATGTATTCCTTTACCCATTGAAATACGTAGTAATTTTTCTTCCTGTGATGCTGAACCCCGGAATCTTCTGCCCTTTTCTGACACAGAGCTGTGACTAATGAATTACGCAAATTGCTGACAAACATAGTTCTAGCCTCAAAGCTGCTTTGGCCAGTGCCAGCCACTGATGCACCTTCATTTCCCAACATCCTCATCAGTGGCGCTGGAGTCAGCAGCTCAGTCATATTAAGTGGAAATCACTTGTCAAAAGATTACTTAGACAAAGACACAATGACAATTCTTTAAATTTCTTATGAAATCTGGTTAGGTATGTGTCAATTGGCATTCAGTGTTCTCACCAAAGAACACAAAGAATCAATCATTTCTCTTTCCATGTTCAGATTGAGACACCTCTCTTTATATCCCAAATTGGCCTTTTTGTTCATAAGCTACTTAACATTAGCTATTTAAATAGTTATTATGGCATCATTTTGATAAAGAGAGAAATAAAACAAATCCCTTAATAATACTAATCTATTTAGTATTATTTCACAGAATTTTCTTACAGAAATTGTATAATATTATATCCTGATAGTTCCTAAAAAATGCTTCTACTATTTTGAAAATGAAACTGAATTTCATTACAAATATTTTATCACAATTTTATACTATGGAGTCCAATTATAATCTGTTTTTTTTTTTTCTGGAAAGCTGCTTAACTTTGAATGTCTAGGATGCTAGGAGTTTCTGTGGCACTTGATTAAGTATTGTTCCAACATGTACTGGCTGTATTACTTTGAGAGAAGTTACTTAAATCTCTGCCTCAGATTTCTTACCAAGAGATGAGGGATACTTATAATACCTATTTCCAGGGCTTATGTGGTGATTTCAATTTTTTAAAATGAATCAAATTACTAATAGTGTAAAGGGTTTAACTTACTAGTAATGTCACCACAATTATTGTTTACGTATACCTTGCTGAGACCTCACAGTATGTTCTAGGAATTATTGTTATCACTACTTTCTGAGCAAAATAAAAATTGCTTAGAGCTTTTGATATTTTGTTCTGAGATTTTTGTATTTTACTTCCATCCTGAGTTTTGGTCTAGAAGCCCTTATAAATCAAGCAGATTAATTATAATCAAAGAATCAGCAACAATTCTACCAACCACTTATTACAAATGCAGTTTAATACTCAACTTTATTAAAATCAGCATTCATTATCTGATAAAACAGGGGAGCAAGAAGGAGGATTTTTCAATTCCTCTTCAGAGACATTAACACCAGACACTCACTCACCTATGCTAACTGACACAAGTGAAGAAGTGGTAATAGAAATGAGGTCTCCACACAGACTTTCCCCAGGGTCACCCTGAAGCATCGTCTGCTCAGAGAAATAAATAAGATAATAAAGAACAGTTATTGTGTCATTGTCTCAAGCATAAAAAAAAGAGAAAGAACATTTTCAATCCACTGACAATATGGGGGAGAGAAAGTTCATTATAACAAACATAATGGAACTGGAATTTGGAATATTTATTTATGATGCTTTTTGCATAGTGGGGCACTGTGATAGGTAGACAAATAATGTTTCTATCACCCAAGTTTGGACCCTTAGCATACAATTCCAGCTCACAGGACAGGTGCTGAACTATGTAAATTTCTTTCCTAAGTATTCAGTCTTTACTTTCTCCCCTTTTGTGCATGGAATAGAGAGATTATGGTACATTGAAACACTATTAGATTCACAGTAAAATTTTGGTGAAACCTAGACTGATTTGTGATTTTTTTCTGAATTTATGAAATTTCTCTGCCAACATTTCAGAGGACATATGGCACCTACTGAAAGAGGGACTCTATCACACATATGGTGGGGTGACAGACAAAAGACTTCTGAAAAAGTAGTGCAAAGATTGGTAGATATTAAAAAAAAAAACTTTCAAAAATAAAACACAATATTCACACATAAATATTTAAAAATTACTGGGGTATAACTTGATAAATGATCAGAAAGTTAACATACCTCCATATTTTGAACTCAATTGAACATTATCCAGAAGACCATTTATAAATTCTTTCAGTTATTGCACCCCCAAAGCCATAAACATAGCTTTTACCCATAAGCAAGATAAAAGTTTTTGAACTTTATATAAATTAATGTATGGAGAATATCCTTTTTGTGTCTGGTTTCTTTCACTTCACATTTTATTTGTGAGATTCATCATCAATGTTGGATACATTAGAAATTTGTTTATTCTCATTGCTGTGCAATAGTCTACTGAAGAGCACTTCAGGTATTCCCAATTTAAGGCTACTATTATAAATAATTTCTACTATGAACATTATTGTGCCTGTCTCTTGGTAAGTATATATGCATATTTCTACTGTATATTGGAATATAAGAGTGAAAGTACTTGGCATGTATCTGTTCAGTTCTAGGAGACATTTCCAAAGAGTTGTCCAAAGTCCTTGTCTCAATTTCCATTCTGACCAGCTCTGTCATGCCTCCAGTTTTATATTCTTTATCTAACTAATTATTATCCATTATTGTATTAGCCTTTCTATTGACATAGGTACAAATAATATTATGGTTTTATCTTTATTGTCCTGATAGCTGATTGAAACTCATATCTTTTCGTATCTCTAATAGCATTTGAATATACTTTGTGATGTAGCTTTTCAAATTCATTTGAGTCATTTGTTGGAAATAAGAATCTCAAATAATTTTTATATGTCCATAGTTTGCCTTTAAATTCAATTAACGATGTTGTTTGAAGGCACTTTTAGTTAATATTTAGAGTTACTAAATAATTATTATCAGATTTTGCCATTTGTAGTTTTGTGCTTTTAAAATGAAATCTTTGCCTACTCCAAGTTTCTGAAGATATAATTTGCTATATTTTCTTCTGAAGACATTATTCTTATACCTTTCTCATTTTAATCTATAACCTATTCAAAAGCAATATTTATGAATAGCACTAATTATGATTTAGGTTCCTTGTTTAAGCATTTAGGTGGATGTGTAATTTATTTAGTTTCATTTATTGAAAATAACGCCATTCATTCAGTACACCAGATGTCTTCTCACTTCTCAACAATTGTTTTACATTTTCAATGCTTACATTTTAAAAATTCATTCAAATATTATTTATTGCCTACCAGTTATACACCTGTCTGGTCACTTTCCTAGGTTCTGGGAACAAACTATTAAACAGCAGATAATGATCCTTATTATGTGGAGCTAACATATTCATGGATATATACAGAAAATGTAATGAAGATGTAATATGCTATGTGGTAATAAGAAAGAAGGGCGCTCCAAGATGTCAGTGGATTTGTGGGAAGGACACTGCAATTCTAAATGGCATGTTCTGGGAAGTCTCCCCAGATAAGTGAAATGAGAGGAGGGAAGATCTGACTCAGGAGAGGGGATGAGCTACTCACATTCATGAAAACAATTTTAGCAGAAGAAACAGGAAAAATAATGTGATACCTGAAATTAAAGAATGTATGTTGTAGAGTATTAAGGGATGTTTCCCCCAACATATACATGCCCATTTCAAGCCCCAGAACTGTGACCCTGACTTTATTTGGAAAAAGTTCTTTTGTAGATGTTCTTAAGTGGAGGATTTGAGATAATTCTAAACAATCCCATGGAGTCTAATGGCAGATGACTTTATACGAAAAAAGCAGAGGGAGGTTTGATATACAGAAGTAAATAACATGTGAAGACAAAGCAGAGGCTGGAGTGATGCCACAGCTTCAGAACATCTGGAGCCCCCTGGAGTTGGAGGGAGCAAAGCAGGATTCTCCTTCAGAGTCTTTGGGAGAGAGCCACCAGGCTGACCCTGCGATTTCAGACTTCTGGTCTCTACATCTGTGAGAGAATAAATTTTTGTGTTTTAAACCACCAAGTTTCTGGTAATTTTTGTAGCATTCCTAGAAAAGGAAGGCAAATGGGATATCTGAATAAGAACATGGAGTCTGTGTGCTTGTGTGGTGAGACCTGGGGGAGGCAGTAGGAGATGTAGTTGGAAAACAATAAGGTGACAGATAAAGGCCAAATACATAGACTGGTCAATTATATAGAACTATTTTATAGATTGTCCTACATTGCAATTGAGTTGAAAGGTCAATTTGTTCCCATTGGAAATACCCTGTGTCATGAGTCTTCAAAAAGCCTGGCCCACTCCATTGGCTTATTTCCAGACCCTATGAGTATAAAATCCTGTTAAGGACTGTCATCTGCCTATTCCTGCTACCTATTTTAAAGCTTACTTCTGAATCTTTTGTTCTTAAGTTGTCAAGTCTGTGGCCTTAGATTTTTATCCTCACCCTTCCTTATACTGGCTAAAATTTTAATCTCTCTGAAACTCTCTATTAGAACTATTGTAGTTTGTAACCGATGTGATTCTGCAATCTGTATACGGGGTAAAAATGGGAGTTCATAATCCGCTTGAATCAAATGTATGAAATATGATATGTCAAGAGCTTTGTAATGTTTTGAACAACTAATAATAAAAAAAGAAATTACTCTAGAAGAAGGCAAAAATAAAAAAGAACTATTGTAGTTCCCTAATTCAACTTCAAAAGTTTTTTGAGACACTTCTTAAAATTAATTTTTAATATCATAAGTGAACTGATTTGCAATAGCATATCTGATGTTCAGTACTATTTCACAGTCTATAATAAGATCAACCTATTCTAATTTGAAACATAATACTAGATCCATGGTTTCTCCACAGCAAGATGGTGCCATCTGGTACAATATTAGTGCAAGACATGGAGGTTTTATACAACATGCATATCACTGGGATATACACAAATTTTCATCCAAAAGCTGACATTTTACTATGATTAGTTTGTCAACTTACTATAACTCATTAGAAAAACAGGAAAATATTATGGCTTTTTAAAAATGCAAGTTATATTACAAGATAAGTGTCATTTTCTAGAGAAGAGTAAGTTACACAATATTCAGAACTCACTGACATCCACAAAGGACCTGCAAAAAGATCAGGAATAATAACAAAACCATTCTCTATAAAATTAATATCATAGTCATGTTACCTAACAAGAAGGTCTTAAGTATAGGGTAAGTTTTCTATTGCTGCTGTTATTTATCTCATTTTTAAGAATTATCTTCAAAATCGGGGAATGCATATGGCATTCTTTACAATTTGAAATCATAAGTAATTTATGAACCTTTGTTCAAAATTCACTAACAGCCCCATCCTCCAGTTTATTCATTGTCTGAGCTATGACTATTTGTAGGTTGGTTGGCCTCAAATATTGACTCTTCAGTGATTGATTTTTCCTTAAAGTCCTGAAATAAGTGTGACTTAATAATGTTCCTAGTTTATCTTGATTTAATTTCAAAGATGAGGTTTGGAAAATACCATATCTTAAGAGAAAATATGTTAAAAGTAAGAAAAACTAAGATGACAAAAATTTCTAGTAAATGTTTTAAAAAAGGTCTAGAAATTTTATTTTTGAAGAAAGACAGTATTGTTTTTCAGAATATAAATTGTTTGAAGAATTAGCTTACTGAAATAACCCAATCTGCTGTTTTGGTTTTTTTTCCCCCCAGAATACTACAAAAATAGCCAGAGTTAAAAGCTGGTATTTCCACCTGGTAGACACAATTAAAAAAGAAACAAAACAAAACAAAACATAACTCTAATACAAAGAGTGAGTACAGTCAAGGAAATAGTGATAATTTTGTTAAAGTGGTGGGCTAACTTGGCTTATAAATCTGGGTTCTTCATATAGTCAAATCTATGTTTGCTTCTTAGACTATCAATATATCTTGAACTTCTAATTTGACATCGTCTTTTTATGCATAAGACTAACATACTGGCACAAACTCTTTTGGAAAGACACAAAAGTATTACCCATTAAATGTTCCCATGTTTACCTGTTTTCTTTTCCTTCTTAACAACTTTTCTGTGTAGGAAAGTAGAAGAATTAGAACAAAGAACTAGAAAGCACTAGAAAAGACCATCATAAATTTGGGAAGAATCATGAAATGTTAATATTTATATTTCCATATAAAAATTGTACATATAATTAATGCAATATATCATCTAAAACATAAGTTTAGTGTTATAAGAGATATACTTGTAGAATGTTAATTATTATATTATTTTAATATTAACCATGGAGTAAGCAATAGTATTAGGATTCTTGTAACATGGAATAATGACTGAAAACCCCAGTGAGATAGAAGAACCAAGGTAAATATATCATGGATCTTACCAGAAGAAAAGATGGAATATATCCTTTTGTTTTCTTCTCTTAAAGTGCCAGAGCCATTCTCAAGAACTTCAAATTAGCACCTTTTTTTTCTCCATCAGAGGTATATTTTTACCCAACAAAGTTCACAGCTCTATCATACCTTTCCTTTATATTGAACTTTGTGTCCTTGAGGAAATTATAATCTATATTTCTCCTTTCATTGTCTCCAATTTAGCTAACAGATTTCCAGCGTTTAATAAATTCAAATATTTCCTACTGCACTTGCTGCCCATAAGGTGGGGAATCCTTCTGGTAAGGTCAAAAGAAAGCAACTTTTTTTAGTTTTGGGGAGCAGATACTTGACCTTCCATCAAGTACACATCAAAATGAATGACACTCCGTATTCATTGATTAAGTGCTTGTTAGATAGATGGTTTTCTGGGCCAGCCCTGAGCAGCTACAATTATTAGACATGTGTAAGATCACATTCTGCTTGACACTTCTAGTTAATACCACCTAAGGTACCATCTTTCAATTTTTCCATCTCATCATCCATGTTTTTAAAAGATTTCCAAGGGATGTGCTTTTACTCACTTCTAGCATTAGAATTTCTGTAGACAGTTTGCATTTTTTATTCTGAAGCTCCATGATTCTGAAGTCTCTCTCCTCTCTTTCTTTTTGCTCTCTTTGGATGGTCCTCAAGTTATTCTCCCCCATGTATGACCCCACATATTTACACCCTAGGTAGACAGGCTTTTTAAAAGAGTGCTATATCTATCTAATGATCACACAATTAGAATTTGATTTCAGGATATAACAGCCTCAAAAATCTATCCTCTGCTCTATATGATTCTGCTAGGCTAATTAATAGTACCAAAATAATTGGGAATCCAAAACTTAGAAGAAAGTCAAATCAGTATGTTTATTGATACTTTCTAGTGATAGTCCATGTATTCTTGGGAATCTGTATGTTTTGTAATGACAGTGACAATTCTCCAAAATGAAGTCAGTGACCCTTACATTCTTTAGCTTGTATTTACTTCCTGCTAGCTTCTTTCTCTTTATTATATGTTCTAAATCTTACAGTTTTTACTTCTTCTTGATGCTTATTAACACAATCAGATTATCATTTAATTCTTGGGTGTTTATGTTATCCTGGTTCAGTGCTTTCCTCATTCCTCTCCAAGGGGCTACAGACTAAACTTTTACATTCACCCCAAACTCATATTTGAAGTCCTAATGTGATGGTATCAGGAGGTGGACTTTTGGGAAGTAATTTGGTTGTGAGTGTAGAGCCCCTTCTAATGGGATTAGAGTTTACATAAGAAGTACAAGAAAGCCCTCTCTCTGACCATATGGGAACACAGAGAAGATGGCTATCTACAAGCCAGTATGCAGGCCCTCACCAGACATCAGACCAGTAAGCAGATTGATCTTGAAATTCCCAGGCTCCAGAGCTATGAAAACAAAACAAAATAAAAACCCAAAAAACAGTTCTTTAAAGAGACCTGTCTATAGTTTTTTTTTTTTTTTTTAATTAATAGTACCCCCTCATGACTAACATGGAGGGCATGACAAATGACTTTTTCCTCAATTCTCCTTCTCTGTCCTCATGCTTCTCTCAGTAGATAAACACATGTCATTCCACAGTTACAATAAAAGCTCTCTAGTAAGAATGGCCTTGTCATCTCTTCCCTCTGCGCTCCAATAATCTTCATTATTACCCATTTCTGTCTCTGTCTTACAGGAAACTGCAACTCTCTTCCTCAACCAAGACTAAGATTTCAGACTATCTTCTTGAACCTATTCCTATCTCCATGGTCTCAATTTTGTAAATTTGACTCTCTCCAGTCCTTTTCAAATTTCTCCCATTACCATCATTTTCTTTTCTTCCAATAGCCACATCAGATTTTATAGGGAAAAAAAACCTCATGCTCTATCTCACATCAGCAAGCATCTTGAAATTGTAGACTAAATTACTCTGTCCATTTCTTTGCCTCCCATAAACCTTTTAATATATTAAGAATTTGGCTTCTGACTTTGCCACTTTATGGGAACTGCTTTTTACCAAGATTGATATTATCTTCTAATCCCCTGGTTGTTTCTTAGTTTTCATCTACTTGACATCTCTACTGCATTTGAATGTTAAAAAAAAATTTGCTCTTGAAATGCTTCTCTTTTATTTTCTTGGTCTAGATAAGTATAGTACTCACATATTTGAAATATCTCAGTAGATCATTTCATTAGCTTGTCCTCCTTCATCTACTCTTAACACAGCATTTCCTTGGTTCCACATTTCGTTTTCTTCTTACTCTAAGAAATCTTCTTGGATAAGTTCATTTAGATTCATGATGTCATCTAAATCCATATACTGCTTTGTTTCCAAATTTTTCTGAGATAAAAATTTATCTACCCAATATACATTAGATATCTAAACTAGATATATCAATATGCTTCACATATTTATAATATCTTTCTATTATTTTCTTAAATAATCTATTATTCCATATTAAAAACATCAATAAAAACAAAAACAAAAAAATAATGTACATGCACTCTGATTGGTGCACTACAGGAACATATTCCCTAAAAGCTGTTTTACTTATTGCACTTTTTGCAGCTTGAGTTCCTCATATTTCTGTCTTAGCATAACACTGCAGTTTCATGAAACCAAGCCATTTCAACTTCTGTAACTTGCTCTTTCTTGGTCGATTTTAATTGAGTCCTAGAGTTCTTCGTATCCCCAGCACCATATTTAATAAACACTTTTTAATCATTCCTTTGACCATGCTTGACTTTCAGACGTGTTGTAACACCTGTATTAGTTTTCTACTGCTTCAATAACAAATTATTGCAAGCATAGTGGTTTAAGTAATACAGTTTATCATCTCATGTTCTGTAGGTCATAAATCTGATTGGTCTCACTAGGCTAAAATCAAGGTCTTGGTAGCTACATTTAATTCTGGAGACTCCAGGGAGGACTTGTTTTCTTGCTCATTCTGGCTGTCACACAGTGGGCACAAGCTCTCATTACCTTGTTGACTATCATCTCAGGACAGAATTTAGCTCCCAGACACCTCCCTCTTGCATATAATCCTTGCACATAGCCCTAGAATCTCTGTACAGCTATGAGGCATTTAATACCACTCATACTGCCATTTCTATGTCAGGAAATACTCACATTTAAGGACTCATTTGATTAAAATGTCCCACCTTCACAATTAAGGAAAATCTCCAGAACTCAAGTCCTGCCTTCACTCACATTTGCAAGGTACTTTTGTCATGTTAGGTAATTTATTAACAGATACCAAGAACTAGAGCAAAGACATTTTGGAAAGGGCGCATTATTTTGCTTACCATAGTCTGTTCTCTGGTACCCACAGTTTGTACTCCAAATATATTTTACTCAAAATCTTATCTATATACACCTCACTAATTCGAAAGTCTCAGATCTTACCATGTATATTATCTAATTAGGAATTATAGCTCTTCCGAGTGTAATTCGTCTTGTGGTAAAATTCTTCTCTATCTGTGGATGTGTGAACCTAAAGAAAGAATTCATTGGCCCCCAAATCATTGGACAGGTTTAAGATAGCATTTATAGTAATCCCAGTTATGAAAGAAAAGAAATGGAAGGAAAAAGGGCTTATGGTCTCAAGCAATTCTAAAAGCCAGCCAAAATTCTACTGTTTCTTAACTAGGAAGTAAATTTCTGTGTCTTGTGTGGGTACACTCTGAACTAATGGCTTCACGCTCCGACTCATCCTTGCTCTACTCTGAAATACAGGATGTGTTTTCAGCTAAGTACTGATCATTCTGCTTCCTGTTTATAGAATTTTAGGGTTCTGATAGACTTTTCATTTTGTACTCTCTTTCCATTTTTTAAAATCCAGTCTAGTAATGCTTCTGCTGATCTAACACTTTTAAAAAATTTCGGGGATTCCTATGTGTAATACATGAGGAATTTCTGGGTGTTTTACATGTGTTTACTCAATTTGTCAAGGTTTTGGTCCATAGCTCTTTCCTGAATATATTAAGATTGGTGACAAGACCCTTAATCTTCCTAGATAACATCTTATTGATTTAAAAGATCTATGATTCAAACTCTCAATCTTTTCAAAGGTCTTTTGTGTTACTGCTCAGTATGATCCTTTGAACTTAGTGAAGCACTAGCAATATATTGTACATCACAATGTCAATCTTTTGTCTAAGACTCCCCTTTCTGGACATTATAAATTTTAACTTTAGAGTTTTCTGCTTTGTGGATAGGCTGAACATTTCCCCAAACATCAAGTTCTCTTTGATTTTGGTTTCATGATTATTCTATCAATGTATCTTACTCACATTTTGAATAGCAAGAAGAAACCAAGCCACATCTTTAATACATCACTTGCAAATTTCCTCAACCTTAGTACTCATTTTTCAGTACAATTTTTACTAGTTTATCTATATATCTCATTAGACTTTGAACTCTCTCTGAGCAGGTGAGTCCTAGAGTTCTCCGTATCCCCCAGCACCATATTTAATAAACACTTTTTAATTAAACAAATATAAATAATTTATTCAACAATTCCCTCTTCACTTCCATTCCCCTGTTGACTATTTTAGGCAGATATTCCAACTAACAACAGTTTTAAAAATTATTTCTCTAATTTGAGAGAGAAACAAATAGCCCAAATTTGATGGAACAATCAGTCTATGTTATTATTTTATTCAACTAATGTAAAACTATATGAAAATCCTAATTGTTTTCTTTAAAAATTCTACATACTCTAACAGAAAACTTGATTAAAATAACTATTATTTGTAGTGATCATCATAATAAACGATGAATTACCAAATAGATTCATTCCTTTGTCTCTAACAATATTTTCAAAAAGGATTCCAATATTCAAAATCAGGAATAATGCAAAAATGAGTGACTTTTCTCTATTGAATTAACTTTTTACTGTCTACAAAATAAAAACTTTATAATAATTCTTCAAAACCTGGTCATCCCATAAATAATGAATTCTATATTGAATAAAGATTAGGTCATATTGTTAAAGGCAATCATGCCATTTTTAAAGATAAAACTTCTCAAAAATTGGCATTAAATAATTTATCAATGTATGTAGGACTCTTGTGTAAGTCAAAAATGAGATTCAAGATAGTTTAACACATATCTAGCCAAGAGCAAATAATACAATCAGATTTATGACTACATTTAAAAACATTTCCATCCTATAGAATTATTTAATAAATAAAACTGTTTAAAGATGGAATTACAGAATGTAGCCTTCATTCAAAATAATTTTTTTTTTACTTCTACTTAAAGTAGAAGTATAACTTCAGAAAATAGTTGAAATGAAATGTCATTGAGGCTCCATTTTCAGTAACAGTATTTTTAAAGCATGGGAACGTTACATGCACCTTCCAGGATTATAATTTTCTGTTTACTATTAAGTGTATATGAACTTCTTTAAAAAATTAAATATATATGCTCACACAAAAGATGACATTTTAGGATTTCTCATCTACAAATATAAAATCCAAATATTTTATATAGAAATAACTATGATTATTGATTAAAGTAAAATAGTTTTATTTACTTGGGCTGCTTAATATAAAATACAGTATATTTTTTAATGTTACAATCTTTCTGTTAATCAACAAAGTTAATGATGTTTAATTATTATATATAACAGCATTATATATACCACAGATGATGGTGATTAATAATAAAGTAGATGTACTATGATCCAAATCCAGAAAAATGAAACTAAGAAATAAAACTAAACTAACAAAGAAAAATACTTTATGGAGGACAAAGGGATTTAACCTTTCCTTAGAAACAGTTAAATGAGGAGAATTAAAAAAGAATAGCTACATTCTAAAGGATGTCTTTCCTACTGCTGAATATGCTTTTCAGTTCAGAGGGGGTGGCATTCCATCCTACATCCCAGCTCCACTGCAATCTGTTCCTGACAGGACCATCCATCTGTTTAGCCTGAACAACCCTGCAGTTGCTTATGTGCTTATTCACAGATGTAAGTAGGAGGTTGACTACAGGTTTTCTGACTTATACTTGAAACCAAGCTAATGTGACACATTTGGAAGCATAGCTGCACATGTTCTGGTTTAATTGGGAAATCACTTCTTTGACTTTCAGAATAGCACAGAAGCAGAGACACTGAGTCTAAACAGACCTAGATTCTGAGCAGATCTGATGCTGCTTGAAGAAGGCTGGAGGTAGAGTAAGAAAACAAGGGCTATCAAGAGGTAGGCATGTCTCTGCAAGGGGTGAGCAGCTGGCATCCTTTGTAAGTTCTCTCTGAAGCATCGATGGGAGGTGGGAATCTTGGGAAGAGTCTGTTGGCTTACATGGTCTCTTTAAATGGTCCAAAATGTCCTGGAGTTACAAAGTAATTAGGGCCTCCTTTGTTTCCAGGAATAATAATAGACACTCTTTTAAAATTTCTGTGATACTCTCTAGCTGCTTTTATATAATATTTTTGGACCTGTAATCATTGTCACAAATAGAATGGTATTTTTTGATTGGGAGTTTTACATGGTTGAAATGTAAATCAGACATTGGATTTCATTCATAGGTCTCTTCTAGATTTTAATCAACACACCCTACAAGCCAGGATGGACATTGCACAATGATGACAAGTGCAAAATGTACTGAACGTGTGTCAAGCATTTAAAAAAACCTGCAGCTGTGAAGCAGCACTGTAGTATGATTTATAAGGATGCATTCTTCCTTCTTAAGTGTTTTGACGACTGGTGTAATTGCTTTACAAGTGAAAACTAACCTCCTCAGTTCTCAGACTTCTTGTAATCCAAGCATATTACAACTCCACATCTTTGCTTTGCTGTTCTCTCCATACCTGCTTTCTTTTCAGGTTGTTTGTGTTCCAGCTCAAATGCTGTGTACTTCATGAGGTCTCCCTTGATGCTCTCAGTCAGTATGAATCACCTACTCCAATAGCACTTGTATCCATCTGTTGCTAATCATGGAACACAATTTTAATAAATTTATTATTTTATACTAATTTGTATCTTCTAGTGGATGAGAGTATTTGTATTTGTAGGACTCCTTTTCTTAGTAAAATATCTTAAAGAAAGTAGACTCTCAATAAATGGCTATTGGGTTGAATTCCGAGTGGTCATGAAATGCAAATTCCAGTAAAACTCTTAGGTAATTTTATCTAGATAATTCAGTTTTAAAAACTACTAGAGCTTTTAAAATTCTTATAATACTTTACATTTGATTTTTCCTTTAGAGTTGGAAAATAGTTCTATAGTAAATATGCATGTGCAAATGAAAGAGTCTAGTAAGATATCCAAGATGATAAAGCTAGAGCGGGTGAGAAGTGGGCGATATGCAAGGTGACCTGGGAAGAGTTGAATGGATGATGGGTATTGTACTTCATGTTACTTAATATCATTACCATTGTGTATTTTTATAGTTATTTTACACTTTTTAAATATTTAATATTCTATATACAGGTAATTCATAGTAGAAGTTATTGCCTCTCAATTTAACAACTATTCTGCTCTTGTGAAATGATAGGAAACAAAACAAAAAGTAAATTAGCAGGTATTGTTAAGGAAGAACTTTCAAACTTAGTGGACCCAAGTAATACTGACAGTAACAATCCGTGATTCTGGTGACATCTGCTCTGTTACTGACCTTTGACATGGATTATAAAGCTAGTAAATTCTCTTTATGGCTTGTATACTTCCTTTTCACATATATCATTTACTGTAATAGTTAAAAAATTATGTGATGTGAATAGAGCAGTTATTGTTACCAGCTTTCTATAGAGATCAGAGACTCAGGCTGTGACTAGAATAATGTCTAACATCTATTTTATGGAAAACTTAGCTTTTAAAATAGCACTTGGAGTTCAAAGTCCACTGTAATTTATCCTAAGACTCAACTGCAGGACCATAATGTAATTGTAAAATATACTTAGTCAGCATTTTAAAGTTATTGAATAGTTGCTATTCTAGACACAGAAAACAAAGTAGCTTTTTGTTAAAACATTGGTATTAGAGAACCAGAATAATGTAGTATGTTGTTAGGTATTATATAATTGGCCTATTTTGATCTATATTTGTGGACTATATATAAGAGATAATCTCAAATAAATTTGTTTATAAATAAGATCTTTACCAATCCAAGGAAGCATCTTATAAATCAGCTCTTCAAATCCAGTAAATTAAATTTTGTTATAATGACCTATATGGTTCTGTGCTCACAAATCCATCAAATTTAATCTTAACAGAAACAGACAACCCTGGGCTCTGGACTTAATACTATTTCTTATACAAAGGAATAAACAATTAAATAAAACAAAACAAAACAGCAGATTCAGCAATACAACAATATCTTTATTCCTTGTTTGGCTCAGAATATAATACTCCAGTTAAATTAAAATGTTCCTATCTTTAGTAATTCATTTCAGTAGATATTTAGAGTGTACCTATAGGAGTATATGTAGCTGGTTTTGTGACCATGACAGAAGTGAATTGTTATATAGATACTCCGAAGTCAATCTCAAGAACAGTCCCAGGAAAGAGAAGGAATATGTATCAAATGGGTGCTTGACTCAAAGTTAAAAGAAATAGTAGTTGTGTTAAATGATGACATTGAATTAAAAAAAATAGTAGGTTAAAATATTGGGTATAACAAAAACTTTGTTTTTTGAGAGAGAGAGAGAGAGAGAGAGAGAGAAGTTTAAAGAAATTATGTACCCTGAAAATAATAATAATAAAAAGCTGATAGCAGTCTCTTGACTAGACATTTAAACAGTTGGTTCTTTGGCAAGGTCTAGGAGAAAGCACTCTTCCCTTTACTGGTTTATAGATGACCTCTCAGGTGCCTTCTGCCAGTCCAGTTCTCCAAGTCTCTAACTCATGGGAGCCTCATACCAACCCTCTGCCCACCACAAAGTACTATAGCCATTAGCCCAGGGGAAGTAGAACATGTTTCCCTCTTATCATTCCATCTGATTTTCTATTAAAATTATTTTTACTTATCTTCATCTATAATGATGAATACTCTACTGGAGGACAAGTTACCCAAGATGGAAAATGCTAGTTACTAGTACAACAGTATAATTTACTTTATATAGAAGACAGAACACACAACACCAAAACAATAAGAGACTATGCTATGAAATTAGGTGTTTTTCAAATCATAATCTTACTCAAATATACTAAAATATAGTTATCTTATTCCTAGCAATATAAATGCAACTTTTACAGGGTGGAAATTGTGAATGTGGACAATATCTATTTCTGAGGGTGTGTTATGTGAGAAATTAAAAATTAAAGTCCAAAAAGCAAAAAAAAAATTAGTAATGGGGGATTACTGAATAGGTGATGTAAACCTTGGTAAGAAAATTAAATAAACCATTCTACATGGGACAAATATCACTTGTGATTCTTTTAGCAGTATACCCATTCAATATCTGATCTCTTTTATTTAGTGTGGAAAAAAAGTCTGAAATGAGGGCTATATAAGATTTTTTAGTAAAGCTTTATTTTTACTGTCCCAGAGAAATACTTCATTTTCATTAGGAAGTGAAAATGGCAATCATTTGGGAAACTGTGATTAAAAGATTTTTCTCTCAATACATTATAAACCTTTTAATTTTTGTTGTCTTATGAAGCCTGGGTTCTCCCAGGAATTTCAATTAACTTTCAAAAAGATGGTGTATATATTGGAATAAATTCTCCCAACTCTTTGGAAGAGATCTCTTTAGAGATAGATACAAGACAAATTCTTAGCAATATGCATATTGAACTGGGCAAAAATCATTATCCAACCGTCAATATGTGGCAGCTCTATTCTCGACCATGGTGAAAATGCAAGCCAATCCAATCAATTATCCTTTCATGCACAACTGTGATTTTACTATCAGTTATCTTCTCTGATTAGATTTTCCCAATAGTATGCTCTCAAACTCTTCTACATCTTCAAGTTCTAAATAAACTTTTTCCTTCATCTTTTGCCTCCACTAATCCACAGTTCTCCTGCAGAGTGCCAAAAGCCCTCTTACCTTCCAGAGTTGAAATGGATCAGTCTCCCGTTCAAATATACCACAGGGCCAGAAAGAATTACTGGTACTACTGATATTAAATCAATATTATTTTTCTTTTTTATTTAATGAGAGCCTTTATTCAGATTTAGGAAATGTAGCTTTAGTGAATTCTAAAACTTCTTTTACTCGTCATGTCTAATATCCCAATTAACTTTTTCCCTGTATGGAAGAAGAAAGTAAGTCCCCACTCACAATCCTCTTGATGCCAGTTTTTTATTATCATCAGGGAAATACTTTAACATTCTTGTGGGAAATATACACAACAACATAACTCTACAGGCCTACTTAATTCCAAGTCTATATGGCAGACTCCATTTACCAGTTTACTTCATAGACATACATTGGAACTCAGATGTACTGGGACTCATCCAATTTTTCCCTCTTAATCTCTGAGTTGAAAATGGTTATGTTTCCCTAGCTAACTTTCAAATCACATTGCAGCAAAATACTGCTTGGGGAAATGATAATAGCTTGTAAACTAATGGGAGCCTAAATTTATGGACTTTAATGTGGTTTAGGCCTCATTGCCCTAAAGAAAAATACTTTGAGATTTTGCTCAGTTTCCTTGTTTTATTCTCCAAAATATTTATTTCCAACCTTCCCAATTCCTAAGGCTCTCTATTCAATTGCCCCACTTTTCTATTTTAATATGGCCCTGCATACAGCTTTATAAAAAATATTGATATTTCTCAATATCAAAGGAAGGAGGGAAACTTAGGGAAAGGTACATGAACAGAATTCCAAAAATGCTGGCCCATGCAGGGTGCTTTGAAAGAATGTGATAGACAGGGGAATGACAAGAAATGTGATTGGAATTTAATCCACATGGTGCCATTAGCAGGAAAGCAGGGTAGAAGGGTATGTTGGAAGAAAAGACAGTAAATTGTAACTTGATGTTTTCACTATTCATATCTTTAACAAAATAAATATTATCTTTTTGAAATTTTAGCTATCCACATATGTAAATTTATATAGATACAAATAAGAGTGGATGAACAGCATGCATGTTTTAGTAACAGGGACCCATGGGGGATGTCAGAACAACAATGATCCATTTAAAAAGAGAGAAGGAAGAAAGGGAGGTAATTTATCAATTATATTATTTGAAGTCATTTTGTGTTGTTATTCATTTAAAAGGTCAGTTTGCAAATTTACTTTGCAATTGGAACAAATTAGGAAAATGATAGACTGAGAGGAGATTACACATTGAATGTTAGCATAGGGTTTCTGCCAGCAGGCCACTGATGAGACTGAATAGAATGGAATTAGGAAGTGATTTTTCAACTGATAAATGGTAGCAGAGCAGGTAAATATGTAAGGTTGTGTGGTTTAAAACTGAATTTCATGAATAGACTTTTTAAAAATGCTTAATTATTTCTCTTTTTGTTAATGCTGTGTTTCCAAAACCTGTACTGCTACCAAATAATTTCTTTTAATAAGGCTTCTGAAAACATCTTTTAAAGTATATTCCATCTGAAGTGAAAATAATTGATTATGTAAAAGAATTAGGAAACACTATAAAAGCATGTGTTTATGCATAATTGTTTTTTTATTTTTTCTGATTTTTATTGATTCATTATAAATATTCATATTAGTGGGATTGAGTATGCATCTTTGTGATGCATTTGTTTTCTTTTTTAAAGTATATTATTTCTTATTAGGAAAAGAAGAAAACTAATCAAAAAGCAATAAATTAGTCAGATTAGTTTAGTATGCAATATCTAACAAGATTTAATTTGTGAAAGTAAGATCAAAAAATAGTTTGAAGTATAAAATGCTATGCAACATGGTTATATCAGGAACAAAGAATAATAAAGTCATGCTGTTGTGATAAAGTATCTTCTAATATGATAAAGAAGGTTTACTTACCTGAAAATATTTTTAACCAAAATGACACCAGCTGGATTTGCAATACCATGTTTTATCTCAATTTCTTTACCAATGATTTTTTTTTGTCCATGAGGTTTATATGACCGTGGTTCCCAAAATAATCACAAGGCCCAGGGCTCAAAAATTAGAGCCTATCATTCTTTTAGTCATAGTGATTGGATGAAAATGTGTGGGAGATACCATTATGACTCAGAACAAATAATATTCAATTTATGGTCTGCCCACACTATGAACAGCAAGAGCCCTTCCATGTTTTAAGTAAGAAAATGTGAGCTGAACACTTTCTGTGTTTAACTCACTTTGAGCTAGGTGCTGTTCTTTCTAAAAGAAAGTAATTGAGGGGCTGGGGTTGTGGCTCAGAGGTAGACCGCTCACCTATCATGCGTGAGGCACTGGGTTCAATACATAGGAGCACATAAAATAAATATATTGTGTCCACCTATAAATAAAAAATAAATATTAAAAAATGATTGAACAAATCAGATGATTGTATGAGAAATCTCTGATGTACTACACATTTTAAACTAGTATAGTCTTTAAAGGAGAAATGGCCCAGTGTCTCTCACCTCTTTCCTTCATGATTTTTTTGTTAGTTATGAGCATATAAGAAAATATTTTTGGTAATGGCTACTTCCTTTTTATGATAGTTCCTTTTTGAAGTTGAGTAAAATTTATAGGTGAGAAGATAATATATCAACCAAAATGTTTATTTTAATACTGGTCACTTGGCAAATTCATCAGGGCTTATTCAATTGATGAAATCTAGAATGCAGTGCAATATCTCAAATATCTGAATATTTCTTTGAGTAATGACAAGGAGAAATAGGAGAATATAGGTCCCATAATTGAAACTGACTTTAAACTACCTGAATAATTTCTTAATCTACTCTTAAACTCCTTGATAACCTGGGAGAAATAGAAATTGATCCCTCCTTGCACTAAATCTTGGTCTTCTAGACAAGACTTGAATGATTTTTTAACAAGATAAAAAGTGTTGAAAAGAAACCTTTATAACAAAGACTACTCAGCCTGCACTTCATTTTTCTTCAAATAGTTGGAGAAGGAACTCTTGCTGTATTTCCATTAACTCACACTTGATGGACAGTCAGCTTCCTACTAAGTCCTTGAATTAGCAATTGAACTTTTGGAATCAGAGTCTTCCTCCCATGATGATCTACATATCTTTTTCCTTCAACTTAGTTACCACTGTTATCATGTCACCATTAGTGACAGAATTTAGTTTTATAATACTCATCAATATTAATATATATTGCATTAACTGTGACATTCCCCTTTTCATTTAAACTAATGATTCCATAAAACTTATTAGCATGGTATTAATTATTATGTATATTTAAAGTAAATATTATATAGTGCCATTTTTAAATTTTATATTCTTTATGAGTAGAACAATATGTAAAATCTCATTTTTACTCCATATAATAAAATTATGAAATATACTTATTAAACAAAGAAAATAGGACAGATAATTAATAAGAACCTAGGAGTCTGATTTCTTTGATCTAAATCCTGATTGTGAGGTTAAACAAATTATTTGAAGTTCTTAGTTCTTAGTTTTCATCATTTTAAAATGGTAATATTATTTAGATGTGATGACATAATACATGCAAAGAGTTTAGCAAAATGCTTAACGTTAGTAAGCATTACAATATGAAAAATTAACAATAATACATTTTAGACTATTTTAATTAATGTAAAATGTTTGGGCAGATTGTTTTTGAACCTTGCTCCCCCCTTAACTGTTTTTTTAACCACACCTAAAATCTTCAATCTACAATTTCTTCTTTTCATTTTCCTCAATTTACATCTAAGTAAGAGTAGATTGTTTATTTTATATATAAAAATGGAAGTATCAGGTATACTATATTATCTTTTTTTGTATATAAAAAGTTATTTTTGGAAAGAGTAGTGAACAAATGATCTCCTTATTCTCAGAAAGCAGTACAAATGTAGATTTTATTAAAGCACTAGGTGAGAAATTTATTGGAGAATCAATGGTAATATTTAAGATTAAATGATGCACTATGTATTAAAATTGATACTTCAATACTCTGTTAGAGATTAGAACAAACCAAAAGGGCCTGAACCAACACATTCTATGTGCAGCAAACCCTTGGGAGATTTTTTTTTTCTATATGCTGTAATGCATATGAACAGTTAACACATGTGTCAAGTTGTTTTCATATGTATTTTATAAAATTAATTTGTAATGTTACGATTCCCTAGAATTTTATTAGTTATATATGATGCTCATTGACCCCATTCCTGTTACACTATATTCTCTTTCCCAGTATGAACCTGTGGTCTTGTATGAAGTGCTTTATAAGCAGGAAGAAAAGACAAGGGCTAGATTTACAGATGGCTTTGTCCATAATATAAGCTCCATCTGAAAGTGAACAGCAGCAGTATCATATCCCATTTCTTGGATATCCAGGAGGGAGAGTGGTGAAGTGAAATCGTTCCAATAAGTAAAATTTCCAGTAGTGCACTTGTCCTTTTAATCTAGAAGGAAACATGACAAATATGTGATTATTTACTGATTAGTGGCTGTGTGGTCAGGGATGTGGAAGGAACGTGACTGGAAAATTTGTGAGAAAGAAGTCTGGGGAATAGTTAGACTTCTCCTAAAGGGAGAAAAATATGAAGATATGTATTTCTCATATAAATGCTTACCAATGGGTGACAAGAACAGAGGAAGATTTTAATAATCAAGTGGATAAAAGTTGTATCCTCTTGTCTCAGCCACCTTACCATCTCCCAGTTGGTCCATAAGTAATGTAGCCATGGTGGCTGTAAATGAGCTGAACAACATTGACTTATGTCCACCAAGGCTAACCTGACTACAGCTATTGCTGAACACCCAGTCGGCTAGCCTTGTAGGACAAATTGAATCCTCTCTGGGGTGAACAGTTAGTTGATAGTCAGTTGATTACATTGGATTGCATTTTGTGCCCAACCCTTTTTATTTTTTATTTTAAGGGCTCTTGCTAAGTTGCTTAGGACCTGGCTAGGTTTCTGAAGTTGGCGTTGAACTTGCAGTCCTCCTGCCTCAGCCTCCTGAACTGCTGGAATTACAGGCTGCATTTTGTTCTTGGGAGAAATGCTTACTCTGGTTATGAATTTGCCTCATTTTCATGTAGTGCTTCTGCCAAAGCTACCATCCCTGGACTTAAAAAATGCCTATCCGTCATGCTGGTATTCCATACAGCATTGTTTCTGAACAAATAACTACCTTCATAGTTGAAGAAGTGCAACAGTAGGATCGTACTAAGAGAAGTCACTGGTTTTATCATGCTCCACACCCTGCCCTAGTAATATATGGTAAGATATCCTGTTGGGATACTGATTAGCAGTTACCAGCCACAACTACCAGTCAGTCATGTTATCATGAAGGTAAATAACCAATACTCTACAGAGCCCTGTGTTGCTAAGCTACAATGCTTGGCAGGGTAGGCGTATTAGATGCACTTTCTACTGTGTGTGTGTGTGTGTGTGTGAGAGAGAGAGAGAGAGAGAGAGAGAATTAGTTCTACTTCCCCTTACACAGCACCTATAATGGGGATTTTATTTGACTCTAAAAAGCTATATATGTTTTCTTCTCTAAGTCAGAATTCTACAATTTTTATTTAGGCATATTGCCTTCATTTTAAAGATAAACTTTTCCAGCTTCCCTGGCATTACTAATTGACAAATTACTGCCATTGATATATGAATAAAAGTAGAGTGCCATGTAGGATTTTGAAAGACCCTTCAAATAGCCAGAGCTCTATCAGCCATTATAGGAATCAGAGCCAAAAACTAGGGCTTGCAGAGAGATGAACTAGACGGCAACACAGTCTCTGATGTCTTCACAGTGATGCCAGACCAGTCTAGGCAACATAATTGCATATGTCTTTTACCTCAGAAAGAAATTCCAGTCCTATTTAAGCACTGTTGGTTTGCTTGTTTTTTTTTTTTTTGTTTGTTTGTTTGTTTGTTTGTTTTTGGTGGGGGTTGGTCTACATTACTTTTATAACTGAGTCAGCATTTGACTAAATATATCCAGTACTCTGTTCTCTTATTTCTAATAAATAAGCTCTGGCTAGATAAAAGGTTAAGTAGCAAAAGGATAGGTTTAACTGATTTTACTCAAGTACAAAGACTTTCTATATACTTCTTCATTCAGTCCTGATGGGTAGCAGCACACTGTATTTAGTTTTGTATTGATTCTTCTGTGCCTGAAGTGAGGTCTTGTCTATTAGGAAGCAAAGAGGGGGTGGGGAGGTGGGAGAATGAGAGAGAGAATGAGAATGCTTTCATCAGGTGAATTAAGATAAAATGAAGCCCAATTTTCTTATCTTAAAAGGTCTCCCCCCAAAAAAAATGGTTCTCGCAGTAAGTTTTAGTTTAACAAGGTGCAAAAATCAATATCACATCTAAGTTTGAAAATCGGACAACATGAGGGATCTAAGTCTTTTCCTCAGTGTTAATGTAATCAAATTTTCCTCTGCTACTGCACTTACTTTATAATAATGACATCTCCTTTTGATAACCTCAGTGTATGCTGTACACTAGTTACCCTAAGAACTCTAAGGATTAAGAATGGATTGTGCCAGTCTTCTAATGTCTTGAAATATTTGCAAAACTGTAAAACATATGGATTATATAGCCATTATAAATTAAAAATGAACGATAAACATGAAAGTAATATTGCACATATTAGATACATGTTAATTGTGATATTTAATGTAAATATATATTGTCTGTTTTTAATACTAAAACGTTTTAAAAATAATTCAAGAACTATTTCTTGAGTGTCTACTATATGCTGGGGACTGTTCTTACAATTAAGAAAACAGACAATATTGCTATCCTATATACAATGAATTGTCTTTTGGGGTGACTTTTGGTTTTTCATTTATGTTTTATTCTAAAGTGATTATGGATTCAAAAGTAATTGCAAAGAAAGGTACAGGGAGATCCCAGATACACATACTAGCCACCACTAATGGAAACAATTTGCAAAATTAGAGTGTAATATCTGAACTAGGAAGCTGACATTGGTATAATTCATGGAATATATTTGTATTTACCAGGTGTACATATACTGACCACTGTGAGTGTGTGTATGTATTTCCTTGAAATTTTACCATGGACAGTCTTCTTGTTACCATGATGGTTTTCAAGATATAGACTGCCCCATCATGAAAAGGCTCCTTTGTTTTATCAAATACAGATACTACCAATTATACAAGCTTAATCCATGGCAACCACTAACCTGTTTTTTATTTCTATAATTTTAACATTTTGATAATGTTATACAAATAAAATCATAGAGTGTGTAGCCATTGGAGATTGGCTTTTTCCAGTGAAGATAATTGTTCCAAGATTCACTTAAGGTTGCTTTGTTTTGCATTTTTGAGTTTGCAAACATTTTCATGTTTTATTTATTTATTTTTTCACATCGATTTTTTTATTTGTTGATTTTAGATATACATGGCAGTAGGGTATATTTTGACATATTATACATTCATGGGGTGCAACCCATTACAATTTTGATTCAATTCTGTGGTTGAACATGGTGTGGAGTTACCTGGTTATATATTCATATATGAGCATAGGAAATTTATGTCTGATTCATCCTGTCTTGCCTATCACCATCCCTTCCCTTCCTAAACTTTTGTCTAATCTAATAAACTTCTATACTTCCCCTCCCAACTTTCCCTTGTTTTGGGTTAGCCTTCACAGAGATAACTTCTGGACTTTGGTTTCTTTGGGGACTGGCTTATTTCACTTAGCATGATTGTCTCCAGTTTCATCCATTTACCACCAAATGCCTAATTTCATTCTTCTTTAAGGCTGAGTAATATTCCATTGTGTAAATATACAAAATGTCAGAAACTGTTTTTAGACTTAGTGAATATATTGTTATAATATACATATTATAAAAATGATTTTTAAAATATAATTTGAACCATATTCTTAATTAAATATAAGACATTACTAAGTTTTCCAACTAATTTGATGACTAAGCTGTAAAATTTTAGGGGAAATTTCAAGTTTTATTTTTAACTATTTATATTATTTCAATATAATCTCTGGCATATTCTCAGGTATTTATCTAGAAATTTTGTTATTGTAGTTTTAGAGATGCATTTGCACTGAGTCATGATATTTTCTTCTAAAGAACTGATGACTACCCTGTAGAAAAAGTATGTATGATAACAAGAAATAAGCTACAAATGTTAGTAATATTATTATCTGACTAAGACAGCATCAGAATTCCTCAGAAGTGATATGTCTTCTACAGGAATTTTCCCAATTTTTACAAGTCATTTCCGGTAAAATGATATGATGCAAATGATATCATCCTTATTGTAAGAATACTACTTCATCAAACGATTACATAGCATATAAAGTGATTCTTATAATAAAACACATTTTTTAGTATTTCCTAGTTGTTTTTCTCTGAAACTAAAATTTAAAACAAATTGAATCCAAGTTTTCTATAAATCTTTGACAGATTTCTCTACATATAGTCAGTGATTCCTGAAATATGTAATAATATTCTTGAAATATGTGATAATATCCTGTACCAAATACACATACTTCTTCAGATTCACAAGTGAACCCAATGTATGTACAATGGAACCTTGGGCTGCCCTTTGTCATAAGCAACTATATTTGGCAAGAAGGCTTGCAGCCAAGAAACTTATGAAAATTCATTTTATCTAAAGTTCCTCAGAGTTATTAGATCACTTAACTTGCCTTCAGAGGCATGAAATTCTGTCCCAAGTTATTTATAATAAAATAATATATTATTTTTAATACATGTATAAATGTGGTAAATATTTACATACTTATTTTCACATATTTGCTGAGGAAAGTTTAATAGTGTTCACAACAAAGTTTTAACATAGTATAGATAGCTTTACTTTGTCATATGCTAGAGACTATGCCAAGTGCTTTTAAAGCATAATATTAATAAATGCTCCTATCAATTTTATTTCATACATACTCTAAGACCCCCATTTTAGTGTTAGAACTGCAGCTCAGTACATTATGTTTGTTGATTGAACATGTACAGTTCACAAAAATAAATTCAAAGCAAGTTAATCTAACCCTAAGACATGTACAATTCAGCAGACTTTAAAAATCTAAAATATCTGGCTAGTGACTAGGGAATATAAAATATTACGGATTAAAAAAAGCAGAAGAAACAAACAGTTCCAAAATGTTTTTGTGCCATGTTGAAGCAGTTTCTCCTTCTAAACAGAAGCTGCCTTGTGAGAGCAATCAAACCCATATTCTGAATATTCTAGGATAAAGCACAAATTGGAAGCTTTATGAAGTTAAAAAAAAAAAAAGGAAAAACAGTTGAGATAAAACTCAAATCATCAATGAGTGGGGACTGATATATAACCTATCAGGGAAGCCAAAGGAAAAATCTAAGTGAGGATAAAGGGAGGACATAAGCATTTCTACATAGAATATGAAGATATGAGGAAAAGTTAGGGAGCATCTATATACAAAACAATGGATGAGGATAAAACTTGAATATTTACTAAGAAACGAAAACCAAGAAGATTCAGGAAGTATCTTCTAAGAAAACTCCAAAATACAAACCAAACCAAACAAAAGGAGATTGTAGTAAAAAAATAAAGAAAAAATTGCTATCAGTAGCAGCTCCTGTGGGCATCAGTCAATGTGGGCAGGTGCAATGTGGAGGTCCTATAAAAACATTTTAGAACTGAAAAACAAAGTAGCTGAGGACACAGGTTGCACTGTGATCATATAACACATTAACTCTATGGAAAACAAGTTGCAAGTTATACATATAATATAAAAAAACATAAAATATGAAGAAAAGACACGTTTGTCATCAGGCAATAACATCTGTTAGTTTATAAATCTCAAAATAATAGAATAGAAAACCCTATTAAATGTGTTTAAAGCCTGACTAAGTCTAGTTTGAAATGATGTACATAGCAAATGGTTTATGCAAATACAGAGGAAGAATTAAGACCGGTAAAATATAATATAGTCTATATTCCCTTGTAGAAATTAATGATTCTTTAAACAGAAAGCGTCTGGAGAAGAAAAATGGGCCACAAAAGTTTTAGATATAGGAGCTTAAAGAACTAACTACTGAATAAAATGATTATGTAGAACAATTATTCTTTATTCCAGGAAACTGACTGATTATATGATGATATACTTGTGACCTGCAGCAGAAAATTCAAAGCAAATCGATATGAAGTATCTTATGTCTTATGTGGCTTCTCATATTTGGCTTCTGGTCCTTCACGTTTCTCCGTTCCCATTAAGTATTTATATGAAGAATGAGGCTCCTTAAAGAATTTCAACTGGTTGGAAATAGAGCTTCTTCAATCTCCTTGGACTTAACATTTTAAAGAATGTCTCTATGTGTGAGTAATTTTTATAAATGTATTGAGGACACTGTTGTTCTACTATAGACATGAAATAATGATTGTAACAATCAGGCTGTGCAAACATTAAAATGAGATGTCATCAGAAGTTAGTAAGAGCAGCCTGCTTTAATTAGTGCTGCCACTTCCTGAATTTCCCTTCATCCACTCTGTAAAATTGACATGCTTTTTATTCTGCATTGTATCAGAGTCATTTGAAAACACATCTGTTCCCTAAATTGCTGAAGACCTCAGAAGAATACTTCATTCTCAGTTCATCTCTCTCTATGCTAAGCCTATAAAATCACATTGAAAAAGTATCTAAGTTAAGCCGATTTCACCTGGTAATTCTAAGGCTGAGGTTGGAGTGCACATGCTCTGAGTAGAGGCTTATCTGAGATGACAAGAGTTAAGCAGACAATGAGATAGAAGAGAATTCTACTGTTTCAGAAATAGTGTTGTGTGATTTGGGGCAAGAAATTGCTTTGCTGGCGTTATTATTGTTCATCTCAGAACTTTCATTCTTGAAGTCCAAAGTTTATTCTGCAGTCTCAATTTTTTCTTCTTCATATTTGGATTTTAAAAAATCATATTGCAGATTTTACCTATACAAAATTATGTAAGTGGCAGTAGTAAAGGAATTTTCGTTTCATTTGAGATTTTCTTCATTGTCTTGGAGGAAAGATGACATATTATGGCATGGTAGGTTTTTATGAAGGTGCTATGGCATCCAAGATTCTGGGAGATAGCCAGAGAGTTCCTCTGGGAATACTAATTTCTTAGAGATACCTATGGATTGAGCCCTATTTTAGGACCTGGAAGTAAAAAGCGTCCTCTTTATTTGCCTGGAGTTAATAGGCCCATGGAAAACTTAGTTTCTAAAGGTGCAACTCTCTTCTATCTTATAGTATAATGCCTATTTCCTCTATTTCTTTCTGAAAAATCTGCATTTATCTATTTATTTATTTGTTTATTTTAAAAATTTGAGACAGGGTTTTACTAAGTTGCTCAAGCTGGCCTTGAACTTGCTTGCAATCCTTGTGCCTCAGACTCCCTAGTTGCTGGGATCAAAGGCATGGGCCACCGTGCCTGGCTACTCATTAAAATTTTCTATTGAAACATAGATAAAGCACTATGAAGCACTTAGAAATTTTTGACACCAAATCTTAATAAAGTTTAATCACATTTTATGAAAATTAACATGAACATATCTGTGAACTTGAGATTCTAATAAATTCTTCATGTGTGAGTTTAAAAATATATCTCACAATATTTTAAGAGCCTTTCAAGTTAATTAGCAGATATTGAGGAGAATTTACTAATACAATTAGCTGACTGAAGCCTCAATTGACTGATGCTTCCTCATGGAAAACCTATTCATTCTCCTTCTCTGTTTTCTTTTCAGAAAAACTTTAGTCTGTAAAGCATAATTCACACAAGATCTTCAGTACTGGAATTTCTTACCAACCACCATGTTTCTATAGGAGTAAATATAGCTACTAAGTGAAGCACATATATGCCAGAAATATATACTTGATTATAGTTTGTAAGAAAGAAAGTAGAAAAACTTCTTTGTCGCGACCCCTTACCCGCAAGGAAGACGCAACTCAGGAATCTTCTTTCAGCAGTTTATTCAGGCCTTTGATATTTCTTCTTCTCCTCTCGGATGCCCCTCCCAGCCTTAATAAAGCATCTCAAGCCCCAATGCAAAGCTGCCACGTGGAGCTTTCTCATAGGGTGGTGAAAAATCATGTGCCAACTCTCCCAAATAAGGAGTTGTTTGTCACAGACCACAGCGGAGCCAGCGCCATCTTGTAATGGCGACCATAGTCTGCAGAAACGGCAGAAGCGGCTCACCACAGTTCCCCCTTTTCTGTTTTCTTAAAACAATACAGGCGAGAGTAGAGGTCCTATCCCACTGTGCAGAAGTGGCTGCATAGTATGACTAAGTCCTAAGGAGGGCCCTTCCCCAGATCTGAGGCCATATCAGCCGACACCTTTTTTCGTGGGGCGGGGCGTGGACGCGTCTAACCCCCATGCAATAGGACATGCTCTCCTTGAGGTCCACGTCAAGGATCACTCAAGTGCAGTGCCTTGCCTCGCATCCTGTATCGTGATGATGGTGGACGAAGGGGGATAGCTGAGGCTGAACTGTGGCTGTTTATAATGACAAACAAGTTGACAGCACCCTGAAAGAAAGGCACGGACTTTAAGACGATAGAAAAGCACTAGTGTGGAAACCCATCTGCGTGCAATGGCAGTAAGACCGGCAGAGTGCAAGGGCTTTCCAACACTAAGAGAATAACAAGGAAAGTCATGTCGATCCCAGTGCAATGTTATAATAACTTGGGGTGTAACGACCATGTCAAAGGTTTACTGCTTAAGATGCGCAAGCCAGACTTGAGGTGAGTTGCCATTTTCTAAAGCTGCAAGAGCTTGCATGATCATAGCCTTATCGTGAGCACTGCGGGCCTTAAGGCGACAGAGAAACCACAAACAGAGGAACATACCGAAGCAACACATTGCACCAAAAATGCCTACCCCCACCCACTCTTTGAAGAAGGAAAAAGCAGAAGATATCCAATCGGTGAATTGACCCAAAGTCATGGGATCGACACGGGTACTGTTCAAGACAGCTATCTGAGTTAGTTGAGACTGGATCATGTCTTCCGCTGCCATGGACCAATTTCCGGCCAAATATTCGCCAATGATGCGGGAGGCATTCCTGGAATCATTAAATCTGACAGAGGTTATGCATAAATGTGCACGTTGGTCAACACAACCCAAAAGCACCAATTCGGCCAATTCTTCTACCTGAGCTTGGAGTAAATCTATTTTTTGGTTGGCAGCTAAAATCCCTGACAAAATATGTTGATTAATTGTATTTTGGGATTCAAGTATGGTGGAAGTTTGTTGAACAACTTGATTAATGGTGGCAGCAGTTTGTACTTGACTGGCCATGGCCACTCCGGCCGTAACCGCTGCAGCAGCAGATACCGCCACAGCTGTCACTATAGCTGCCGTAATTCCAAAATCTCTACGGGTTCTAATCAATTCAACAATAGGAAAAGATTCTGGATCTGCAGTAACCGGGATTGGGACAAAGGTTGGAATTTTCATAACCATTGCCGTAGTCCAGGAGCCATTCCAACACTCAGACAAATAGCAAGTAACATTAGAACAATCAAGCATCCCCTGTAATGTAACATTAGCCAAAAGAAACAGGAATGGAGATTGGAGACAGACTGCTGCGGAGGGTAATGTAGCATTAGATAATTGTGAATTATTTGCAGAAATTTTAAGCCTCCTACCTCGCTCCGAGTCTTGTGTTGTGCCAGAAACATTAAACAGCCAACTTTGGACTCCTAATATTTCCCTGGGGAAACACAAGCACAGACTAGACTAGCCCAATCTGAGGGAGTCATACAAAATCTAGTAAGTCCCTCCACCTGAGTGAGAGTGAAAGCGGCATCTATGCCATAAGTGCAGACAGATTCTGCCAAGGTTTTAATTATCTTAAAGTCTAAAGGCTCATGATATCTTCCCCTGTTATTGTCCTGAAATACGGGGTATGCAATTCCCATACCTGTATTAACTGTCCTCCAAACCTGCGCATGAAAAGATCTCCCGGAACCTTGGCTCCCCCCCACATACGGGGGTGGGGCAACTGGCACCATATCTTCTTCTAGATATTCTACCTCCTCCTCCTCAGAGTTTCCCTTCCCCTTCTTACAGTAGGCCTGCGTGCCCTGTGTCTCCTTTTTTTTCTTTTTCATTTTTATCTTACGTAGTTGTTGTAACAATATATCAAGGTCCTCAGAACTCTCTGAGTCGCTTGTGTTCTCAGGCGTTTTTAATTCGGTCAAGTCTGGGTAGAGCCTTCTCCTATTTTTATTTTCAGGCTCTTTTGCCTTCTCACTACTCTTACTCTTAATACTCTCTGCCACTTCACTATGTGATCCTTCAGATTTTTCCTCATGTAGTTGTTCAAGAACGGCCTGACCCTCACTCACAGCTTCTTGGCATTTACCATCTGTTATACAACCTCTAACTAACTTCCAAAGTGGTATAACACCACCCTCTAAGGTGCCTTGCTCACGAGCGAAATCTAGATCTTTCCCTAATTTATCCCAGCTAGGTACAGTAAGGCTGCCTGAAAATGCAAACCACGGTGCAGCGATATCTATCTTCTGTAAAAATCTCTGTAAAGTACTATGTTTCACTTCCAGGCCCTTGGAACGTAACAGGCCATCTAGGGCCAGGAGAAGCGGACTTGAAGATGCGGCACCCATGACACAACAACAAAAGAAGCACAAAAAACAAAAGCGAAATGACACAACAAAAAAAAACACAGAAAACAAAAGCGAAAGTACACAGTGCAGCTGCAATAAAATGTAATGCTCTCTCTTTCTTTACAGAGGAGCTGCCCCGCTTTGGTCGCGGATCCCACTTACTTGGGACTAACCCCGCTTTGGTCGCGGATCCCACTTACCTGGGACTAACCGGTGCACCACCCCTGACTGCTGAAAGTTCTGGTTCCCGAGTTTTGGCACCACTTGTCGTGACCCCTTGCCCGCAAGGAAGACGCAACTCAGGAATCTTCTTTCAGCAGTTTATTCAGGCCTTTGATATTTCTTCTTCTCCTCTCGGATGCCCCTCCCAGCCTTAATAAAGCATCTCAAGCCCCAATGCAAAGCTGCCACGTGGAGCTTTCTCATAGGGTGGTGAAAAATCATGTGCCAACTCTCCCAAATAAGGAGTTGTTTGTCACAGACCACAGCGGAGCCAGCGCCATCTTGTAATGGCGACCATAGTCTGCAAAAACGGCAGAAGCGGCTCACCACACTTCTTTTTTGAAAACATTTGGAAACAGAAAACAGCTCTTTCTGATGTTTAAAGTCAATGTTGTTGGATCAATCTGATGTTGGATCAATCAACAGAAACGTATGCATGTTGTTTTATTTTTTTGTCTGTTGAAAAGACAGTACTTTATTGAGTAGGCTTTATACATTTGTCAAAAATCAGATGACTATATCTCTGAGAGCTTATTACTAGGCTCTCTGTTCTCTTCCATTGATTCTTGTTTTTTCCCTTAACCAATGTCACATTGTCCTCATGAATGTAACTCATAGCAACTTTTGAAATTGGTAGTATAATTCCTCTTCCAACATTATTCTTTTTTCCTTACATTGTTATGTGTGCACCTTTACTCTTCAAAATAAGTTTGAGTCAGTACCTTGGGCATAGTTTGGATTTAGTGAGAATGCTTATTTAATAAAGATAGCTACCATTCAGTGAGTACCAGTGTTCACATGTATATGATACAGATTAAAAATAGTTCCTATCACATAGATTTAAAAATTATGTTTTTTGTTTCTGCATGTTGTTTTATACTGTTATGAAGAATTTCCTATATTTTATAATAAGAATTCCGTTGCAAAGGCAATGATTGCCTGCTCAGTGCAATCATTGAATTTGCTGTTCTTAAAAAGTAAATATTATCTGCTTCTTACAATGAAAAGAACCTTTATTTGGCTCTGAAATCTGCCACTAACCTCTAATAAATAATTTGGTACGATTGTGAACATTTTTTCTCTATAAATGACAGATATGGGATAGATTTCAAATGTATCAACTCAAATACTTCATCATTCTAAGGTTATTGTATATGGAATGCTCCCTTAGGTAAAACAGAGAGAATTCCAGCTATATATTCTCAGCCTGGAATTGTGAGTGTGTTCCAATTGGGTACACTGGGAGGAGAGAGGTAGATTAAAAAGATGCACTGTCCCCAGTGAAGGAGAAGAGGTTGTAGTGTTTATCCATCAATCTGTCCGTTATTGGTTAAGGTAAGCTTACTACTGCTGCAAATCTAGGTAATATCTATGCATGATTTAGGTGGACTCTAATCACTTGAAAATATTTCTTGAGGCAATAAACAGGAAGATAAGGAAGTGAGTGCTTGAGGAGGTATATAAACAATAAAGGAGGGCCAATGGAAAACATGAGGGAACTGTATGTTGGAGGTTAAATGTCCCCCAAGCCCGATGTGTTAAAGGCTTGGTTCCAAGATGGCACTCTTGGGAGATGGCAGAACCTTTGTGGTGTATTTAGGTAATTTGGGGCAAGCCATCAGAGGAGAGTTTGGAATTCCAGCCTCTCCTCCATCTCTGTGTTTCCAAAGTTTGCTGAGTCTGATTCACCTTGTATTCGTGCTACAATGTGTTGTCTTCTGCAGTCCAAAACAATGAGGTCAATTTATCATGGACTGGTACCTCCAAAAATGTGAGTGAAAATAAACTTTATTCAATATAAGTTGATTATCTCAAGTTTTGTTAATGTGAGGGAAAGCTGATGAACATAACCTAAAAATATCTTTTACCTTACCTTGTAAGTAGTTGTTTTAACCATTTGCATTACAATAACAGAATACCATAGACAGGGTAATTTATAAACAACAACTTCTCACAGTTCTGCAAAGTCCAAGATCAAGGCACCTGCTGTTTAAATTTTGGTAAGAGCTGCTTTCTGTTTCCAAAATGGTGTCTTATTGCTGTTTCCTCCAGAGGAGATGAATGCTTTGTCCTCAAATGGTATAAAGGATAGAAGGTAATGAACCTAATCCTTCAAACTCTTTTTATGAAGACCCTAATCCCATCCATGAGAGCTCTTACCTCATGATTTAATCGCCTTCTAATGGTTCTACCCCTTACTATCACACTGGCAATTAAGTTTCAACATGAAATTTCAGGGATACATTCAGACCATAACACTAATCACCTGTACTAGTGGCACAGGTGTCTCATAATAGGCCACCTGTCTTCCTTTATTCTGCCAAGAAAAGAGATTTTTGGTATATAAATGGTACAAGGCTAGAAAAAAATTGAATCTCTTCTTTATATCCTCAGTTCAAATATATATGACCTCTCATGAGCTAATAAAATAGTCCCCAAATTATTTTCTATCTGTAGTCTCCCTTATATTTATAAAGCAGTAGTCAAAGTTCTAACTCTTCTCCTCCTCACTTCTGTCATTAGCAGAACTGGTTTGAACACCATAAAGAATACTCTTATCAACACCATAACTATGTTGTTCTTTGAAGACATCAAATGCATTAATCCTCTCCTCTACTACTCTTCAGTATGTCTCTTTTATGGCCACCTCAATAGCTGATAACTACCTGAAACTTCACCTATTATAAAGTTTTGTTCTGATATATGACTTTTCCCTAAACTTCTTCATAGTTCATTTCCAATATCTGATTTTAACTCACTTAGAATTATAGTTTTGTGGCTTCTCTTTTGCCTATAGTCACTTCTAATACTCATTTCCCTTCTAATGTAGCCTGTACTAATGACAAGATATATAAATGATCACTTTCAATACCCTAGCTCTAGAATTATTCATTCATTCATTCATTTCTTCATCCATTAACATTACACGTCACTGTGCCAGGAACTGGGAATACAAATATAAATGAAAATTTATTCCTGTCTTCAAGGTACTCACGCTCCAGGAGAGGTAAAGGAAATAGACTTCATTAACAGACAACATCAATAAAATATAGAGAAATAAACAGCATGAATTTGAGCTCTAATGCATATCCAGCCTGGTGGGATCATGGAAGAATTCCTTAAGCGGCATTCAATGAGATGGATTTTAAATAATAAATCAAAGTTAGCCAGCCATGGAGCAGGCTGAGGACATTCTAGTTGAAGGACACAACATTAATGAAGACAGAAGTTATATCATACTATGTTGTGTGCAGGGAATTATAAGCACTTCACTATTTCTGGTACATGAGTTGAGAAGGAACTGACCAGAGATAGAGAAATAATAACCTTATGGTGCATTTCAGCATCATATTGAAGGACTACGATGTCAGCTTTTAGGTGATTTTCTATTACACTTTTATTTTTATTTCCTAACCATTTCACTAGAACTCTTCTTAAAAACATTTTCATGGAAAAGCTCTCAATGGTGGGAGCATTCCACCATCAAACTTCTATAGCCCAGAAACAAAATAGTGAAAGAACAGCTGATCAGAAAGATGCTGGTGCCCAGGGAAGGCATTTCCTGAGGGTAACTCCAGGAAGCTAACAGAGAACCTCATACATGAACAATGGAACTTACAGAGGAGTATCCCACAGACACCAGTCATTGCACAGTGTGCCCAGATATATGCCCATCGACCCAGGACCTGTGTACTCCAGAGGGGGCAGCAACACTACACCTCTCATGGACCACACAGCACCGCATCAACAAGACTACAGTAACTCTACCTCAGACCACCACACCCTGTGCACTATGAAAAAAACATGTAAAAGCCCATAATTTATTTGACTACACTAGATACATGAAGCTGTTCTTCAGAAGGTAACATACACAAATGCACCCCCTACCTAGAAAACTTCCAAGTCAAAGACAATTAGGGATCATTTCTTTTGATTACCAAAATGCTAGTAGGTACTTGGACACACCACAGATCAGACAGGGGCCTCCTAGAATTATATTAGAGGTGAATTTGTATGATCACTATCTCCATACTGAGAGAAACTTAAAGGTAAAGCTGAGGAGTGATGACCATCTGCTAAAGGTCACAAATCCTAATGATATCTAAATCAGGAAGATTGAATAAGAAATCTAACCACCTCAAATAGCTTGGCAAGGAATATCACAAATACCTCTATTGTCAGTTTTTATTTTACAGATATCATTACTTTATGTGTTGAATCAATATTTCTCTTGTGATTTAAAATTGCAATCCTCAATGCAATTGATTGTATTTCTTCTGTTGTTTTAAAATATTAACTTGAATCATTGTTTTTATCTTTCTTTTCTTAGCTCAGGTTCACACTAGCTGCTCCTGGTCTTTTTTTTTTTTTTTCCATCTTGGGTTACCTTCTCCTGCCTCAAATCTACTCCCCACGCCACAGGTTTTTCTTACTTTTACCTTAGTTGTATTATTATTTTTTTCTTTTCTCTTTCATTCCCTTTGCCCACTTTTTCTCTTTTTAGCTCCTATGTAGCTTAACAACAATTTTACTATACTTAATATCGTATTTCTCAACCTATTCAAGAACATTACTATAATTCTATACTTCAATTAGTAGGATTGGGGAGAACATTTTCAATTAATTTTTCCATAAGTGACATACACCATAAGGTTTTTGTATGTCATTCATTTTTCCATAAGGTTTTTGTATGTCACTTTTTGCCCTTTACTGCATTCCCCTCTTGTCTAATTCACTGTGTGTGTGTGTGTGTGTCAGTGTCTGCATAAGCCACATCAATGCTTATAGAAATAACTTCTTTCATCCTATCAAAACACAATAGAATAAAATTAGAGATCAACAACAAGATAAAAAACAAACCATTTTAACTTGGAGATTCTATAATATGCTTCTGAATGAGGAATGGTCATAGAAGAAATGAGGGAGAAATACAAAATTATTAGAAACATATGGGAAAAGAGAACATATTGAAATCTCTGAGACAGTATAAGGCAGTTTTAAAAGGAAAGTTTAAAGCATTGAGGGCCTACATTAGAAAAAAGAAAAGATAAGAAAAAACAGAAATATACCAAATAAGTAATCTAATGTTATATCTAATGTTATATTTTTTGAAAACTAATTCCAAATTCAGTAGAAGACAGGAAATAATTAAGATCAGAACCAAAATTAATAAAATTGAGAATAAAAAAATACATAGTGTCAATGCAACAAAGAGCTGATTCCTTTGAAAAGATAAAGAAATTGAATAAACCTCTAGAAAAACTAACCAAAAGAGAGAAAATACCCAAATCAACCAGATAAGATACGAAAAATAAGATATCACCATTGACAATTTTTAAACTAAGAGGAACATTAGGAAGAGTTTTAAAAATTTATACTCCAATAAACTGGAAAATATTGAAGATAATGACAGACTTACACACACACACACACACACACACACACACACACATGATCTACTCACATTAAACCAAGAGGATATAGAAACAGACCAATATCAAACAATGATATTGGAACAGCAATTTGAACAAAGAAAGGCCCAGGACCAGATGTATTCTCAGCCAAGTTCTAAAGGATCTTTGAAGAAGAACTAATGTCAATCTTTCTCAAATTATTCCATGAAACAGAAGGGGAGGCAACACTTTCAAATTCATTCTATGAAGCCATCATCACTCTGATACAAAAACCAAAGACACATCAAGGAAAAAACAAAACAAAAAACTAAAGTCCAATATGTCTGATAACACAGATGTAAAAATCCAGGATAAAATGTAAGCGGACTGCTTTCAAAAACACATTAAGAGGATTGTACACTATGATCAAGTGGGTTTCATCTGAGCATGCAAGGTTGGTTCAACATACAAAAATCAACGTATGTAAGTTACCACATAAATTGAATTAAAAGGCAAGAATCATATGATCATCTCAATGGATGCCGAAAAAAGCCTTTTACAAAATCTAGTACACATTCATGTTAAAAACATGGGATAGAATTATGTACTTTAACATTGTAAAAAGAAACTAGGGATAGAATGTATGTACTTTAACATTGTAAAGGCAATAAATGAAAAACCCAAAGATCACATCACAGGGAACAAAGAAAAACTGAAAGCATTCCCTCTAAAATCATGAACGAAACAAGTATGTCCACTCGCACCAACCCCCTTCAATATAAGTATTGAGACTTAAGCCACAGCAATCATGCAAGGAAAAGAAATTAAAGGGATACAAAAAGAAAAGGAAGTCAAACTATCTCTGTTTGCTGATGACATGATCCTATAGGTAGAAGACTCAAAAAGACTTCTAGAGCTGATAAACAAAATCAGTAAAGTATCAGGATACAAGATAAACATACAAAAATTAATAACTTTCTTATATTCTAATAAAGAATTCTATAAGAATTCAGAAAAAAACTATTCTGTTCAAAAAAATGTCAATCAATCAAACAAACTTGGGAATAAATCTAATGAAGAAGATGGAAAGACCACTACAATGAAAACCACAGAATATGGAAGAAAGAAATTGAATAAGATCATAGAAAATGGAAAGACCTTTCATGTTCTTGGAAAGGCAGAAATAATATTGTCAAAATGATCATACTACCAAAAGTGACATACAAATTCAATGCAATCTCCACTAAAATGCCAATAATATTTGTTACAGAATTAGGAATTCACAGTCAGAAAAAAATTCATGGATAAGAATAAAAGACCCAGAATATCTAAAGCAACACTAAGCAAGATGAGTAATGCTGGAGGTATCATAATATCTGATCTCAAATTATACTACATAACTGTGGTAACAAAAACAGCATGGTATTGCTATCAAAATACCACATAGAAAAATAAAATACAAGAAACAAAGATAAACCCACATAGATACTATCATCTGATACTTGACATTGCCAAAAGGATCCATTGGAACTGAGATAGTCATTTTAACAAATGGTTCTAGGAAAACTTGTATCTACACACAGAAAAAATAAACTAATTCCCTATATTTCACCCTACAAAAAGTAAATTCTAAGTGAATGAAAGATCTATGAATCAAACCAGAAACAGTGAAACTGCTATAAGAAAGTGGAGAATCAACAATCTAACATATTGATGCAGGCACGAAATTCCTTAACAAAATTCCTAAAGCTCAAGAATTAAAATCAAGAATCAATAAATGGTATGGCATCAAATTAAGAAGCTTCTTTCTCAGCTAAGAGACAATAAAGAGAGCCTACAGAAGAGAAGAGCCTACATAATTAAAGAAAATCTTTGCTAGTTATTTATTCATCAGGATTAATATCCAAAATGCATTAGGAATTAAAAAAACTTAACAAAAACAGCAACAACAAAATAACAAAATCAATAATGGGCAAAGGAAACAGACATTTCTCAAAAGAAAAAATTGTAAATTGCCAAGCTATAAATTTAAAAAATGGTCAACACCACTAGCAATCAAGAAAATGCAAGTCAAAACTTCATTGAGATTTTATCTTATTCAAGTTAGATTGGCAATCATCAAGAATACAAATAATAATAAGTGATGGTGAGGATGTGGGGGGAAAATTACATTGATATAATGTTGGTGGGACTGGAAATCAATATAACTAATTTGGAAGGCTGTATACAGATTCCACAGAAGAGCTTCAGGAATGAAACCACTATATGGGCTCAGCTATCCCACTTACTGGTATTTACCCAAAAGAACTAAAATCAACATATAACAGTTTTAAAGGCATATCAATGTTTATAGTGGCACAATTCCCAATAGTCAAGTTATGGAACCAGCCCAGTTTCCTGTCAACAGAAAAAATAAATAAAGAAAATGTAACACACACACACACACACACACACACACACACACACACACATATATATATATATATATATATATATATATATAAATTTTACTCATCCATAAAGAAGAAGGAAATTATGGAATTTTAAGGTAAATGAATGGAACTCGAGAATGTCATAATAAGTGAAATAAGCAAGACTCAGAAAGTAAAAGGTCAAATGTTTTTCTTGTATGCAGACCCTAGAGTGAAATCATGAATAAAAGCAGGGTAGGAGTGGGTACCACAAAGACACAAGGGATATAACTGGAGAAGAGGAAACAGATTGAGGAGGAAGGAAGAAAAAAGGGGAAAACGAGAAAGTATGCAATGAAACTGAACAAATTATGCTATGTGTATATATGAATATACCACTAATGTATTTGTATAAATGCCAATTAAAAATAAATAGAAGGAAGAACACAAGAATAGAGGAAAGGGAACAGAGGTAGGGAGGCGTTGAGGGAAAGTGGAAGTACTGGGGATTGAAATGGAGTAAATAATTCCATGTATGATTATGCCAAAATGAATCCCACTCTTAATTATATCTATAATACACTTATAAAAACATTTGTAAAATCTTCATGGAATTTTGACTTTCTACCTCCAGTGGGAAATTTTATAATTTTACTTAGAAATGTATTTCCATCAATACTCCCCTTGCTTTGAAGTTTTTCCTTCCCGGATTCTTTTTAATATTTGATTAATTTGTATTAACCAAATATTAAAAAGAATCCGGGAAGGAAAAAAAACTGCACAATGTTAATAGGTTCTGTATATTTCCATAACTGTATACAGCAAGTACTAATTAAATCTAGCCTCCCTATCTCTACCCTTACCATGACTGACATCCTTCCCATCTCCAATAATCAACATTCCTTATTCAGGCCAACATTTTAAAATTCCACATATGAGATAGAACATATGATACTTGTGTTTCTGTGTCTAGCTCATTTCACTTAACGTAGTGTCCTGTAGTTCCATCCATTTTGTTGCAAATGATAGGATCTCATCCTTCTATAGGGCTGAATAATATTTCATTGTTTATATATATCAAACTTTCTTTAGCTATTCATCTGTTGATAGGGATCTGAGATCTAAAGCTCTGAAACTACTATAATAAAACAAGAAACATGTCAAGACATTGGCATAAGCAATGATTTTTTAATAGGAGCCTAAACTTCTTGTTATAAAATCATATCTGAAGAGTTAAGGTAATATGGAAAATATAGACCAAATTAATTTAGTCCAATCTCAAACAGGGAGAGCTTGATAGAAGAAAGTACTTAGCTAAGGTGGGTGGGATTGGAGGCCTGAAAACTTGATTTGGAGGGCTCGGTGAGTTCATACAGGAAATTAAAACTCAACAGGATTTTCTAGGAATTTCAGTTGAAGTGGACATGAAGTTCAGAAAACAAGAAGTAATCATAGATTCCTCCTCTTCTTTCCATAGATCAAGTTTTCAATCACCAAGACTCACGAAGGCTACCCCCTATACCCCATCTTGGGTGTTCTCCACCCCATTCTGTCATGACCACTGTATCTCACAGGTCCCATGGAACAAAGCTGCTTATTGAGGTCTCTCCTTTCTAATTCACCCTCAATCTGCTGCGAAGTAAACTATTCTTCAAATGTCACCATCTGTGAGATCCTCTGTTCATTTTAATTTCTAACAATGACAACCTATTGCCATTTCCTGTATATTCCCAGAAATTTCATGTCCATACATTTTTACCTGCTACTCCCTTTGTTTGTACTGCCTTGTCCCATTTGTTAATATGCCTGTTGTTCTTCTTATTCAAAATGAAGTTTTTCTGCTAGTTTGGGGGATTTGTATATCCCTTAAAGTATCTATCACCTCTTGTTACAAGTTATACTTACTGATTTACATCTCTATGGAACGCAACTCTTGAGTTATTGTGTCTCCATTGTTTGGAACACATTAGTTGATATTGATGATCACCACGTCAGCCTAGGATTTGACTTCCTTAGCAAGACCCTTCAAGCTCAAGAAATAAAATAAACAATCAATAAATGGACTGGATTCAAATAAAAAGCTTCTTCTCAGCAAAGAAAAGTATCAATAATATGAGGAGAGAGCTTTTGCAGATTGGGAGAAAATATTTACCACATGCACCTCTGATAAAGCATTAATCTCTAGGATATATAAAGAACTAAAAAAACTTAATACCAAAAAATAAATAACCCAATCAATAAATAGGCTAAGGAACTGAACAGACATTTCACAGAAGAAGAAATGCAATCAATCAACAAATATATGCAAAAGTGTTCAACATCTCTGGCAATTAGAGAAATGTAAATCTCAAAACTACACTAAGATTTCATCTCATGCCAGTTAAATGGCAATCATCAAGAATATATGCAACAATAAATGTTGGCAAGGATGTGGGGGAAAAGTACACTCATACATTGCTGGTGGGATTGCAAATTGGTACAACCACTCTGTAAATCAGTATAGAGATTCCTTGGAAAACTCAGAATGGAAGCACTATTAGACTCAGCTATCACACTCCTTGGTTTATACCCAAAGGACTTAAAAACAGCATACTACCGTGGTGCAGCCACATCAATGTTTATAGCAGCTCAATTCACAATAACTAAATAATGGACCCAGTCTAGGTGTCCTTCAATAAATTAATGGATAAAGAAAATGTGGTTTATATATTCAATGGAATATTACTCAGCTTTAAAGAAGAGTGAAATTATGGCATTTGCCAGTAAATGCATGGAGTTTTAGAATATCATACTAAACCAAATAAGCCAATTACAAAAAACCAAAGGCCAAATGTTTTCTCTAATATGTGGATGCTAATTCACAATGAGGGGGCACTTGTGAAGAACAGAGTTACCTTAGATGAGGTAGAGGGAAGTGAAGGGAGGGGAGGGGAGGAGATGTGGGGATAGGAAGGATAGTGGAATGAAAAAGACATTATTATTATATATATATATATATATATATATATATATATATATATATATATATATGACTGCATGGCCGATATGATTCTACAACATGTATACTCAGAAAAATAAGAAAATATGCCTCATCTATGTATGATATATCAAAGGCATAAATGCATTTTACTGACATGTATAACTAATTAAAAATTAAAAAATTAAAAATTAAAAAAGTAAATGTATATGAAAGTGGCTCCAAGACCATTTTCATTTCTTCCCATATTCATTGTATTTAGCAAGCTGCCAAAGTACAGGCAACTGAATTGATTTACTATCAGAATTCACTTTGAACTAAGTCAGAGTCAATAATCTCCATCAAAAGTTAGTCATGCATCCTTTGCTTACTTTTATAAAATATAAAATTCACTATAAATTTTTACTTATGTTGCTAAAGCATTACATTAGGGTATACAAGTATTTTTATTGTTCTTTGAACATTTACCAGGTATCTTATTAACTTCTAGTAAACTCAATCGTGACAAAGACAGTGCTCATCATATTGCAACTTTCTCAGGCTTTCTTCCTGTTAGGTTGGAACAATGTGCCTAATTGTGGCAAATGAACCATGATCAGATGTGCTATGGATCAATTCCAGTCACATTTATTAAAGGCTATGGTTCTACCTTCAACATCCTCATCTTCTCAAATGTTCATATCGCAGGATGGAGTGAGCTGAAATCCTCTGATAACTGGGTAGGACAGTCCCTACTAGTTGGCTTAGAATTCATATAGGAAATAGGCATGGTGGCACATGCCTGTAATCCTAAAAACTTAGGAGGCTGAGGCAGGAAGATCACAAGTTTAAGGCTAGACTTAGCATCTTAGCAAGAGTCCAAATTTAAGAGAGACTCTGTCTTACAGAAAATAAAAAGACAAAAAGAAATTAGGTATGTAGGTTGGAGATAAAGTGCCTCTGGGTTCAATCCCCAGCACCAACAAACATAATGAAATAAAGAAATAGTGAAGCATCAACTATTATTGTGTGTACATTATATACTTCATAATTTGAAAAATCAATGATTAAATTACTGAAATCTATAGGATTTTGGAGTCATTACATTCAGGGTTAACATGGAGAATTAAATACAAACCTAATATTAAGATTCAATTTGAAATAGTGATGTTATATATAGTAATTGTGGCTGAGGTGGTTGACATAGTTTTTACTTTGTTAAAATTAAAAACTTTATTATGTATAAAACCCCACAACAAAAATTAAAATTCTAGGTTCTTATATATATGTAAGGATAATGTATGGTGGTTGTTGTTTCTTTATGTTTCATCATAACTCTCAGTGTTCATCTTAATAGTTAACAATTAAACATGGTTCAACTAGAAAATTAAATAACATATATTGCAAACTTATAGCATTGGGCAAAGGATGTGCAACAGTTAAAGGTATAGTTAATCTGGTTTCTAGAATTTGAGAACAATTGTGTTGGTCAATGTAATTATTTATGTGATGATAGCATAAGAAATATATTTAGGTAATTCACACTTCAATTTTTGTGCATTTCAAAATGCCCTACACAAATGAAGTACCATGACCTGCATGTCCTCTGGAAGTCTTAGTTCATACAGATGGAATTCTCTATTAAGACTGTTTCCTATTATGGAAACTTATGTATTTTAAAGGTCATTTTTACTGAAAACATGAGTTGAAAAGGTTGCATAAAATCTACCAAAGAGAGGGCATTATGTATGCAGAAAAATATGAACATAAGAATCAGAAAGTAAGAGTTATTTTAAAAGAAATACCCAGGTAAAAGGAATTCATTGTAGTAGCAAGGCAATCTTCCTTGCTGTGATTCTCACAAAAAAAATATAAAAATAGTTTAAAGTGGATTGTATAAGTTGGTGATAAGAATTCTGGATATAAAAATACAAGTAAAAATAATGTGTCAAAGAAATTCAAATTATATTTCTATGTAATAAGGAAATGGAATTAGATATGTTGTGCTTTTGCAGCATCGACCATGGTTAATAATTCCAACACAAAATGAAGCTTTTTATAGTGTAAAGCAAATATTTCCAAAAGATAAATGAAGAATTATGCTATTCTGTCTATGGTTTGTGAATAACTGATATTTTAAACTTCTTAAACTCAAAGAAACTTCAGTATGCCATTTTGAATGCCATCATTTTGATCAACCAAATGATGGCAGATGTCTTTGCTAGAAGATAGAACGACTATTAAAATCAATGAAGAAGACAGATAGTAAAACAAACAAACAACAAAACCATGGCAAATATTGGCAATGATGTTCATGCTTGTTTTGGATGGCTTCATGTATCCCTTTCAGAAACAGGAGCAGCATTATTGTTATTTTTTATTATATGGCATACATTTTGTTAAATATTGTAATAAAAGAACTAGTTTAGTGCATGTAACAACTTCATGGAGTAGAAACTATTGTTATTTCTACTTTTCTTAAAGAAAATTGTGGTTTAATTTGAACTTGCATCAGTCTGATTACGGAGTTAGAGTCTTAACCAGAACGCTTGGATGTTTTATGGCTCTATGTTGGTCTTCAGGTCTGATGAATATATTGCATCTGTAACAATACTGGTGTAATTTTATTTTAAAGAGGAGAACAAAACTTCTGGGTGATAGGTAATTTCTTGCACTGGTTCATTCCTAAACCATGAATTTTTTGAAAGATTTAGTATCATCTCAAGGAGTGAATCCATAGACAAGAGTGAAAGCTATGGGATGCTAAGAATCATAGTATTATTTTATCGTTCAAAGAAAGACACTATTATTATCCTGGTTTTACACATAATGAAAATGCAGAAAAGTTAAGAGACAAACCTAGTATTACAATACAAGTAAGTTTGGGGCGGGGGCAATAATCACTTAGCCTTATGTCTATGTATCTATTTCATAGCAAAATTTTCTAGGATTTAGAAAGTTTGGTCATGAAGTGGATTTAATATGACATTAAACATAAGCCTACAAATTATATTAAGCACAAATATTTTCACAAAAAATGTGTCTTTAATTATCACATACTTGAAGCTTTCAATACTCTTCCTGGCCAGGATATGCAGATATAACAATGCTATTTGGTATTTAAAATGCCCAGGATTCTTACATAGCTATCTATTCTTTTCTACTGAAATTTAGGGTATAATATAAACTTATACCTAAATATAATTTCCTTGGACCTGTCTAGGACAAAATTCTAACTACTCCTCATGTGACATATATACTCTGAATAAGTTCTGAAAATGTTTGGGATTTATCTAGGAATTTATTTTGCGTTTTAAGAGTTGTTCATTCTAATAAACAGAATTTAATTTATTATTATTGTTTTAAGGGACAGGGTAAGTAGATAATTCTCTAAAGTATATGAGTAAACTTTTCCATAGTCCACACTATCTGAAAAGAATTTTTTGATGAACAGAATTAGTTTTTATTTTAGTCCACAAACTTAAGTCTTTGGAAATAAATCAGATAGTATAGTACAAATGTGTCTTACTTTTTATATTTCTAAAGATGATTTTTTTCTCCTGCTAAAAGTCATATTATTTACATTTTTGATGATGAAAATATATCAGATAATCACAAAATGCATCAGAAAATAATTTTACTTTATCATTATCAACAGTCCAAACCTTATTGAGGATGATTTTATCTATTCCCCCACATCATATTTTCAGTTTTCCTTTACTTTAATCCTTATTCTTTTCATGGGTGATGGATGACATTATAGATATTGTGATTAAGGAAAAGAAAAAAAATATAATAATATGATTTTTTATATTGTATAGTTATATTCAGTAATCTCCAGACCATGTAATCATAAGATGATTAATATCAAGTAACAATGACAATGATAAAAATTAGAATTTTGACTCCTACTATTTTTATAAGGAATTATGGAAATATATAGGGTATTATACAGGTTTTATGAAGTAATTCTGATGAAGACCTCTTGGGAGTTTCATTTTCTTTTGGAATTTAATAAGTATAATCAACTGGAATTGTCTTGAGTTATATTAACTAAGCTTAGAGGATAGAATAGCCAACTTTTCTTACAGATATTCCTTTTACTATCTTTGGAAGATCTCAAAACATATATTTTTTAAAACTGCATTTCCTCATCAATTGGTATATTCAATATTTTTTTTTCATCCTGAATTAAATTTTGTGATTAAATAATAAATCATGACCTTCAATCCTGAGATTTTTTTTCTTCTCCATATTATGTAGCAATTGTATTATTTTTGAAAATATTTTACTTATTGATTTTTTTCCTAAGATATATCTTTATTCATAGTTGTTCTTGGTTTCCAGTTTGAAATGAGTGCTTTCCCATTGTTGGGTGCTTTGTGTCATGAACTTGTAAGGCCCATATCATAATGAGACTTCTGACAAGGACCCTGAGGAACCAGCATTTCTACAGGGGAGATAAAATTTGCACATGCTAGCTTATTTTTCAATTTTCATCTGATATAACATGCACTTATGAAATATAAATTATGAAATGTAAACTTATAAAATATAAACTCATGAAATATAAATGTTGGGACATTGGAAAATGTAGTTGAATAGTGATGAAAAAAATCATAATATAAGTACAATCAAAGATTTTAACCTTTTGGTTTGAGTTTGAGACATTATATTGTCTGTTCCTATGGAAAGAAAGGCCAACAAAATTTTCTCAAAACCTGAAAGTTGTTATCAGTCTCTGTATTTCCCTATTATCTCAGGATTTTCGTGAGATAATGTCACCAAAGGAGATGAGGTTATAGAAAAAAGTAGTGAACTTAAAAAGTTGTTAGTGAAAAAAATTTTTTTCCACTTCTTTGGCTCTCTGTAGTAATGTCTCCTGCATTGATCAGCAATAAAAATGACTTCTGATCATACTTTTTGAAAAATGTTTCTGGTACTCAGAGAAAACAATTTGTTCCAGGGAAAATTGAAGACATCATCATTCTGTTGTTAATTGCTAGAAGCAATGAAAATAAAACCCGTGCATGCTTATGTTGATGAGAGATTTGCCAAGACTTCATTAATTGAAGTATTGATCTAATGCCATTACTAAAATCATTAAAACTTCCTCACTTTTTTGCCATATTAAAATTTGAAGTTCAGTAAATTTAAATAATTTTCCACTGATCAAACCTATGCTAGTGGCAAAACCAGTTCCACTTTGGACTGTCTCCAGGTTCTCAACTGCCGTATCTTTCATCCATAATTTCCCATATTTTAAAGAATTACCTACAATGTTAGTTATAGTTTCCCAATATCTGTCCTACTCATGCACTTCAATTGTAATTGAGTTGCAGGCAGAACTAGATCAATAACTCCTAGAAACTGAAACCTCCACCTACCCATGTTAACAAGTTTTTTCCCTTTTGTCCACAACAGCAGGCAGTGATAAATGTGTAGTTCAATTGACTCCTCTATATCCCAGGCTTAAATTCATAATGGAACTGTCAATCAATAAGACAGTATTTGGTGGTCACACTCTTAACTAAAAAGTTTCTTTCCTGACTGCCTGTCAGTATGTCTCAAAGATAATGTTTTAGACTACTGAATGTTTGAAACATGACTTTAATTGCATAGAATTAGTAACCTAAGTCAAAAGTTTCCATAGTGATATTCCCCTAAACAGGCTAATAAGTATTTTTCATGACATTGTAAGGGTCCCGCGAAATGTCGGAGAAAGAGACCACCAAGTGACCACTCATGCAATTGGCAGAAGGGGGGATTTATTGAACCAGCATGCTGGGGCTCCGTGCCCACTAAAGAAGGGAAAGCAGCCCAGAGCCCTGAGCAGGGGCTGAGCACTGCTTAAGTACACTTTTTGGGGAGGGCGGAGGGCTTTGTATACATCAGAACAAATCATCATGAGGCGCGGGAAAATTGAACAACAACTCCTAAACATGATTGGTTCATTCATTGGTGGGAACAGGTCAGGCTGGAGTGATAGGTCATTCCTAAGGAGGGGGTTACATTTAAACTGATTGGTCCAGAGCCCTTATTAAACAACCAATAGTCAGGGGAAATATTTACTGGGCAGTTCCAAGCATTGTCTCAATAGCTACAGAAATTTCAGGTTTTGCAGGTAGCATAGATACCTAACAATACCTAATCCTTTACATTTTAACTCAGACCTTGCAGCTTAGAAACTTTACAACACCCTGTCTTTTACCCTTTAACTTTTACGCTTTAACTTCAATTTCTTTTACCCTTACAACATGAATACTGATTCATAGCAATCAAGGTATGTAGGAAACCATTTCCTGGAATTGGGATGGGTGATCCATAAAAGTGCTTACTGTTTCCCAGAAAGCATGGAAGATAGACTTTGTGGGTGTGGGAGAAAGTGCTTTAGGATTGATTCCAGAAGAAATAACTTTTCTGGATATCATTTACAATTATGCGAGTGAATGAAGTTGATCTGAATTAATTTATTCTCGAGGTTCTCTAGTGTAGTGGGAAAAGACATGACAGCCTCCAAAAACACATAAAAAGGATTGTAGCTGGCTTGCTTGGACCACTGTTACGCTGTGCACATTGTATTTTAATTAAAAATTTTTAATTAAGAAATACCAACTATTGTAAGTATGCTTTGCAAATTCATATATATTCATATAACCTCTAAATGGAGTAAGTATCTAGTAAGAGGTAATGAACTTGAATAATAACACAACTTTGATCAAAAGCTATGGAAATGTATTTAAATTGAGATTATGTTGGCATTATGGTAATGTAAAATGATAACTCTCCTCTAGTTTAGGGATGCTTTAATCAGTTTACGAGAATGCATTTTAATATTTCACTACTCTGAATGGATATAAACAGGTGATATCTTGAAATTTAATTTGACAAGTAATAACAACTTATTACATAAATATTTTAAAATAACTTGTGATCTCGAGTAAAGCTCCATTAAGTGTAAAATATGCATTTTAAAATGTTACCTATTGATACATTTTTGTAGGTTTTCATCTATAATATATCATCCTAACCTGTCTCTGAACTGGCATGTCATGGTTTTCCAGCAGGCTGAATTTTCCACATGCCAACTTCATTTTATTTCATTCCTTGATGTGCCTATCCCTCCATCCATTCATTCATCAATCATGAATTTATGTCACTTAAAGAACTCAGGTGGCTCAGGAGGTTAGATAACTTGATAATTAAAATACCACAGTTTTCCTCTGCTGATCATTCTCATTGTCTAGCATCCTTCCCTGTGAGCTAATCACTACCCACATACAGTGGTGTGGGGGTGCTGATCTCTGGAGCCAATTTTACTGGTGAACCACCTTTCCGGTACATTCTTAAAGACAAGTGCATCCTGATGTTCTGAAATACAGTCATAATTATTTTACTAACACTACATAAATTGACTCGATTTTATTTTTAGATTAGTAATTTGTGGTAGTTTTTATTGCAAAACCAAAAAAGGGTAAATTATATCTCATACATATTTTCAGGTATCCATCAGTTATGTGGCACTCTAGTTGTGTGTGAGGAGGGGTACTCGAAGTGAACCCAGGGATCCTTTACCACTGAAATACATCTCCAACCTTTTAAAATTTTTATTTTGAGTTATGGTCTCACTAAGTCATAGAGGCTGGCCCTGAATTTGTAATCCTCTCACCTCAGACTCCTGAGTAGCTAAGGCTATAAGTATGCACAACCACACCCAGCTGTATCAGAGACAAACATTTAAAAAAAAAATTAAATACAACATGTTTCTCCTTCTGGCCTGGCATTTATGTTAAATGCTTTCCTCTTTTCCACAAGTTTAACTAAAATAAATATTAGAGAACTCTAGTTTCTTATACATAAATTTATTTTTTTAACACAAACTATATTCTCTCAGATAAATAGCCTTTCTTCCTAAGACACTGGTTAAAAGTATATAAAGAGAATATAACCTGAAACTTCTCTGTGTGTACTTGCAAAACATGCTGTTTGAATTCAGGCACATCATTTAGGTCCTAGTACATCTAAACCCCAGGTTCCTCTAGGCTTAAATGATACACTTACCTCCCTGACTTCCTATGAGGAATAAACCCTGTGCATGAATGTACCTATCCAGTGCTTAGCTCTCAGTAAATGAAAGCATCTTTTGTCCTTTAATTTGTTGAGTTTACTTGTTATTACTCCCTGAGTTCCTGGCAATTTGCTGAAGAAATTAGGTTCTATGTTCCATTGGACATATAGTCGATCCCTTTTCTGTCTGCATCCCCATCTAGAAAAAATGAATCGGATATAGTCCAAGTTTTTTAATATTTCAAAACTTTTTTTTAAGAACAGGGACATAAAGAATATTTACTCACAGAAGAAATAGATAATGCCCTGGAATAAGACAGTTTGAGTTTTGAATATCGAATGTATTTCATACTAACTGAGAGACATTGGATCAATGTCTAATCCCCCCCTAAGCCTCAGATCATCTCAATAAACAAAGATAATAATATTTATCTATCTTATAAGTTTTACTTGAAGATTGAATGACACAATGCTAGGATTCAAGGGCTTTTCAATAAATAATAGTTATTATATTATGTTAATACTATAATCCCTATCATTACCCATTACCATGCCATCATTATCTTTTTATTACTTTAATTTTAGAGTAGAGAGGTTTGGGGAAAAATGAAAGTTTACTGTGGGTTTAGTAAAATCATTGTTTAAGCATTTTATATATTCTAATGTTCAAAAACTGTGAGCTATAAAGCAAGCACAGGTTTTTCCTTTTACTTACTTTGGAGTGATTTTATCTGAAAAATATTTAAACTTGTTATATATTTAATAGAAATTGTTGAACATGTAAAAATTTTGAGGCCCTATAGCTATGGAAAAAAATCTTTGATCTTATGGAATTTATAGTTTAAAAGGGAGTTGGGTTAGAAAATCTGTATTAGTTAGCTTTTTCCATTAAAAATAAATATCCCCAACAAGTGATTTAAAACAACAAACAGATACTATCCCATGATTCTGTAGACTGGCTAGGAGATTCTTCTGGTCTGGATTGGTTTGGTTTCCAGTGGATGGTCTATGATGGATTCACTCAAATGTGGGGAAGGTGAATAGAGTCCTTCCTGGGCAGTGGAGATAAGGTGGCTGAGGGCCTTTGGTTATGCAACACAATTGCCTGAGTTCTTACACATTCCAGGAGTTGCAGGGTTTCCACATGTAGTGAGACAAAGCAAGACCCAGGAGCAAACAATTTGCAACTCTGCTTACATTGTTTGCATGCCCATGCAAATGACTTGGCAATCCCAGAACTAGTAGAGTCCTCAATCTACTACATAACCTGTTGACTTTACAGTCAAAGCTGGGGGTTCTTAGAGAGGACAAGTAGAATTAGAATGGGCTGGAAGAGGCTGTATGACAAGAACACCTGCTTCCTAACAGGGATGTGGTGATGCAAAGTCATCAGGGGAGATCACGTTTAGTGTGAGGAAGAAGGAGAAAGGGACTTTCCAAACAGATGGGAAAAATACCAGAAGGAATTGAAGACTCTAATAAGGACTGATAATGATTTCCTGAAGGCTTTGGGAGTTGGGAAGCTATGCTAAGTGAGATAAGTTTAGGACATCAGAGGCCAGATGGGAAGAAGTAACAAGGGATTCCAGGTTTATTTTGGAAGCCAACATAAAAGGGGGAAATGTGTAAAATGAAATTATTTTTTCACAAGCATCCTTGTTAATGTAGATATCAAAATGCAATGCTGTGTTTTGCCATATCTGGTGCTAAGCAGAGAAAGTTATTTGAAAACCAGACAAACTGAGTCATGCCAGGTATGTCAGACCCTTAGTGGATACAACAAAATTGAAGCTTTTTTCTGGAACAAAGCATGTTGTCGAGACCAGCTGTGTGCCAGGTTGTGATATGTCCAATCCAGAGTGATAATCTTTATGCCTCAGTAAGATACCACAGACTCTGCACCTGTCTAGCACTTGAAAGTTCACACTTTTACCCTCAGTGAATTATTAAGTGTATTTCTTCTTCTAAGTGTGTGCTCACTTGAATGACAAATAAATTTAGTTTTAGTATTAGGGTTCTGAAAAAGAACATAACCAGTGTAATTACATATATATATATATATATATATATTAAATTATTTTAATTTATTAAATTAATTTATTTATATATATATAAATTAAATTTTATGGAGTGCCTAACATGAGCTGGGGACTGTGCTAGGAGATTTTTTTCTTATTTCATTATGACAATAAGAGCTGCCAAATTTTGTAGTTTTACTACCATTTAAGTAGTTTCTTCACATACATATCACCAATTGTTACAGTTCAGTAAGAAGAGTTTTTGTCTCCACTTAAGAGAAGGAAACATGTGAATCTTCAGGGAAAAGAAATAATTTGCCCTAAGTCACATCACTAATACATACCAAGTCCTCTGACTCCATAGTTTGTTCTGTAGAGAACATATATATATATCTTCTATCTATCTATCTATATGTGTGTGTATAATATATATATATTATATATATATATAAATATATATATATATAATATATAATATATATATATAATATATGATATATATATATTATACACACACATATAGATAGATAGATAGAAGATAGATAGATATATAGATAGATAGATAGATATGTGTGTATATAAAATTTTATATGTATAATTTATAAGGGTGATCCATTTGATTATCTTATATGATCAGATGTTGGATAGTCCCGCAAAAGTCCATCTGCAGGCTGGAGAGCTGAGAAACCAGCTCAGTCTAAGAAGCTGGGAGGCTCAGAACAAGAGGAACCAATAATGTAGCCCCAATTTGAGCCTGAAAGCTCTATGTTGTAAGTCCAATTTGAAAGGCTGAAGAATCCACAGTCTGACATCCACAGGTGACTGTGGCAGCAAAAACAACCACTCATGAAGGGTCAAGAGTGTGCATGTGAGCTTCCCTTTTCTGCCTTTTCAATTCAAGTGGATGCTGCCTACATTCAGTGTGGGTCTCCCTACTCATTTCACCGACCCACATACTGATCTTCTCTGGAAATACCCTTAAGGACATACCCAGAAATATGCTTTACTAAAATTCTAGGAATCTCTCAATCTAGTCAAACTGACAACCAAGATTAGCCATCACTGTTTTTAAAAATTATCTATGAGGGTCTTATTTACTTGCTTAGGTGGTTATAGTGCAAGAGATGGTAGGGACTTAGGGAGTGTTGTGGGTGTGAGGTCTTGCCAAGAGCGTGCAGAGCTCTGCTAAAGACATGTGAGGGCCATATGGGAAGGCCTGGAGCATCCAGACTGCTAGACCTCACACCTAACATCCAGAGGACAATTATATCATTTTATAAAGGGTTACATGTGTCCTAGCATCAACAAAATGTTCCATGTAGCTATATATTTATATACAGGCAAAGTATAAATTCCCCAAATTTATTTGTGTCTACATTTAGATATAGTTGTATAAATATTCTTATATTGCCTTGATAAGAAAATCTAGATTTATCATCTATGAATATGTTTAATATTCCTTGTACCTATTTGCCTGCATAAATTGCTCTTTCCTGTTGTGTTTGAATAGATGACTTGCAGTTTAACAGTTTCACTATTTTTTAAAATAATTCTTATGAAATGTCCCTGATAGACTAAAAATTTGGTAATAAGTTCATGACTAGCCTATCCATAAACTTCATGTTGTTAAAAGTCTTTATCTTACTTTTCAGACTTTATCCTTTTACTTTAAGGAGTCCTCATTTGTAGTTTGTCATTATGCAGAAGGCACCCCATACCCTTGATCAAGAGGAGAAAGGTTAAGCTTCACTTTCTAAATCAGGACCTGAAGGAACTTGATAAGAGACAGCCAAAGTCAGGGATCATTAATCACTATCATGCAAGAAAAATTTAAAAAATTATCAAGAAATGCAGTATTGTCATTCGGGGACTTTCCCTCTTCTCTTTCAAAATTTGAACAACACAAGTTAAAAACATTAAGTTTAAAAGCATTTAGTTATTGAAGGCTATTGTTGAAAATTTATATTTAAAATGATAGTCCTAGGTAGTACTAATCTTTATGTTATTAATAAGCAGAAAAACTAGAGACACACAAGGACTTGCAAATTGTTTTTTTCAGACAAACTAGAGACACATAAGGACTTGAAAATCTGGAATTTTCTTACATCCCTCATTATGTACACACATTGCTTCCTATCCCTATCCCCCAATTTCCAAAAACACATAATTAACCATCAAACTATTTCAAATATTTCTACAACATTTTTCATATATGTTTAGGTTCTAAGATAAACAACCATTTATTCTTTTGTGTGTGTATATGTGTGTGTGTGTGTGTGTGTGTGTGTGTGTGTATTTACTAAATTAAGGGATGGATTATAAGGGGCTTCACAATCAGACAAGGATGAGACTATATATGGGGACAAAAGAGGAAAGATAGGAATCTATGGGTCTAGTGGAAAAAAAGCAAGAGTGAGAGGAAAAGAAAAAGATTTAAGTGAATTTTGAAAAGTGAAATTGCACCAAATGCTGGACATATGATTCTGAAGAATTTAGGAAACCAGTAAATTATATATGGGGGATTGTTGATGGTATAGTACAGATGTGATCAGATATGCAGAGTGTATGGATGAGAATTGGGAAAACACATTAATGATTTTTTTTGCTTATGAACAAGAAACTCTAAATAACATGTACTTAATCTAGATCTATAGACAGAAAACCACTGTCTGATTACAAAGAAGATGAGAAGCACCAAATATTGATAGTGGCATTGTGTAGTTATAAGAAAATGCACAAAATTTTAGTAGGGAGATGACAGTTTTTGATAATTGGGAAGAAATCAAAGAGTTGAATTATCACTTTGCAAATAAATGCTTCCTATGATTTTCAAATTACTTGTGGAAAGGCTCTAAAATATCCTTCATATTATTTGCATGTATTCTAATTATCCATTTTAGGGTTCAAGTCAGTTTTAACCCCAGAGGACATGGCTTGAAAACTTCCAAAGCATGAAAGAGAGTATCAAGAATTACTGTTGGACATTGTTTATCTCTTCCAATCCTGCTTTCTTAAAAACTACCATTGAAACCTAACAAAGAATTTCATTTCTTTTATCCAAATGCCTTGATGGGTAATCTCATTGAGTTATTTTGTATTACACCTGGTTAACTGAATTATTTTATAAACACAAGTGAAATAATTCTATTCATAATTATTATTGGGAACTTGTATAAATTATATAAACAAATGGAAACTTAAGAGAGACTTAAACTACCACATAATTACCTTAGACTTTGCAAATTGCCTTCTGTTAAATATAGGAAAATAATATGAGGGCAAAAACTTCTTAAAGAAGACTTTAAAAGTACAAGCTTTATAAGGATGGGTATGATGGATTTGACTACATCAAAATTAATGATATGTATTGAACAAAGAATTCTATAGACAAATTTGACAGATAATGATAGAAATTAAAGATATTTACAATATTGAAACTGACAAGATATTAATATGTAGACTATAAAATGATCTCTTACACAACACCAAAAAGAGTGTAGATGCAAGAAGAAAATGAGCAAAAGAGGTGAATAAGAGTGTAAAGAAAGAAAAGCCTGAATAGCTAAATATGTATGTTAAGAATTGTTTGAACTTATTATAAAACTGCAAAGTAAAGGTAGAGGAATGAATTAAACAATTTGAAAAATTACTTCAAAATATGACAAATATTGGAAAAATAGATGTAGTTCTATATGCTCTAAAGTCCTATTTCACAATTGGCTCAGGAATGTTCTCACAGGAGTCCTTAAGAGGGCATTGGAAATATGCTCACTGTAGTGTTATTTGTGGTACTGCGAGGTTGTCACCAACACTAGGCATCAATCATCATATTAATTGATCAGTAAAGGGCTAAAAATATGTAATGTTGACTAATTAGCAGAAGGAAGCAGAATATACTCATTCATAGAACAATATAAATGTCAAAGATGACAAGTGATAAAAGTAGATAACAAAAATATGACATATTAACCTTTGAGGCCATACTTCCATTTCCCCCAAACACTACAAGTGGTATAGGATCTATTCACATATGAGGATAAGTATGAAATACATTGCTGTGGTTATTTATGGGGAAGTAGTATGATAGTGGAGTTAAGGAAGAGACAAACCTCAAACTAAAATGAATAAAATAAGAACCAATGAGGTGCCTGTGACATGCCTATTATAAGTAATATGCTGTGAATAGAGTGTAGGAAGAATTCAAATAGTGTTCCTCAGGGTCAAATACTTGATTTTTATGAAGAATTTTTCAAAATGTCTGACCAGATGTCAATCAATAAATTGATAAATCATGAAAATATAAAGTATACAAAATTAGCTTAAAACTTATTAGAGTCTCTAAAGGACTTAACAAAAAAGAATGTCACATTTTCTAATGCAATAATTTGAACAACCTATGTTTTGACTGTGACTGATCTCTAACATTCACTAAATCATGCAGGAAAAAGAGGTTTTAAATCATAATCTATTTAAGCCACTGGGTATATTAGCAAATGGACTTCATAACTAAGTATAAATTTTAAAAAAGACTGCCTCTTAGAAACATTAAAATTTGAACTGAAACTAGATGACCAGTGATAAACAAATAAAGTTATACCAAGTATAGTTAAAAGTTAAATGGAAAACTTAATACATATATTGTAATTTTCACAGAACCTAAGGGAATATCTTCTCTCTCTCTCTCTCTCTCTCTCTCTCTCTCTCTCTCTCTCTCTCCCCTCTCCTTAAAAGGCAGTGAAGTTCATACACATTCACTTAGAGATATAATCAATATTTATTGTTAATACTCCTTTTATTTTGTTTCTAAATCTTCTAAGTATTCACTATAGTGAGATTTTAAGTAACTGCCTAGGGCAATACAGATTTTGTCATAAATAAAAAATTAGCTATGGCAAAAAGAACAGCATATTAGCATGCATTGGGTAACTGCTCCAGTTTTTCTTAACCTGAACAAAGCTTAAGTCTCTGCCATTATCATATATTTTGCATTCCACTAAATTTCTGTTGGGTACTGTTTTCTCTCTGATAAATGAAGTTTTTAATATTTTCAAGTTAGATTGACTTTTTCTTTTTTCCTCCTAAGCCATTCTAAAAAGATAGCTATAGTAGGTTATAGTTAATTGATATCCTAAGTAACTATTTTCCAGTGTAGGTATCAGAGGTCGTTTCTTTTTCTTTCTTTTTTTTTTTAAAACAACTTTCCCTGAACATTATTTCAAGATGGTACAAATAAACCTGAGATCTTTGACTCTTTCCTTATTTCATTTTTCTTCTTCACTTAGAGTGTAAAGTCAATAATATCATAGGGTCATATAGTGATATCACCCCTAAATCCGTAGTTTATATCCTGTTCAACTCCCATTATCTGGTTCTTCCTATTTCTTGATCATGGAGACATCTTCTAGGGCTTTCTCATGGCTTGTCTTGAGAGCTCGTTTCATTTATATTTTAATGTTCCATGGCACATATTACATCATATTCTCTAATTATTTGGTAAATTCTCTATGGCAGAAATCATGTCTTATTTATTTTTGAATCCTAACATGTAGCAAAGTTTCAAGCACATAGAAAATATTCTTTCAAAATCTGGACAACAAATGATCATCATAATACCAGAGACTATGTCTGTAGTGAAATGGTGTGATTATTAAATATAAAGTACCAATCTACATGTTTTATTTCTCACTCACTGCTAGTATTATTTTGTCCACTCTATTCCATTGACATTTTTTTTTCTTTTCCAGAATAAAATGCAATGTGACATTGGCTATTTTGAATTACAGAAGGTAATTGATCATGTACATTTTCAGCAGGAAATGACCTTACTGCTTAATTTGGGTGATTCCTGTAATACAGCTCTATACAGGAACAGAAAATTAGCAGGCTATAGAAGCAACATAGTTTACGCCAGGTAATGAAGGATTAACTACAAGAATCACCACAGTAAAAGGATATTCTGCCGTAGCTTTGGCTGCTGTTGTACCTCTCGGTTTTTTTATGTGTTTTTAAACATGAGTTTTACCTGGCTCTCTTAAATCAATGAGCTCTTTGGAAAGCTGTCTATTTAGGAAAAAATGTATCACACTGTGCACTTGCCTTCTATTCATTTTTATTGTCCCAGTCATACTGGAATGACCTCATTTGTCCACTCTAATTTGGTCACCTCTTTCAACATGCTTCATATTCTAAAGAGCTAAATCTCATGCAAGTGCTACAAGACTATAGCAATTTTATGTAAATTACAATGAAATTGAGTAACATTTTCTCACTGTCCATAAATGGCCTCTTTTCTCAAATATATACAGATATTAATTTGTCTCCCTGGGCCCCTCTCCCCATAATTGACAACAGTCATACTGAGGTCCCCAGCATCACTTAAATCTAGTTGGCAATATCATTCTTCAGTCAATGTATGAGTTGATGAATTTTTAAAAAAAATACAACCATGTGGTTTTATGTTTTTATCTCATTCATCATATAATCCCTTTGACAAGTTGATCATTTACTAACAAAACATTAAACTGAGAAATTGCAATACCTACAAATGAGGAGTAGGAGGTGTGAAGTGAATTCAGCAGGATTTCCTTTTATGAATCTTGAACTTCACTTTAATGAATGGAGTTTGATTTTCACTTACTGGTTAGGACTGGTTATGTCTGTAGTGAAATGGCGTGATTGTTAAATATAAAGTACCAACTACATGTTTTATTTTTCATTCACTGCTAGTGTTATTTTGTCCAGTCTATTCCATTGGAATGTTAATTATAACATATGTAATTCTAATGCTTGAAATCCCTTGGCATGTCAAATTCTCAAGCTACTGGAATATATTGTTTATAATCTGGACCAAGTATGTTAATCAGAGTTTACTGAATTAATTCCATGGTACTTTAAATATAAATAAACCTTTGGAAATGTCTCTTTCCTTTCTCCTTAGAATATTTCCTCTGATGTTGATAGATTTCTACCAATTCAAATCTTAACCTCAAGAACATTCTTATGTTAATGTGTGTTTATCATAACTTCTATTATACTATGTTACTTGAGGGGAAGCTTTTCTATGCTCTTTACACTTTGTCTACTGAAATATTCAGCAGAGGGTTTTGAAATAGTTGGTGCTCAGGGTTAGCATGAGTGGACCTAATTTGTCTTCATCAAAACAACAGTCTTATACATTGTGACACATAGTGCAGAGTTACTATCTCCTTTGAAGAAAAACTGTATTCCTCAATTAATATGTAAGACAACGTTAGCCAAAGAACAAAAATAAATATAGAATTAAGTGAAAGTAATTGTGTATAGAGAGTTAACTTGCAAATAAATAATATAGTATTATTATTTAATTTCATGATTTCAATTGGTAGGAAAAGACAGGCTAAGGAAATAATGTAGGTATATAAATTTCCCATATAAATGGACAAACTGAAAGACAATTAAAAAGGTTGATAAGAGTTTGTATATTTAAAAAGGTAGTTTAAACTCATGATAAATTTGGATAAAATGATGAAATCAATATCTGAATTCATTTGGTATTAATTATTGTGAGCTCTATGCTTCAGATATTTAATTATGTATCCAATAAAGACCTTTTTTAGAGAGCTTCCAATCACTCCTGTAAGGTAGGCGGGCCTGTGACCAACCGGCAGAAGAGGAGCAGCAGCCTGCTGAGAGGCAGAGCCGCCCGCTCACCCTGTGCCGGCAAGGTAGACGGAACTGTGACCACCCACATAGCAGGCCCAGCGGCCTGCTGAGGGGCAGAGCCGCCCCCCACCCCCCGCGCCTGCCAGGTAGGCGTAACTGTGACCACCGACAGAAAAGGCCCAGTGGCCCGCGGAGGGACAGAGCTTCCAATCACTCCTGCAAGGTAGGCGGGCCTGCGACCCACCAGCAGAAGAGGAGCAGCGGCCTGCTGAGAGGCAGAGCCGCCCCCTCCCCCTGCGCCGGCAAGGTAGACGGAACTGTGACCACCCACAGAACAGGCCCAGTGGCATGCTGAGGGGCAGAGCCGCCCCCCACCCCCCGCGCCTGCCAGGTAGGTGGAACTGTGACCACCAACAGAAAAGGCCCAGTGGCCCGTGGAGGGGCAGAGCTGCCAACCACTCCTGCAAGGTAGGCGGGCCTGCGACCCACCAGAGGAACAGGCGCAGCGGCCTGCTGAGAGGCAGAGCCGCCCCCTACCCCCGCGCCTGCAAGGTAGACGGAACTGTGACCACCAACAGAACAGGCCCAGTGGCCTGTAGAAGGGTAGAGCCGCCCCCCCCCCCCCCCGCGCCTGCAAGGTAGGCGGACCTGCGACCCACTGGCAGAACAGCCCCAGAGGCCTGCAGAGAGGCATTGCCCCTGCCTGCGCCTGCAAAGTAGGCAGAACTGCGACCACCGACAGAACAAGCCTAGCGGCCCGCAGAGGGACAGAGCCGCCACCCACGCCTGCAAGGTAGGCGGACCTGCTACCGACCGGCAGAGCAGGCCCAGCGGCCTGCCGGCGTGGTAGGCACATTGCCCCAATTGGAGGAGAAGCAGAGCCACCGCCCGCGCCTGCGAGGGAGACTTTGCAACTATACAAGAGCAATATAAATATATAGGGGGAAAATTCAATAGCACAACAGTTTCACCAAGTAGAAAGGAACGCGAACAGTATGAAGAGACAAGGAAAGAAAGGACCACAAGCAATGCAGGTGAACTCAACGTTAAAAGAGGTAATAGCTGCAGCAGATGGAATGTCAGATAAAGAATTCAGGATATACATGCTTCAGATGATCTGGAGTCTCAAGGAAGACATCAGACAGCAAAATCAGACAATGAAAGATCACTTCAACAATGAATTACATAAACAAATCCAAGAAGCAAAAGATCAACTATACAGGGAGATAGAGGTTATAAAAAACAAACAAACAGAAATCCTAGAAATGCAGGAAGCAATAAACCAACTTAAAAACTCAATTGAGAATACTACCAGCAGAGTAGAACACTTAGAAGATAGAACATCAGACAATGAAGATAAAGTATTTCAACTTGAAAAGAACATAGACAGCTCAGCAAGACTGTTAAGAAACCATGAGCAGAACATCCAAGAAATATGGGATAACATCAAGAGACCAAACTTAAGAGTCATTGGGATAAGGAAGGTATAGAGGTCCAAACCAAAGGAATGAACAATCTATTCAAAGAAATAATACGAGAAAACTTCCCAGACTTGAAGAATGAGACAGAATCCCAAATCCTAGAAGCCTACAGGACGCCGAATGTGCAAAATCATAAGAGACCCACACCTAGACACATTATAATGAAGATGCCCAACATACAGAATAAGGAGAGAATTTTAAAAGCTACAAGAGAAAGGAAGCAGATCACATTTAGGGGTAAGCCAATCAGGATAACAGCTGATCTTTCAACACAGACTCTGAAAGCTAGAAGATCCTGGAATAACATATTTCAAACACTGAAAGAAAATGGGTTCCAACCAAGAATTGTGTTTCCAGCGAAATTAAGCTTCAGAATGGAAGATGAAATTAAAACCTTCAACGATAAACAAAAGTTAAAAGAATTTGCAGCTAGAAAACCATCTCTTCAAAACATCCTCGGCAAAACATTACAGGAAGAGGAAATGGAAAATAACAATGAAAACCAACAGTGGGAGGTAGGACAGTAAAGGGGGGAAAATAATCAAAGAGGAAAACAAACCATGTTTAGTAACATAAATAAACAAATATGGCTGGAACAACAACCCATATCTCAATAATAACCCTAAATGTTAATGGCTTAAACTCACAAATCAAGAGACACAGGCTAGTAGAATAGATCACAAAACAAGACCCAACAATATGCTGCCTACAGGAGACACATTTGATAGGAAAAGACATACATAGGCTGAAGGTGAAAGGTTGGGAAAAATCATATCACTCATATGGACTTCGGAAACAAGCAGGAGTGTCCATACTCATATCAAATAAAATAGATTTCAAGCCAAAGTTAATCAAAAGGGATAAAGAGGGACACTACATACTGCTTAAGGGAACCATACACCAACAAGACATAACAATCATAAATATATATGCCCCAAACAATGGTGCAGCTATGTTCATCAAACAAACTCTTCTCAAGTTCAAGAGTCTAATAGACCACCATACAATAATCATGGGAGACTTCAACACACCTCTCTCGCCACTGGACAGATCTTCCAAACAAAAGTTGAATAAGGAAACTATAGAACTCAATAACACAATTAATAACCTAGACTTAATTGACAGATATAGAATATACCACCCAACATCAAGCAGTTACACTTTTTTCTCAGCAGCACATGGATCCTTCTCAAAAATAGATCATATATTTTGTCACAGGGAAACTCTTAGACAATATAAAAGAGTAGAGATAATACCATGCATCTTATCTGATCATAATGGAATGAAACTGAAAATCAACGATAAAAGAAGGAAGGAAAAATCATGCATCACTTGGAGAATGAACAATAGGTTATTGAATGATCAATGGGTTATAGAAGACATCAAGGAGGAAATTAAAAATTCTTAGAGATAAATGAAAACACAGACACAACATATCGGAATCTATGGGACACATTGAAAGCAGTTCTAAGAGGAAAATTCATTGCTTGGAGTTCATTCCTTAAAAAAAGAAAAAACCAACAAATAAATGATCTCATACTTCATCTCAAAATCCTAGAAAAAGAAGAGCAAAACAACAGCAAAAGAAGTAGAAGGCAAGAAATAATTAAAATCAGAGCTGAAATTAATGAAATCAAAACAAAAGAAACAATTGAAAAAATTGACAAAACTAAAAGTTGGTTCTTTGAAAAAATAAACAAAATCGACAGACCCTTAGCCATGCTAGCGAAGAGAAGAAGAGAGAGAACTCAAATTACTAGCATACGGGATGAAAAAGGCAATATCACAACAGACACTTCAGATATACAGAAGAGAATCAAAAATTATTTTGAATCCTTATACTCCAATAAATTAGAAGATAGTGAAGGCATAGATAAATTTCTTAAGTCATATGATCTGCCCAGATTGAGTCAGGAGGATATAGACAACCGAAACAGACCAATATCAATTGAGGAAATAGAAGAAACCATCAAAAGACTACCAACTAAGAAAAGCCCAGGACCGGATGGGTATACAGCAGAGTTTTACAAAACCTTTATAGAGGAACTAATACCAATACTTTTCAAGCTACTTCAGGAAATAGAAAAAGAGGGAGAACTTCCAAATTCATTCTACGAGGCCAACATCACCCTGATACCTAAACCAGACAAAGACACTTCAAAGAAAGAAAACTACAGACCAATATCTCTAATGAACCTAGATGCAAAAATCCTCAATAAAATTCTGGCGAATCGGATACAAAAACACATCAAAAAAATTGTGCACCATGATCAAGTAGGAGTCATCCCTGGGATGCAAGGCTGGTTCAATATAAGGAAATCAATAAATGTTATTCACCACATCAATAGACTTAAAAATAAGAACCATATGATCATCTCGATAGATGCGGAAAAAGCATTTGACAAAGTACAGCATCCCTTTATGTTCAAAACTCTAGAAAAACTAGGGATAACAGGAACATACCTCAATATTGTAAAAGCAATCTATGCTAAGCCTCAGGCTAGCATCATTCTGAATGGAGAAACATTGAAGGCATTCCCTCTAAAATCTGGAACAAGACAGGGATGCCCTCTCTCACCACTTCTGTTCAACATAGTTCTTGAAACACTGGCCAGAGCAATTAGACAGACGAAAGAAATTAAAGGCATCAAAATAGGAAAAGAAGAACTTAAATTATCACTATTTGCAGATGACAGGATTCTATACCTAGCAGACCCAAAAGGGTCTACAAAGAAACTATTAGAGCTAATAAATGAATTCAGCAAAGTGGCAGGATATAAAATCAACACGCATAAATCAAAGGCATTCCTGTATATCAGCAACAAATCCTCTGAAATGGAAATGAGGACAACCACTCCATTCACAATATCTTCAAAAAAATTAAAATACTTGGGAATCAACCTAACAAAAGAGGTGAAAAACTTATACAATGAAAACTACAGAATCCTAAAGAGAGAAATAGAAGAAGATCTTAGAAGATGGAAAAATATACCCTGTTCATGGATAGGCAGAACTAACATCATCAAAATGGCGATATTACCAAAAGTTCTCTATAGGTTTAATGCAATGCCAATCAAAATCCTAACGGCATTTCTTGTAGAAATAGAGAAAGCAATCATGAAATTCATATGGAAAAATAAAAGACCCAGAATAGCAAAAACAATGCTAAGCAGGAAGTGTGAATCAGGCGGTATAGCGATACCAGACTTCAAACTATACTACAGAGCAATAGTAACAAAAACAGCATGGTACTGGTACAAAAACAGGCGGGTGGACCAATGGTACAAAATAGAGGACACAGAAACCAATCCACAAAACTACAACTATCTTATATTTGATAAAGGGGCTAAAAGCATGCAATGGAGGAAGGATAGCATCTTCAACAAATGGTGCTGGGAAAACTGGAAATCCATATGCAACAAAATGAAACTGAATCCCTTTCTCTCGCCATGCACAAAAGTTAATTCAAAATGGATCAAGGAGCTTGATATCAAATCAGAGACACGCCGTCTGATAGAAGAAAAAGTTGGCTACGATCTACATACTGTGGGGTCGGGCTCCAAATTCCTCAATAGGACACCCATAGCACAAGAGTTAATAACTAGAATCAACAAATGGGACTTACTCAAACTAAAAAGTTTTTTCTCAGCAAAAGAAACAATAAGAGAGGTAAATAGAGAGCCTACATCCTGGGAACAAATCTTTACTCCTCACACTTCAGATAGAGCCCTAATATCCAGAGTATACAAAGAACTCAAAAAATTAGACAATAAGAGAACAAACAACCCAATCAACAAATGGGCCAAGGACCTGAACAGACACTTCTCAGAGGAGGACATACAATCAATCAACAAGTACATGAAAAAATGCTCACCATCTCAAGCAGTCAGAGAAATGCAAATCAAAACCACCCTAAGATACCATCTCACTCCAGTTAGATTGGCAGCCATTATGAAGTCAAACAACAAGCGCTGGCGAGGATGTGGGGAAAAGGGTACACTTGTACATTGCTGGTGGGACTGCAAATTGGTGCAGCCAATTTGGAAAGCAGTATGGAGATTTCTTGGAAAGCTGGGAATGGAGCCACCATTTACCCAGCTATTCCCCTTCTCGGTCTATTCCCTAAAGACCTAAAAGAGCATGCTACAGGGACACTGCTACATTGATGTTCATAGCAGCACAATTCACAATAGCAAGACTGTGGAACCAACCTAGATGCCCTTCAATAGATGAATGGATAAAAAAAAATGTGGCATTTATACACAATGAAGTATTACTCTGCATTAAAAAATGACAAAATCATAGAATTTGCAGGGAAATGGATGGCATTAGAACACATTATGCTAAGTGAAGCTAGCCAATCCCTAAAAAACAAATGCCAAATGTCTTCTTTGATATAAGGAGAGTAACTGAGAACAGAGTAGGGTCGAAGAGCATGAGAAGAAGATTAACATTAAACAGGGATGAGAGGTGGGAGGGAAAGGGAGAGAGAAGGGAAATTGCATGGAAATGGAAGGAGACCCTCAGAGTTATACAAAAGTACATACAAGAGGAAGTGAGGGGAAAGGGAAAAATAATACAAGGGGGACAAATGAATGTCAGTAGAGTGGGTAGAGAGAGAAGAGGGGAGGGGAGGGGAGGGGAGGGGAGGGGGGATAGTAGAGGATAGGAAAGGCAGCAGAACACAACAGACACTAGTATGGCAATATGTAAATCAATGGATGTGTAACTGATGTGATTCTGCAATCTGTATATGGGGTAAAAATGGGAGCTCATAACCCACTTGAATCAAAGTGTGAAATATGATATATCAAGAACTATGTAATGTTTTGAACAGCCAACAATAAAAAATTTTTTAAAAAAGACCTTTTTTAATGTTTTTAATAAACTATGTCCTTTGATAGGGTCCAGAGACACCAAGTTGAATGAGACTCAAAGCTTCCTTCAATATTGCCTCACACCATAGTAAAGTGAAATATAATCACATTGAAGACCTTTATATTTTTAAAAATCCAAATAAAAAGCAACAAATACTAAATATGCTTTTAAAATGTCATTTTTCCTTTCAACATCTTCTAGGTCTATTAAACTGATAGAGATGTTTATTAGAATATTTGCCCTAAGTTTCTCTTTTTCATGAAAAGATTCACTTGGAAAGAAAAGAGATGTATCAAAATGCTTTTTGCTGTTATTTCACATTAAACTGTGATTCATAACCCTCCTGCAGTGTCCAAATGACTGGGGGAAATAGACCTATATATTGAACACATGGGGAGTCTCCAACTGAGAATTTCCCTGAAGGAAGTGAATGTGTAGATACATTTTCCTGCTCATACCAGGGCACTCACAGAGTCATTTCATAATTGACAGTGACAGTAAGAAGGAATTCATGTGGAGGATTCTAAAAGCACTGGGACTGCCTAGAATGTGTGTACGGGTGCTTAACTTGGATAAGATACAGAGGAGCAATTGATCTCTAGGGTGCCTGAAAGACACCTCTATAGGCAATTGAATTGGTATCATTTTGAGGTTGAAATAGAAATAAATCTAGCTAAGAAGAGAGTCTGATTTTGATTTGACTTTCTCGAATTCATTCTTGGCAATTCCAAAAGTATGAAAAATTAAAAACTATCTTTTGAAAGTGTGCTTTTTAAAAACTGATACATAAAATTGGACACATATAAGAGGCACCATGTGCTGTTTTCATATATGCATACATTGTATAATTTTCAAATTGAAATAACATGAATATGTCCTTAAACATTCATCATTTTTTTTTATCATGAAAACATTCAAAATCCTTTCTTCTTGAATTTTAAAAAAAAATACTACATTCATTTTTATCTATAGTCACCTTAGCACATAGTAGAACATCAGAACTTTTTTCTCCTAACTGTAATTAAGAATCCATTGATAGATCTTTCCCTGTCTCCCCACTTCCACACTCTCCAGCCTCTAGAAACCTACATTCTCTCAAATTCTATGAGATCAACATTTTTAACTTTCACATATGAGTGAGATCTTGGGGTAGTTTTTTTTTTTTTTTTTTTTTTTTTTTTGTGTGTGTGTGTATGTGCTTGGCTTATTTCACTTAATATAATGATTTCCAATTCCAATCATGTTGTCACAAAATGACAGGATTTAATTCTTTTTATTGTTGACTAGTGTTCCATTGTGTATATGTATCACATTTTCTTTATCCATTCATCAGGTGATGGACAAGTTGGTTGTTTCCATTTCTTGGCTGCTGTGAATAGTGCTGGAATAAACATGGGAGTGCAGATATCTCTTTGACATATTGATTTCATTTCCAATGTGTGTATGCATGAATATATATATATATATATATATATATATATATATATATATACATACATATTTATGTATGTGTGTGTATATATTTATAAATATATAGATCATACAGTAGTTCTATTTTAATTTTAATTTTATTAATTTATTTAATTTGTTAATACTGGAAATTGAACCCAGAGATACTTTACCATTAAGCTACATCTCTAGGCCTTTTTAGTTTTTATTTTGAGATGGGGTCTTGTCCTCCTGCCTCAGCCTCCTGAGTTGCTGTGATTATAGGCATGCATTACTGTGCCCAGTTGGTAGTTCTATTTTTAATTTTTGAAGAACATATATTCTGTTTTCCACAATGAGTATACTAATTTATGTCCCCATCAACAATGCACAAGACCTTCCTTTTCTCAACACCCTCACCAGCATATTTTATCTCTAGTCTTGTTGATAAATAGTCATTATTACTGGAATGAGGTGATATTTCATTGAGGTTTGAATTTATATTTATTTGATGATTAGTAATGTTGAACATTTCTCATATATCTGGTCTTCCCTTAAGAATGTCTGTTTAGACCTACTATCCATTTTTTTAATCAAACTGTTTTCATTGAATTATGAGTTCTTTACATGTTCTGCTATTAACCCCTTGATATACATACAGTTTGCAAATGTTTTCTCTCAAATGTAGTTGTCCTTCTCTTTACTTTTTTATGTATTAAGCAATATCTTATGTACTTATACAGGATTAACTCTTTCAATACTTATGTAAGTCTTGGGGAGGTAGGTATAATTATTTCCACTTTATATATACATTGAAATAAAGCTCAGTTAAGTTAGTAAATAGAACCTTTACAAAACTAGATACATTTCTAGTGTAATATATTAATAATCAGGAAATAAAGAACTGTGGAGAAGAATAATGAGTAGACATTATTTAATTCTTAGTTATACCATGATATGTTATAAAGATTATTTATTCCCACAAGAAGGTAATATTCTTCAAAAACATTCCAGATATACAATTATTATCAGCCAATGAATTTCCCACTGGGAAATTTTATAGTATTATGAATCATTTTCTCACTTTATATTTATAGATTTTCATTCAATTAGCCAAACTAATACAACAAAAACTGGGAGAACATCTGTAAGTTAGAGTAAGAAATCATAAGGATATTTTAGGCCCAATAGGTAAGTAAATTCTAGTATAGATTGCTAGAGACATTTATAAAATTTTGCATATAATATATATATGAGAAAATGAGAATTTCTGGCAATGCTTTACATATAATTCTAGAAGATTATAGAGGTAATAGAAGATCACTTGATTTTCCTCTAAAGCACTGTTTGATTCTATTGTGGTATATTCTCCAGGATTATAAACCTCTTAGTAAATATTTTTATGTGTTGTATACTATTCACAAATTCTTAATTACATTTTGCACATATTAATCTAAATGCATTGTTCTACTTTGTTTTATATGCTGTTAGTTATTTTAAGACTTATAAAATTATGATATAAGTTAATATAAGTTCCAAATATTGCATTATTTTAATGACACAGGCAGAAGTAGTATAATATATTGCAAATGGAGACTGATTTTTAGGGTAGGCGTATAAAATTAGCATTTCAGTCACATTCAGAATATATCTTAATTAGTTATTCACTGTGTTCTCTTTTATTCCAGCATCATGGGTTTATTAAGGTTTTACTTGGCTTCAAAAATACCTCTTATTTAAATAAATGGAAACTTAAACAACTCTTGTGCATTTTCTCTATCAGTGGTTTAAAAATATTTTAGAAACAGAATCACTTTTGAGGAAAAATCTTATTCAGAATATTAGTTTGTTATTTGGGGAAAAAAAGCAATACATTTAAATTTGGCATGATATAGTATATGATGTTTCACTATAATATGAAGTAATGTCATGGTGGAATATAATTGACATTAAGTAGATTCACCCTGAATACATCACATGCACTTCTAAATATTTTCCATTGCATTGTGTTTTCATGTTTGTGAGATATATATGTACATATAAAGATGTTTAGTCATATTTCAAGGAATATTAAGTGCACTTTGCACACTTAGATTTAAACTGTTGTTACAAATTCTATAGCAAGCTGAGATATTTTGCTATGAAAGCATTTTTTTCCACCAAATAAATCCTCTTAAAACATAAACATTTTCTTCATGTAGTAACCACTCCCACCAATGATACTCTCTCTATATATATGAAAAAATTAAGAGCCAAAATTATTTATAAACTGTTTCCTCTATTTTATCAGCACAGATGTTTTAATGTGCTTTGCTTGTTATTACTCTGGTGATCCACGTACTTGGCCTCAGTAAACAGTCTACATCTTTAAAAATGCCCAAATTTATAGGTGACCACAGCTTTGTCTAGAGTGTATAACAAAGTAAGACATAGTTGTCTGTGTTTTTAACTTTGCATATATTACACTGAGCAAAACATGTTTAAGAAATTTGAAACAGTTATCTACAAATACAGGGATGGTAGCATCATTAATTTATACTTAGGCATCTCTTCTCTGGAAAAAGCAAGGGAAGCAGCATAACCTTGGCTTGGAGATACTATTTAATGAATGTACTTTGGTTATCTTTAAAAACAACAATAAGAAATTTTATCAAGCTGTGTATGGTGGTATATGCCTGTAATCCTAGCTACTTGAGAAGCTCAAGCAAGAAGTATCTCAAGTTGAAGGCCAGCCTGGGCATCTTAGCAAGACCTGGTCTCAAAATGAAAAAAAAAAAAAAATAGAAAGAGAAATGGCAGTGATTCAATTCTCAGTATTACTGAGGGGGAAACAAAACAAATACTTTTTTTTTTAATCAGAAATCATTGATGTGCTCTTTCCCTCACTTGGGTTGGAGTCTTGTCTCAAAAAATAGAAAGGGAAGGGGAAATGGTTCAATCCTTAGTACCACTGAGGGGGAAAACAAGCAAACAAACCTTTTTTATCATAAATTATTGATGTGTCCTTCTCCTCACTTGGGTTAGAGAAGTGGTTACTACTCATCTTACCTATGGCATTTAGCATTAAAAGTTACTGAAGCCTGGGCGTGAAGCACACCTGTGATCCCAATGGCTCCAGAGGCTGAGGCAGGAGGATCACAAGTTCAAAGCCAGCCTCAGAAATGGTGAGGCATTAAGCAACTCAGTGAGACCCTGTCTCTAAATAAAATACAAAATAGGGCTGGGGATGTGGCTCAATGGTCAAGTGACCCTGAGTTCAATCCCCAGTACCCCCCCCCCCCCCCAAAAAAAAAAAGTTATTAGAGCTATGGAAAGGGAGAAAACACGTGGTGATAAGTAATCTACTTAGCATGGAAAAGCTGATTGTCCTCATTAAATTATATAAGAAAAGAATTGTATGTGAGTATCAAAGAGAAGAATTGTATGTAAGTATATAAAGAAGAATCGCTCGTGAAATGCAGCAGAATCCAGACACTAATACTAATATTCTTTCTTTGTAAAACAGAAAAGATATTCACTAAAAAAGTAAATATTTTAAAAAATAGTGGGTTTTTTTTTTTTTTTTTTTTTTTTTTTTTTTTTTTTTTTTTGGTGCTAAGGTGTCTTCTTCATTCTGGAACTTCTATTTCCAACTTAACTGAATGAGATCTTCATTTTATTTCCTGAGATATTAAAGGTAAGGAGCAATTCTGAAAAAGTTTGCAAATTATCCCATTGACTTATTACTACCTATATTCATTTATAAATATTTACAAATAAATGTTTATTATATACGTATGTACATATATATGTGTGTAACTATATATGTGTGGCTTTTTTATATCATTGTTTTAAACATTTATTGAGCACATTCTTTTTGAAACATGTAAAGTCCTGGGAGGGAGTGGAGAGTTATATAACATAATCCCTGTGCTCAAAGATTTGTCACATTTGTTGGAGAAATAAAGCTTACATGGCAGGTACAAATTTCAGGCCATGCCAAAAAGGGAAACTACTTTTTCCAATTTTCTTTGCTATTTCATCTCTTCCTAACACCAAATCTATTTTGAGAGAGACATTTAATCTTAGACTAAACTTGTCCTCCCTACTGCCCTCAGTTACTCAGAAAGCTTATACAATATCAATGAGTAGTCAGAAAGAGATTAATGTTGAATACTGTAAAGTTATCTGATGTTATTTTCAGGGAAGTATTTTGTCCAGTGTCTGTTGATTTTTTCTGTTTTTTTTTTTTTTGTTGTTGTTGTTGTTGTTATTATGATTTGTGGGCTCTTATTAAAATACAGATTAGGTTGAATGGACTTGGGCCAGAGCCCTGAATTTTTTGCATTTCTAACAATCTCCCATGAGAAACTTCTGATGTTGTTCTGGGTAGAGATTATGCTGAGTAGTCTATGAGGAATAATTCTCATACTAATCCCCTGCCATCAGTTGATGATAGCTTGTATTCTGTCTGCTTCTCTTGAACACAAGATGGATTCTAATATGAGACTTTCCTCAATGGCATGTACTTTCCCTTCAAAAGGAACAAATAAGAAAAGTTGTCCCATGCTATGGAAAAAACTTTTCATAGGCATGTATATGCTGAATAGGTATCTGTAATCTGTTGTCCTCATACTATATTGTTTGAGATGTTTTGATATCCAGTTTTATTGAAGGGAGTCCAAAAAACATCTACTCTAAAACCATTTCATCCCCTTCAAATTTTTAAGCAAATAAATGGACAAGTATAGGGTATCCTCTTTAGAACATCACAGTAGTATATATTTATTACTCTTAAAATTATTTATAACTAGGGCATTTAATCTCTCCTTGGATAGTTGGTAAATGGGGTGGAAGGAACTGGATTCCTAGGTATTTTTACCATCTATTTGTTTGTCCCAGGTCCTTCGTCTTAGAGGCTCATAAACAAATAACTAAATTTTTTTGTTCTATATGACTAATTGTATTTTCCATCATGTAAGCAAGAGAGTAAAATAATATTATTTTAAATGGGAAAGGAGTAAAAAGATAAATTATCAGAAATAAAATTAAAACACATTTACTAATTCCTTACCTGCACAATGGCAAGACTAGATGCTCAAAAAACTCTATCTTGGTACTGGATAAATTTTAAAATGTATTTTAATTTATGGCTGGACTTATGGGAAAGTAAAGAAATCATTCAGGAATCAAAAAAGACCCAACACCATAAACCTACAGGAATGGAATATGATAATGGATCTGGACACCTAACACCTTTAATACATAGAGCTGTAAGTGTCTGAGTGGGTCTCCAAATAGAGGTCCTGCCAAGAATTTCCCCCTGGGAATTTCTTAATAGACTCATATTTATTTGAGATGAGAGTTGGAATGCAAATAATTTGTATAAAAACACATTCTTAATCTAAATTCAAAGCATTTTTGCAAAGTTAATAAAAACTAAAATAATCTCACCAAAGATGAACAACATCAAAGAAGAATAAAATAAAAAAGAAAGAAAATCACAAAAAAATAAAAAAGAAGATTTTAGGTATATGAATTTGTAGGTATAAAATGTATATAAACAGACATGAAAAATCTGAGGTGAAAAGGGCAAATTACTTAAAAATATGAAAACTAAAGAAAACTTGTGAAATTCAAATGGGCCTATCACAAAGAAAGGAATTAAATCAATGGATTAAAATCTTCTTTTAGCCATTTCCCTCTCCCATATGCAGATAAAATAACAAATTCAAATACTTTTAGAATGGTATTCTGAAAATTATCCAGGAAACTGATAATATTGGACTTCTCAAATATCTTCTTCATACAATAGAGAAAGAAGTACTTTTACCCTCCCAAGACTCCTAAAATTAAGATACTCCAGTAAAGTAGAATGTATGCTATGGAGAGCTGAAGGAATTGAGCAAAGACAAGACAAAAAAAAGACCATGTATGCTGCAACCAGCAAGGTCATGGACAGCAAGGTCATGGAGGCAGAGCCCCACCAACCTCTTAGACAGAATATCACAGTGCCATGTGCCACAGATGGTGGACAGGGAGCTGATGGATATGACTTGTTTGCCCAGCTGGATTTTAATCTTGCTTTGGTCTCAGTCCTTCTTTCTATGCTCCTGTTTCTCCATTGTGGAATGGAAATGTTTACTCTCTGCCATTATATATTAGATAAATGTAACTTGCTTTTGATCTTGGTTCACATCCAAGAGTTTTCCTTGAGTCTCAGATAAGATTTTGGACTTGGACTTTTGAGCAACATTGGAATTGTTAAGACTATGGGGACTCTTGTAAATGGACTAATACATTTTGCATGGTGAGATGGGCATGGGTTTAGGGGATTATGAAGAAGAATGTTATAGTTGTATATGTGGTATCCCCCCCACCAAAGGCTCTTGTGTGAGACAATGAAAGGATGTTCAAAGGTGAAATGATAAGATGAGGAGTGTTGTGACTGAATCAATGGATAAATCCACTGATGTAGATTAATTGGGTTGGTAACTTTAGGTGGGTAGTGTGGTTGGAGGAGGTGGGTCACGGGGGGGGGAGCATATCTTTGGGTTTATATCTTTTCTCTTGGTGAGCAGAGCTCTCTCTGCTTCCTAGTTGCCATGTCTGATACATGCTTCTGGCATGATGTTCTGTCTCACCTTGGACTCAGAGTTATGGAATCAGCCAACCTCAGACTGAACCTCTGAAACTGTGAGCCAAAATAAACACTTCTTACTCTTAAGTTATTCCTGTCACGTCTTTTAGTCACAGCAATAAAATGTAACCAAAACAATATATTAACAAGTATAAGAAAAATGCTACATATGATTATCTCAAATAGGAAGAAAATAATTTTAAGTAAATAGACCAGAATTCATGCTAAAATTCTTGGAATATCAGAAATAATTAAGGTATTAAGAAAGTATTTGACCTGAGTAGCACTGGGAAAAAAAATCATATGGCACATTAAAAGCATTCCATTTACAATAAGGAGAACCTACCTAGTGCAATAAAATAATTTTTAAAAAAGACATTAAATAGGAAAATAAGAAATCAATATTCAAATTCAATACTCCAGTGTAAGTATGTACAAAACAATAAATGAGCTTTCCTTTGATATCTATGAAGCATTCCAGGACCTTTGTGGATAACAAAATGCACAGATACTCCAAGGCTATAAAATTGTATAGTATAACCTATGCATATTTGCTAGAATTATTTAGGATGCCTAATTAAATGCAAATGTCATGTAAATACTTGTAATACTGTATTCTTTAGGTAATAATGTTAGGGACTATTCTGTACATATTCAGAACAGACATATTTTTCCCCAAATATTTCCAACCACATTGGTTGAATCCTGAGATGTGGAACCCATAGCAGGTTAACTCTATATTAACAATGTGTATATAGACACACACACACACACACACACACACACACACAATTTACAATTGCAATTCAACATATATGTTACCTGGGAACAAATTTCACAAAGTATATGAGGGTTGACTTTGTAGCAAAATACAAATATTACTAGGATTCACTAAAGTAAACATCAGTAAATGAAGAGATTAGCATGATTAGCAATATATAATAAATGTACTAATTCTTCTGAAACCTTATGATAAGTATAACTTGTATATGTTAGTATTTTGGTAGACTGATTTCAAATTTACGGAAAAGAGAAAATAAAAAGGAGGAAAAACATTTATGGAGCTGAAGGTGCTGCTCAGTCTTGGAGCTGTGTTTATCTCTACTACAGTGAACATATATTCATGCACAAATACACATATTCTTCTAAGAAGAATTAGATGGAGGATATTTGTTCTTCCCAATTTCAAACCTATTATCAAGCTTTAATCATTAAGGCAACTGGTGTCAACCCAGAGTTAGAAAGAAAGAACAATGAGGCAGAATTCATATATCAGATTTCCAAAAAATCTGATGTGTGACAGCTTTGGCATTGCAACTTGCTTTGGCATTGCAAGTTGATGAAAAAATAATTAGCTACCTAATAAATGGTGCCAGAATAACTGAATATTCATCTGGGAAAATGACTGTGGATTATTACCTTTACCCTATTATTAAACTAGATTCCAAATGCATCAGTGTCTTAAAATGTGAAACACAAAACTCTTAAATTTTTAAAACAAAACAAAGAGAAAAGCATCCCAACTACAACAGTTGAATAAACTGATAAAATAATAAGCAACATCTAGATTCTGCTGTCTTAAAAGATCTTAGTTTCATTTTTCATTAAAGATCTATGGTCTTTTAGGTTTGCAGCTGCTCTACTCCATTAAGTCACTCTGGTTTCTAGGCAAAGGTTTCATCCATTTAAAGATGCACCTTCTGGAATCCATGGATTCTTAAATTGCAGGGTCAATGAAAGAGAAGTTCATGGATACCACACATTTTCACTCTAAGGCTTCAATATAAAATCTTCTCATGGAAACTTTTTTTTTTTCCTGAAGCTAATCACACGACTTCATTTGACTGCAAGTGAGCAAGGAGGTATATACTCTTCTACAAGTTCAGAGATAAAGGATGACCAAAGGTTAATGAGCACAAGGAATGTCTACTGTAGTGATCTTGGTAGAGGACTTTACCAAGAGGACTAAGTAAGATACTTTTGTTTTGCTGAGGAACGCAGATGGGAGAACTCAAGAGAAGAGGGTTGACTGCACAGAAGGTATAGAGCTGCTCTGAAGCAGAAACTAAGATAAGAGGGGCCATTCAGGAAGGCAGTTCAATGGGGTAAGGAAGGGTAAAGCATCCGATAATGGAGGAGTGGAATTAGGTGAAGAGGAGAAGCCTAAAAATAATGTAAAGTAGTTGTCCTAATTTGTAATCTTCTCTTCTACCTCTCCAAGAAAAGTTCATTAAATATTTACAATATATGTTAATGTTTCTGAGTCAGATTTATGTCTCAAGTATATTACTGTGATGAAATAAGCCTGAAGTCTTACATGTGCAAACTTCTTTACTAAAACAATATTATTCACTAGGTGCTCATTTTAGTGCAAATAAATTATAACAATGTATAATATATTTTTTCTGAATAGTTTGTGTGATTTATGAATAATTGACAACAAAAGGAACAATAATGCTTTAATACCATCTTTGTACCATTTTTTAAAAAGAGGAAAGAAAAGGGGGAAAAAAGGCCTTTTGGAAGCATTTTTCAAGAAACAGTGTTTAGAAGTCTCTGGATATTTACATCAGTTAATGAAGTTGGACACTTATCCAACACCATATACACAATTAACTCAAAATAGATCAAAACCATCTGCTGTAATATATAACTGTTTAGGACAAACAATAATAAATAAATAGATCAAAACCCTAAATTAAGAGTTAAAATTATAACAACTGTGGAGGAGATCATTGGAGGTAAACCTTCAAACCTTCACTGCATTGGATTTATTCATGATGTCTTGGATATTGTACCCAAAACAGAGGTTAAAAAAAAAAAGAGCACAGCAGATAAGTTGGACTTCACCAAAACTAAAAAAGTTTATGGCTCAAGTGATACTACTACTAGAGTAAAAGGGAAAACCATGAAATGAGAGAAAATATTTGCAGTCTTATATCTGTAAGGTGTTAGCATCTAAGATATATGAAGAACATGCAAAACTCAACAGAAGCAGCAACACAAAAAACAATCTAATTAAAATCGGGCAAAAGAATTGAGCAAACATTTCTCCCAAAACAATATACAAGAGGTCAGTAAGATTATGTAAAGATTTTCAATGTTAGTAATCAAGAAATGGAAATCAAAATCACAATGGAACATCATTTCACACCGATTAGCATGGCTATTATTTTAATTTTTAAAAATAAAACACCAAAACCAACAAATGAAGATATGAAGTAATTGGAATCCTTGTGAAATATTCTTATTCTTGGGGATATAATATTGTGTAGTTACTGTGAAAAAGAGATGGCAGTTCCTCAAAACATTAATCATAGAATTACCATTTAAGCCAGCGATTTCACTTCTGGAACTATAACCAAGCAAATAGAAAGCAGAGATTCCAACAGATATTTGTACCTAAATGCTCATGGCAGTATTATTCACAATAATCAAATAGCGAAGAAAGCCAAATGTCTATTGATTTATGAATGGATAAACAAATTCGCCATATACATACGATTGAATATTATTTGGCTTTAAAAAGGAATGAGATTCTGACTAACACATACTATAATATGGATGAACCAGGAAGACAGTATGCTAAACAAATGATCAAGATATAAAATGACGTACTGTTATGACTCCACTTAAATGAGGTATGCAAAGTAGTGAAATGGGTAGAGATGGAAAGTAGAATGGTATTTCCAAGGCCTAGGGGAAGGGATTAATGGGCAGTTCTTGCTTAATAGGCTCAGAGTTTTGGTTTGCTAAAAAGAGGAAAAAGGTCTGTTGGTGAAGATGGTTGTTCAAAAAGTTAATATACCCAATTCCACTAGCTGTATATCAAGAAAAAAAGAGATTAAAATGATAAATTTTGTTATGTATATTTTACAATTAAAAGAAATGTTAGTAGATATTGTTGTACAGATAAAATCCAATGTGGACAAAATGAATTGTTCATAGTAGGCAGGAGGCCACATTGCTGCCTTATATCTATAAGATCCCCAATATCCTTAGAACCCCTTTCAGTTTGAATGAATTGGAGGTCATTTTTAAGTTTTAAATTCCATTGACATAGAACTATGTTAGAGAGGACCTAGCCTTATAAAGAACTCCAAAAGGTATTTTTGAGAGTCACCCAAAAGAGGATCCTATGCAATTCCTATTGCATTGGGCAATACCAATTTCCTGCCACATACAACATTGTTGTGTTTATTGAGAAACATAGTTAATATTTCACTGGTGTTTCAGTTGGTACATAAAGCCTATTAAGAAAATGTTTATGGGACTATCTGATAGGAAATGATTTTTTTAAAATATGAGACTATGTTTGTATATGAAGTCAGACTAAGACCAAAATGCCATACTACTATCAATATCCCCTAACCTTTTGCTTATTTTTTGAAATCTCAATTCCATTATGAAATTTCACAAATGTTCTTTTAACAAGTTTTCTCCACCCACTGAAACTTCTTATGCTTGCCCCTTGGCTACCAAACCACTGTTGTCTAAATGTGGATTTTTTCTATATAACTAGATTTTGAATGACAGTTTAAGCTATTTTGGACTATTGTTAAAGAAGTATTCTGGCTCTCAAGGAAAAAAAAAACATTGCTGAAGTAAAATATATAATAATAATGGATTGTTGGACATTCCCTAGAATACATACACATAAGCAATCACAGATTTCAAATAATAATATAAGTGTTTGCCAAAATATTTGAAACATTCTCCATATTAAATTCCAAAAATGGGCCAAAGTTTATTTTCAATCACATAGTCCAAAAGGAAAAACAAACAAATAAAACATTTCTCTGAATATTTGAGTGTTCTTTATCTTCTATTATTTGCATATTTAAAACATTTACACTGAAATCAAAGTAGATTTTAGATACGGTATTCCAAATGTGTTACAAGAAGGCAAATTTATTTATTTATTTTTCAATTTTATTTATTTATTTATTTTTACATGAGCTCTATTATTATTATTATTATTAATTATTATTATTTGCATTACAATTCTTAATACACCTTTATACCACAATTTATCATATCTCTGTATATAAGATATGTTGACAGCAAATTCTCTATATGAAGAGCAAGGTTTTTTGCTTAGTCTATCAACCTCTCACACTTCTAGCTATCCTATAAAGAATATAAGGAATGAAAGGCTGGGGGATATAGCTCAGTTGGTAGAGTGCTTGTCTCACATGCACAAGGCCCTAGGTTCAATCCCCTAGTACCACAAAAAGAAAAATGCATGAGAGAACAGTGGGAACAGTTATGCATTTGTATAAATCTTTTCTCTCTTTTGCTTACTTTGTACAAGAGAAGAAAGGAAGGACCAAATATTTGAAGTGTGATCTCTGGTGAAAGCTGCCTAGAAACAGTTTTGTGAACAGTGATTTTGTGCTGTTAAAGTAGCAGCAAATTCTGTAGACCCTCTGGTCTCTCGTTATCTCTCTGTTATTCTACCTTCTGAACCAAAGGATTTTAGGTTGAGGTCAAGCTGCAGTTGGTGGAAGCTCAGAGTCTGTTAGACTCTTTGCAGTGCCAGTTGGAAGTCTTCATTTTGGTGCCCTGAATTGAGGATTCAATGGAAGAATCATTTCATTCTATTCCTCCAAAATATTCTCAAATCCTCTGTTATCCATTACTCTGATGTTATCTATTTTTGACAACTTACAAAGGTTTTATCGAGACTTATATTAGATTTCAATACAAACACAACTAATAAAAGGGAAAAAGCCGTTTTTAAAATTAAATTGATTTAAGCAGAAATATTTAGAAAACATACTAGTAAAATTTAATATTCGCCTAATGAATACTATAGAAATGATAGCTTTGTAGACATTTATCAAAACAATCTGAGTTATTAAGAAAATTCCTTCTGTTAACTACACAATTCAGATAAAAAAACATTTTCATGAAATTAATACATTCACTTTTTTTTTTTTAATTTGAAGAGCTAGGATTGAACCTAGGGTTGCTCTAATACTGAGTCACCTCCCTAGCCCTCTTTTTATAAATTTTATTTTGAGGCAGGTTTATTGTGATTGGCCTTGAACTTATAATCTGCATGCCTCAGCCCCTGGAGAATACAGTTAGTTCTGGCCGCAGAATAAACTCCAACATCTATTTGTATGTTCCAGGTAGATTTTATGACAGATAAACATTGCCCCAGCCATACTGATTTTACAGTGATCCACATCAGTAAATAAAGCTACAGCTATAAGCTGTGTGCATAACAAAGAACCAAGAAAGAACTCAATGCAGATTGATCAATTGATATCTGAATTTCCTCCATTGCTTTTATTTGTGTGAGATATATACATGTGTATAGATAATTGGTCTACAGATAAACTTTGACAATTGTAAATCTATGGTATTGCTTCAACATCTCCATATTTATAAATCCAAGTATAAATTTCATGGAGTTTTTATTCAAGCTGTTAGAACTATTGTCCATGCCCAGAGATTCCAGCATAATGAATTTATATTGCATTTCTGTCTGCTCCTTTCCATATCCAGAGAAGGCAAAAAGCATGACTGGAATTTCTAAAGTGAAATTTGACATACCAATACAGCAAAAGAAAAATGACAGACACAAAATAAATCAATGTTAAAAATTCCACTTAAAAAAGCCTTAATGTTGGGTCTCCTAAAAATGAGAGCTAGGCTGCTGTGTGCTATGTATACAAGTATAGCATATAATGTATAGAACAAGGGTCACAAATTGAGCTACATTTGCTATCAAGGGCCATGAAAGAACAATAAACATGTAAATAGGATGTAAGATCATAAATATTGCTATGATGACATAGATAGTATATGTTTCAACCAAGAGTTCTCATCTGACTAATGGAAAGCAAAAGAACAGCAAACAAACATGATGGGCAAGCACAAACAGGAAAGAATACTTGAGTGTTGCCTTCTGCTTCTGGAACCCAGGTCATGAACACCAGTTTCAATTTCAAAGGTGCTTGCTTAGAAATGTATGTCTTAGAAATGGCATCTAAATATATTTTGTACATCATACTAATTAGAGTTTTACATCTTTGAGAAGTCTAGGGTAGTTGTATCTCTCCAGTTGCTTAGTGCAGAGTACATACACTATTTGTTCATAAACTGCTCATTTAATAAATACAATGTGTAAATAAAAGTATTTCATGAGGTCCACAGTTTATTTGTAGCTCTCCAGTTTTGGAGGAAATTGAATTACATACCTTCCTATTTTATACAACTAGATTTTCCATAGCATAAAAAGTATAGACACTGGGCCAATGTTTGCTGCTGAGTTCTTCAAAGGGTGAGGTACTTTACCAAATAAATCCTCAGGGGAGGAAAAAGACCACATCTTCATTGTTTCTTAGGAAATAAGTAATGGTGTCACTAATAAAGTAGGGAGCTTCAAGATCCATCTCTCAGCTGCATCAGTCATTAAACTGGCAAACATCTTCAGAATCAATGTTTCAGAATTCCATAGTCTTATAAAAAAAATAACTCACACCAAATTCTATGTTAATGAAGAAAGAAGATGTTAAAATTTGGCATATAAGGAAATCTCTGCCAAGTTACTGTCTTATTACTTCCCTAGTGGAATGGATATTTTAATGGCCACATGTGACAACAAAAATAGTTTAGAAAAGTCACTGATCAGAGTGGTTAATAATATATCACAAATACACATTGCTCCATTCTGACAAACTTTAAGCTCTCAGAAGCTAGAACTCTCTGCTTCATTTTTTTTTTTTAATTTTTAAAAAACAAGCTCTCAGGAAGAGTGAGCATCTCCTTTCCGAAGGTGCCATATTGAAATAATCAGAATACTCAGTTCAATCAAAACAGGACATATGGATAAACTGAGCCATGCAAACAGAGAAGACTGATAAATAAATACTGCCCCATACTGAGGGTTCACTTAAGGAATTTTAAACCTAGACTTTCCTTCTTTTTTAAAATATTTATGTTTTTTCAGTTGTAGTGGGACACAATATATTTGTATCATTTATTTATTGTTATATGGTGCTGAAGATCAAACCAGGGCCTCACACGCGCTAGGCAAGCTGAGCCACAACCCCAGCTCCTCAAACACTGAACTTTCTAGAAGATTTTCAAGCAACTATTTAATATATACTCAAAGAGCTAAAGGTAAATTAAAAAATGATTTCCAAGCAAATAGACAATAAAGAAATAGAAATTATAAAAAAGAACCAAATAAAAATTCTACAACAGAAAATATAATAACTGAAATGAAAAGTTCTCTAGAGAACTCAGTAACAGATCTGAGCAGGCAGAAGAAATAATTAACCATGCAAAGAAGATGTCTGAATTGAAATCATCCAGACTGAGAAGAAGAAAGAAAGAAAGAATGAAGAAAACTAATAGAGCCTCAGTAGCCTAAGTAACCATCAAGGCTGAATAACCATGTCAAGCATACCAACCAGTATATTATGAGAGTTCCAGAATGAGAATAAAGAGGCAGAAGGAATATGTAAAGAATTAAATATTTAAAGCATGACAAAGTAGAAGAAATATGGGCATCTACTCATCCACAAAGCTCAATATACTCCAAATAAGATAAACTCAAGAGAGAAATACATGGATACATGCTGTGATCAAACCGTAAAAGCCAAAGATAAAAAGATTTGAATGTCCCATACAAGACATCCTCCATATGATTAACAACTTATTTCTCAGGAGGAAACACGATGACAATCAATCGTCAGATGACATATTTAAAGTGTTGGAAGGGAAAACACAATAGAATGAGCTATATTTTCTATTTTCTCTACTTGTGTTCCTCTCACTGATCTATTGACACATATCACCTTTAGTAATCAATGACCTCTTAATGTATGGATCTATTGGTGCTCACTCACTGAACATACTTGACAATACCCAACACTTCTAATTCCAGCTACCTTATCTGCCCTTTATGTGTTTGTACCTCCTCCCTGTTTTCCCCCTAGCTCACTATTCCTTTAATCTTCTTCTTGTTGTTCCTCTCCCTCCTGAATTCTTACTGTAGATTTTTCTGAAAGTTCTGTCTTTAGAACTTCCTTCCCTCTCTCACTCATGATTTCATTAACTTTTTTTCCCCCCAAATTCTCTGTATTGGCAGTTTGCTCTTTGGATGTCAGTGACTCTTTCTATGTGCTTTGACCATATCACCTTCTCCTGTCTGAATCTATCTTCTGATAGTTACACCTCCATAACCGCTTCACTGACCTTTATACTCAGATGCCCTCCTGCACCTTAGCTCATGTTCCACCTACAAAACGGGAGAAATCAGTTTTCTTTTCAAATTTCTACCTCATCGTTTAGGAAAAAAAAAAAAAAACATTTCTGACAACAGTGGCTCCATTCTTCCAAAATGGAAAAGACTAAAACTTTAGCAATTTCTGTTTGTTTTATTTCACATCTTTTCTCAATATATCAGTTTGTTTGGCCCCCCAACATCCTCATTGCTCTTATATTTATTTTCTTTCATATATTATCCTTGACTTTACATTTAAACTGTCACACTAGCATATATGTTTAATGGCTCTTGCTTATAGGGAAAACAAATGAAATTGTGGGGTTTTTTTGAGTAAATATTATTTTAAAATGGTAATAGCTTTACAGAAAAGTTATAGGCATGGAGAAGAGGGTTCTAGCGTCAGAGACCATAGTACATTTGTCCAAATGGAGCAATGGACATTGGTAATATATTATTAACCAGAATGCAGGACTTTATATAAATTCAGCACCTCATTCCAGAATCCAACGTAAAATACCACATTGCAGTTTGTCATCCTGTGTACTTTAGTCTCCTGTGGTGTGTGAGGATTTCTGTTTTTTTTTTTTTTCCCCTTGGTGGCCATAATATGGACTATGTGAGAATTAATTTGAATAAATATCTTTTAGTTTAGAGTTGTCTCATGTTATCTTTATGATTAGACTGGGGCTGTTGGTTTATTTTTAGAAGAATACCACAATAAAATATGTCACTTATCCTTCTCAGCACATCATATCTGGAGGCACGGAATATCAACTTGATATCACTGGAGTTTTCTTATTGTTAAGTTTTAGCATTGTTTATTGCATCTGTAATTTATACATATTTAATCCCACTGTGAGTTTGTCTTTTCTTAGCATCTTCTGCAGAGCAAATATTGGAATTTAGATAATCTGACTTCTAATTTATTTCTGTTTTGTATGATGCCCCTTTCATGTTATATCTAAAAAAAGAAATCAGTGCAAAAATCCGAGGTTGTACACAGTTTCTCCTTTGACTTTTCAAGAAATCTTATGATTTTTATCATTTATACTTAGGTCTTTTATTTTGAGTCAATTTTTTAAGTTTTGAAATGTTTCAAGGTTCATATTTTCCCCTGTGGAAATTCAATTGTTTGAACAAATTTTGTAGAGAAAGACTATCTTTCTCTATTGAATATTCCTTGTACCTTTGTAAAAAATCAGTTGACAATATCTGTCCCTCCTTTTTTTTAACCTGTCTTATAATACATTTCTCCTGGGTAGCATATAATAAGGTGTTATTTTATCCAGTCTGACAATTCTTACCTTTTACTGTATGTTTAGACATTCACTTTTATAATACAGTTGAAATAAAATGGAATGTTTACTTCATTTTTGTTGAATTTTCAGAATTTTCCTTGGTTTATGTCCTCTCTATGTTTAATTTAGGATATCTTATGATTCAATTCCTCCTCTACTATTGACTTTGTCTTTTAAAAGCATTTTAGTCACTCTCCTTTAGAAGATACTCGGTTGAATTGCTTGCATTACTGAACTTATAAATATTATGATAGGTATTAACATAGTTAAGAATAGTTATGAAAATTGAAGTATTTCTAAGAATTCCATAAAAAACTATGTTTTAGATTGCTTATGATTTCTAAAATTCTGTGTGTCTTAACCACAAGGACTTGAAAAACGGTGAAATGAAATGTTAGAAGAATTAAGCAAAAGAGCAAGAACAAAGCTCCTTTGCAGTTCAGAGAGGCATCAAGAGCAAAGAAAAATCTTGGAAATGGCAAGTGAAAATGCTACAGAACAGATGAAATAGAAATTCTGGTTGCAAATCAGCAATGTAGTACAGTCAACACAGAAAAGCCCAAATTATACAAACCCACAGTAGGTAATGCCAGATATGAATTAAGTACCTTAAACAATGAAGCTGGACTGTATAAATGTAAACATACGAATATATAAATGAGTTAAAGTAGCCATAATAAGACTGTAGGATAGTTACAATTCAATGTTCTGTTCTCTGAAGTATAAAGTAAGTGAATGTGCAATTACTGACAAATATCACTGAACTCTGTCTAAACAGATTAGAGAATTTAGTGGAGAAAATAGTAAATGTTCTAGATGAAGAGGTTTGCACAGAACTCAGGATGGAGAAGTTACTGATATATCTCTCATGTTACATAGAGGGGGAAAATCTTACATTGTTTTGTCCCTTTTATTTTAACAATAAAAATTTTGGAAATTATGCTGCTTTATTTATTTTTCAAAGGGTTAGGCAGAAAATAATATGCACAGCTTAACATGTAAAATTATGCTGACTTTTGATAAGGCAATCTTCAAAAAATGCACATCGGACTCATGTATTTATTCTAAAATTCTGTGTAAAACAATGTATATTATTTTAAAATTTTGTCTTTGGAAACTGCATCTCAGACACCAATATCAAATTTACTTTTGGAATATTTTCTCCTTTGCCCTTTCTGCCAACTTCACTATACACATGCTCACACCATCATAGATAACCAATACTTCAGGATTCATATGCCCAAACATTTATGAGTTCTAGCAAGATTTAAGAAGTTTTCCTTAGATCACTATACAGAGCTAAATAAAAGTTGACAAGAGTATTTGTAGAAGAGCAAATAGAAGGCATGTTCCTTCTGGTATGTTCCGTTTGCCACAGAACTGAATTACAAAATGTAATTATGCTACAACAATCAACTAAGGTGAATTATAGGCAGATTAGGAAAAAAAAAGACTAAGATTCCCACATAATACAAAATCAATACTGTGAGAAATCTGTCTTACCAAATTTTGTTACTCAATATGTTGAATATACAATATGGTCTCACCTTGATATCTTCTCCTATAGTCACAACAAGATTTTTTTTCTCACATTAGAGTTAATTGTTTGCATATGAAATTCATAATTACAGAGAAAACTAAAAACATAACATGGCATAAATTTATTTTTCCTTTCCACTTATTGTATTATCCATTTTTCTCTTGGTAATAGGAACAAAAACAGTGAAACTGAGAGGTTGATTGGAACAAACAAGCATGCACATGCATTTTTCCCTATCCATTTATGTAGAATATGTAGTGATTTGTATCAATGAATTAATACTGCACAATGCTTACTACTGACTTGATTGTTTAATGCATGGCTTTTATTAAGTGTTATAATGAAGTCAAGGTAAAAGCCATGGGGCTTACCTTAGAGTTCAGGTGGTATTATGGGTTGAATCTAGTTAACACCGTTTTGAAGACAAGATCTTTACAGAGGTGATCAGGCTAAAAGGAAGCTGGTTCAGGAGAGTCCTAACCCAATACAAGTAATGTCCTTATGAGAAGAGGAGATCCGGACACAGGAGAAATACCAGGGGTGTATGCACATAGAAGAAAGATCATATGAAAAAGGCAGCAGGAAGGTGGTCATTGACAAGGTGAGGGGAAAGACCTCTGAGAAAACAGCCTTGCAAGCACCTTGATCTTGGATTTCAATCTCCAGAACTGTGAGAAAATCAATTTCTGTTGTTTGAGCCACACAGTCTTGTAGTTTTCTTATGACAACAATAGTAAATTATACTTAAAAAAAAAATTTAGCCTTGCCCCTAAAAAGTTGTCCTTTTGCACCCTGCTTCTGGGAGGTAATCTGTGTTTTCCTGGAGTTTTGGAGATAACCAGATAGAATAGTGATAATGTGATTTACAATGGTTGTTGGCCACATCCGGGTGAGAAATAATGATTTAGTGTAGGGGTTTGAGTCATAGGATACCAGTTAACCCGAAGACTGAGATCTGTCACACAAGCAATTGGTCAATTGATTAATCATAATTACTAGAAGGGTCCCAATAAAGGATATGAACACCAAGGCTTGGGTGAAGTTTTCTGCATGCCTATACTTCATACATATTGTCATACATCAGTGATAAGAAGGAAATTCACCCATGCTGCATGGGAAAGAGAAAATGAAGATTATATTTGGTATATCCCCGGACTCTGTCCTATATAGCTTTTATCTTGACTGATTTTTATACTGTATCTGTTTTTTGTAATAAACCAAAATCATAATTGCTTTCAACATGTTCCTAGAGTCCTCTGATAAATTAATAAAAGTGGAAGCACATAACAAATTAGATACTCAAATATGATAAAATTAATATAAGGGAGGTTTGGGGAACCTCCTGAACTTGCAGTTGGAGTCAAATGTGAAGGTGGTCTCCGGTGGACAGGCATCTCTTGTGGAGAATTATCCTCTAATTCACAGTAGGTTAACTCCTACAATGGAGGTATCACAAAATTAAATTATTAGTTATGTAGCAATCTTGATACTTTCATTTGTTTGAAATCCATTTATAAATACTTCTTGTAAAATGATTGGAATTATTTTAAGGAATAATTTAACAAAATACCCATCCAGTGAGTTTATACTTATACAATTCCTATAAGTAGATAAGATGCATGGTTCTCAATTCTGTCAGAGAATATTGTAGCAGCCCGAAGGCACAGTCCACATCTTCTTTTCTTTCCCTGGATCACACAAATTTTAGAAAAAGATTCATGGCTTGCTGAGGGTGGTGGCACACACCTGTAATTCCAGTGGCTCAGGAGGCTGAGAGAGGAGGATCACAAAGTTCAAAGCCAGCCTCAGAAAGGGTGAGGTACAAAGCAACTCAGTGAGACCTGTCTCTAAATAAAATACAAAATAGGTCTGGGGATGTGGCTCAGAGGTTGAGTGCCCTTAAATTCAATCCCTTGTAGAATAAGAATGAGGAGGAGGAGGAGGAGGAAAGAAAAAGAGTAAAGTTATGGCTAGCTATGAGGTTGTAGATAAAACACACACACACATACAAAAAAAAAAAAAAACCTAATGTATATATTAGGTTTCAGATCTTATAATATTTTGTGGCCATCTAAACCCATTTTTGGTTGCATATGATGAGGAATGTTTTTTGCTACTCCTATAAAAAGCAGTAAATGCCATAGGCAGAGTTTTGATGTTGATATATTTTCAGGGATTTAGATAATCTAGTTTTAAAATTAAGATTCTCAAAGTTAATATTTCCTGTGTGCTGCTGGCTGTGAAGTTGAGAATGGTGAACAAAGGAAAGCAGGGCAAGGAATGAAGAAAGATTTACCAGTTGCATTTTATTTTTAAAATAAATGCTTCTTATGTGTGTATTTGGAGCAATTCTTATAATTTATCTTCATTCTTTACCTAAAAGAATTTTGTTTCTTTTTAACTAATTGGTTGCATGAAAGCCATATTTCTGATGTTTGAAAATTCCTTTTAAAAGTTAGTTCTCCCAAAGAGAAACTTTGGATGAATTCAGGTAAACACATATTTTGCATAAGATGCCATATGCAATATAAAACCGAAGTCTTAATCTCCTGGACAGCATAAAGCTCCTCTCTTGCTGGCTACAATCATCCAACCTTCCTGTCAATCAATGGGTGATTTGTATTTTTCTCTTTTATATGTTCATTGGGTTCTTGGTCAAGTTGTAATCTCTTAATGCTCACTCAGTAAATGCTCAGAAATGGGGATGTAGTGAGGTTCTTCAAGTATTTGTAATATGGTAGAAATGTTCTATTCAATTTTTTTTATAGTTGATAGATCCCATGAACTCTTTTCCCAAACCTCTCCCTTTTGCTTCTGCATTCAGGGATGTTCATCTACATTAAGTTTGCAGGTAAACAAAAGGGTTCGCCTTGTGAATCTCTCACTTCATAATTCTTCAACCTCATATGCATTATATACTCATCTTGAATGTTGGCTTCTAGAACATAAATGCGAACACTATCTGAACAAGTTCTTGTGAAAAAGAAATGTGGTTACAAACAGAAAACACTTGACAAATTAGATATTCAAAAAATAAGGATATACTCCATTATCATTGGAAGCTGAATGAATTTCATATTTTAAAATATACAGTTAAAGATATTTAAAATGAAATTTACCATTTTAACCATGCTCAAGTGTATACTTCTGTGGCCTTTAAATTTAAATTTCCATTTTTAAAGAACATACTGTGAGCCTTGAAAATACAGATGAAGTATCATCTATTCTTATTATCTATGCCCTTTAGACTTGAACTTAGAGAAATGCTTTGAGGTAGATGCTTTTGTTGAGTACCCTTTATACTACTAACATAAAAGTCTCTGGCTTATAAATCCCAAACTACCAGATAGAATACCAAGATTCTGTGGCAGCTATCTTAACAACTGGTAAAATGAAACAAAGTAGTCTCTCTGTACTCATTGTTTAAGCCAGTTCTGTTTACTTGTTCTCACCTGGTTAGGCTTTTCTCCATTGACTTAAAGCAAATCATTCCCTAGGCCTTAAGACAGAAAATTCAGCAGAGTATTACTTTGAGATTTCCTGGTTCAAAGCATATCACATAAGCTGTGTTGTCAGCTTAATTCCACAGAGCAAGACTGAAATACACATGTCATCTTACAACTAAGAAATAAAAAGGTTTGCATTGACACAGCACAGACAACAGTAAACCCAGGAATGGAATCCACGCTAACACCCACAAGCTGCTGTCATCCATTTTAAGAAATCTAACTGAAACTTATTTCACAGAAAAGCAAATGATTAATGGACTATATAGTGAAAGTCTTTCTGCTATACATCACCAGTCTATTATCAAGTGTGCCCTCCACTGGCTAATATAAAGAGGTTTGAGCATGTTCAATCAAATCTGAGAGAAGTGCCAAAAAAGAAATTAGTTTGTCTCCTGAAAATTGTTAAAGACATAAATTTTACTTATTCATCATACTACATGAAATATTAGATTTCCCCCCATTTTTCTCCAATTTTTTTTGGGGGGTGCGGGTGTTAATACCAGGGATTGAATCCAGGGGTACTTAACCACTGAGTCACTTCCCCAGCCCTTTCAATTATTTTGAGACAAGTCTTGCTAAATTGCTTAGAACCTCACTAAATTGCTAGGGCTGGCTTTGTCCCAACCATTTTTCCTAATCCTTCCCATTTCCTTAATACATACTGGCCAGCAAGGTTAGATTAAGATAATGCAAAATATTTTGAGTACTGTTATCATCAAAGGATAATTCAAAAGTCCTCACAATCTATGTGTATGGCTTGCAATGTAGGTTGATAGAATCTTTAGAGTCCACAATGATGTGCCCCAAACAGAAGCTATTTTAACAAGTATCTTTGAAGAGGTAGCCTTAGAAGGACCTTCAACTCAAGTACTGAGCTATTCTCAAGTATTTCCCATTAAGAATATTAGGCCAGAAAGACCAACTGCAATAAATTAAAAATCTTGCCTTTTCATGCAAAACTTTTATTTCAGATAACCCCAGAAAGTACAAAAGCTTGTGACTTTTTCAACCCTTAAAATAACCTGTAAATCTTCACTCAGGAAAAATATTCTCTGATGCTCCTTTCAGATACAGCCTCCAGCACAACATTCCCTATAATTAATGCAAGACTTAACTCCCAGAAAGCAGAATTTGAACTGCAGGATGGACTAAGGAAAGCTGAAGCCAGCCTGGGCATTTACCATCCCTGACCAGGAGAATTTCATAATTGCCTGGGGTAGTGACTATAGTGAGATTCCCTTTTTCCTCTTTGTTAAATAGGTATGATTACAGTAATTCTGATGTTACTTCTTTACCACTGTGTATAGGTTGGTTAGAGACTGATCAACATCTTTTATTATAGAGGTCACTATAATAGTTGCATCTGAGTCTGATGGAGAAAAATGCATTTGAAAGTCTTGGACCCAAACAGGATAAATATAACTGGATGGAATTTGGAGACTGAATTTCTTGAGTGAGAGTTTCAAGTGTGAAAATAAGGGTATACTTAAGTATGTGTATGGGAAAAGGAGACACTGATGACACAGAAACCTAAATCTCCTTCATTCTGTAGTCTGCCCTTCTTTTAGAGTAGCATTAGACCATAGAATACTGTGAATTGGATTATACAAATGTCCTGAGCTATGCTTTCCAATACTAACTTTGTGGAACTATTGAGCACTTGAAATATGTTTAGTAGAAATGAGGAGCTGAATTTTTAATTTTATGTAATTTTAATCAATTCAAATTGAAATAGCTACATGTGATTAGTGGCTACTGTATTGGACAGCATGGTTGCAGTTTTATAGTAAGCTTTTCTTACTGGGATTATGGCTGTTCAGTAAAAGATTCCTATGTCCAGATTCCTTCATGCCTGCCTAGGTTTAGCTGAGGTCAAATCAACTGAACTTTGCAAAGAAATGAGAAAAAACAATATATGCAACCTCCAGATTATACTTTTGAAAGGAAGGTATGTTGGTGTGCTTTCCTTTCCCTTTATAACTGTTTGGGATGTAAACAACTGAATGACTTCTCTCATATCAATGAGGGGGCCACTTTCAGGGATGTCAGAACAAGACAGAAAGGCAACTCTGTAGAATAAGTATTTTGGCTTGTTATGACTCCAGTATTTTGTTTTTTTATCAATAGTTTTCATTTCATTCCCTTTTCTCTATAATACATTCTTCTTGAGAACTGCTGTAACTTCTGAATCTAAGTGTTCCTGTAATTCCTTAAGTCTATATATTTCTCAAACTTGTTGTCAATTATAGGATCACCTTATGTTTTGTTCTCTGGACTTCTGAAAATTGAATGAAACATATGTTAGACCTTTATTCCCATCCTTCTTAACTTCTCTGACATATTTTCAATCTATATATATTTCTCTGTTATATACCTGAGGAATTTTCTCTGATTCATTTTAAAAATGGAGGAGTGACTGCTGTGTGATTTCTTTCCTCAGTCTTTTATTTACTTATGTATGCTTTATTGCATTATTTGACAGAGAGGTCTCAATTTCAGTGTTTATACTTAGAAAATATCTTAGGAACTTTTTTTCTGTTTCTAGCATATAATTTTCCTCCTACAAGTTCTAAAAATCTCTTTAATCCATCAAATATTACTTTATGTTTCATTCTTGAAGAATCTTGTATACCTAAAGTTGATGGTATTTTTTTTTAGTTGGTTTTGGTTTTGGTCTTACTAATGCTGGTTTATTCCTTATCTTTTTTTAGATGTGGGTTCTGAACTTATGATGTTAGAGAAATTTTTTCAAATGTCCGGTTTGAAGTTGATTTACTTCTACTCCACCAGGATCTTTGGAAAAGTATCAAACTTTGTCTTTTTTTTTTTTTACCAACTAAGAGATTCCCTGTACCCTGTTGTTTGTACAAATTAAAATGATACTCAAAAATGCATTCTCTCTCTGTGAATATCAATAACTATGAATGATCCTCGGTTTTTAGCATCTGCAAAGATTTAGAGTTATCTACAGTCTAAGTTTCATCATATTATTGTGCTGGTCATCTTCTTTCCCATTTTGGACTCCACAAACTTCTCTTACATGTGAATGTACATATTAGCATGATGCGATGTTTGTTCCATAATAGTCAGCATTTGTAGGTATATTACAATGGAATTTTTTTTTTTTTTACTGATACTTCCTTTGGAATGAAAATAAAGCTTTCTGATAAACTTCAAGACAAAAATTAGCTTTGGCTTTTACATGAATTCAAATTAATCAAGTTTCTCTTAACTCAATAATGTTGTGTGTGTACTTTATAAGAACCTAAACACCAACTTCAACATGCTCCAAGTATGGCATAATTTTTAAATTTTTTTTCTAAATACTTGTCAATGTAGTTCTAACATTAGGTAGTCTGGGATACTTTTTTTCATATATGTACTCATATATTCATTCACATACTCATTCCATCATTAATTTGAAAATTATTAAGAGCATTCTATGTTCAATGCAGTCTAATTGCACAGGGAATCCCATAGAAGCTACGTGAAGAAATACAAAGAAACATTTTTTTTAAATTAATAAATCCTAAGCTGTTTAATTTAAAGGAAATGTCAATGGATTTAAAAAGTGTCAAGTGAGTCCACATTCATTAAGTAAAATATAACCGAGTTTCAAATTGTATTTTAATTTTGATTTTTTATTAGAAGTATTTGATCTAATTTGAGAGATCACTCTTTAAAAATTAGTATACCATGATATTGACCTGATTCTATAATTACTTCATATATGGATCATGCAGACAAGTTATAAAATGCACTGGGTAAATTATAGTAAATATGGATATTGATAAAAATGGGTATCTCTTATATATGTTATTCATTGGATGATAATTCAATCAGTGATTTTTTAAGTATATATACCAAAATTTTAAAATGTGCAGAGTTTATATTTGTAGAATAAAACAAGAACTTTGGAAACATGGGACAGTTTTGAAAATGATAAAACAGAGATCAAAGTTACAAGGTAAATACACAGGTTGGCACTAAAAAACCATAGTGGTTCTAAATGATTGCCACATGCTTCCACTTTAAATAAACAATTTCTAACATGAAGTCATTTTTGTCATGGTATATGTAATCACATGACTTGTTGCACCTGATGTAGATCCTTAGTTAGTTTCAAGTGACAGAACATTTGCTTTAGCCTTCTCTCTTTTGTCTTTATTAATTTTTTAAAATTACTTCTTGATAATTTATAGCCTCTTGACTTGTGTCAAATTGAATCTGGACTAATAATTCAATATTTCTCATGTGTTCTTTTTAATATCTACCATGCATTCTGTTATTTCCTGTGTTTTAGGCATTATTGAACCATAAACAAATTCATGATAATATAATTTTACTTCAGGAGATTAACATTTTTAGCATGCATTACATATTTTATGCCTTTCTTCCTGCTGCAAATTTTGCAAATTAAATTTGCATTTATCTGTACCTATACACTGAACAAATTACAAATGAAAAATGGAACAAAACACTTGGTATAGGCTGAAATTGAATAGTATGAGCATTGCATTGCATCACAAGGAAAAAAATGAAACTTGGGCCACAGATGGTGAACTACAGGATATAATAACAGTTTCCAGTTCTCCACAGGCTTCATTGCTGAACAACAAGAAAACAAAGATATTTGAATAGTGCATAAAATGAGATCATATTCTACACCCAGACATGCAGAGACACCTAACAGACATCTGGTACCAGATTCTCATTGCTAATCCTTGGCAGGGATGGCTTGAGATGATTCTTTTGAGTGTGGCCTCTGATGTCAAACTCCACAGAAATAAAATACATAGTAACATGCAACAAAATTCTTTATATATTGAACCAGGACTGAATTAGAAGTTTACTTTTCTCTCCAAGAAGTAGATGGTATTAAATCAATATGCCCATACCACTAGTATTAAAGAAAAATGTTTTCAAAAATTAGAAATTTACCAGCATTACTTTTCCAAACTTCTTCTCATAAAAGATCTGATGGGGTTTAAAAAGCAGCATATTAAGAAATCCCAAAAATTTATTTGAGAAAATTTTTGAAATGTTGGATATAAATTTGACTAAATTATAAAGGCATTATTATAAATCCCAACTCAGATTCAGGATGTTATTTGTCATAAGACTTTAATATTCTGCAAACGGTTATTTGATAACAACGTCAGATGAAAAAATACGATTAACTTTTCTGCTAATTTTTTACTAAGTAGAGCATTTGTTAATAAGGGAAGATATTAATGCTAAATGGGCATAAAGGATTCATAAATGAAATACTTGTGCAGAATTCCCAGTGTGTCCCTTCCTGATGGTGACTGTGGCATGCCACTTCTGAGTCTTAGCTTCCTCATCAGTAAACTAAAATTAGGGATAACTACCTTACAAAGTTGCTGAGAAGATTAAACAGAATGACACCTGTCAACACCTCATGAATCTTCCTTTGGAAGAGGAGGTCTTGTAACACCTCCATATTCAAGAGTTGGTTAATTGTGTTGTGATAAAATGAGAAATGAGAAATAAAAAGCTTTACCTCAGCATCAGTATCTGTTCCTCTGACTGTTTGCTGTTCCTGTGGTAAATATGGCTGCAAGAAAGTATAGGAATTATTTTGAAATAGTTTTCTCAATGCTTTGCTTAGCATTATCTCTAATACTATTGTTTTAATTAGCTTGGCATGTATAAAATACAGCAGTATTATCTGGGGACAACAGAAAGTTAAAAAATTTTTAAAAGTCATTATTTATTCTCTTAATCTTGATAAAGGTTATCAAATTGCTCTAGGGAAAGCTACAGTCTTTTCTTTTGTGATAGACAACACAAAATGGCTTTTGATATAGATCAAAAGAATATGAAATATACAATAATAAACTACCTTATCTTGATAGAACCATTTGAGGTGATTCTGTATCTATTTCTGCAGAGATAATTTATTTCAATATTTAAGTTGCTTAAGAACTGTTTCAGAAGATTGACAATGAGCTTTGTAAGCCATACGTGGGGGTAAAACTTGAGAAGTAAGCAAAAATAGTCCAGCAAATGGTATGGAGTCCTTCCGTGAGGAACAAAAATAACTTAGCTATTGACTGCATATTATCAACAAAACTCCTCAGTAGAATGTTATATATCTCTGAGGAGTAGTTATATATGTTGACATGTCTGAACCACACAGTGCCCAGTTATTAGGTCAAACATTCTGGGTGTTTCTTTAAGGGTGCTTTTTTAGATGAGAATAACATTTAAATTAGTAGACTTAGTAAAACAGATTGATCTCCATATGTAGGTGTGCCTCATTTGATCAGTTGAACAACAAAAGATTTTACCCTACTCCAGTACTCCAAAGAAGAGTTCTCCTGACTAATGATCTTCTTGGTGGAACATCATCTTTTCCTGGCACTAAAACATCTCCTGACATTTGTGCTTGCTTCGAAATAGCTTTCAGCCTTGAACTGGGTCATTGGCTCAGTAGATAGTGTTCTTGCCAGACTCCATAATTGTGTGAACCAATTCCAATAAAAAAAAAAAAAAAAAAAAAAAAATATATATATATATATATATATATATATATATATATATATATATTTTTTTTTTTTTTTTTTCTCCTATTGGTTTTGCTTCTCTGAAAAAAAAACCCATCCCAATACAATATTAAAATTTCACCAATTAAGACTGCCCACACCAGTGCTTGTGGGACACGGGTTCACAGTAGGCCCACTTCTACCCCTCCATGAGCAGGGCAGACACCTACTAGAGTCTAGCCTCTGGCATGGGACCGCCACTTCTGACCAGCAGACTACCTCTGAGCAGAGGCCCAGCCCAGACCACGCACACCAGCCCATGCAGGACAAAGGCTCTGAGCAGGATTGCCCCTTCTGACCAGCAGACTACTGAGAGAAGTCAAGCCCTATGGCCCAGATCTACCCACACTGACCTGTGCAGGGCCCAGGCTCACAGCAGGCCTAGGTCCACCCCTCCACCTGCAAGCCAGAGCCCAGCCTCCAGCACAGGACTAACTTTTCTGACCAGCAGACTACTGCGGGAGTCCAGGACTGACACAGATCTGTCTACACCAACTTGCACTGGAGCCAGGTCCAAGATGCAGTAGCATACATTGAGGGACACCCAGCAGGGTCTGGAAGCCCAACATCAATGTGAGTTACAGACAATCTGCATGGTTAAACTGTAATATCTCAGATCCACACTGCAAGAAAGGAAGACACATAGAAAACATGAAAAAACAAGGGAGGAAAGTGCCCCCAAACAAACCAGGATATTATAATAACAGAACCCATTGACAGTGAAGTTGATGAAATGTCAGAGAAGGAGTCAAAAGGTTCATAATTAAAATAATCTGTGAATTAAAGAATGACCTAAATGAGCAAATACAGGCCAAAATACACTCCAAAAAAGAGATAAGAGAGCAAATACAGGTAGCAAAAGATTACTGAGAGAGAGAGAGAGAGAGAGAGAGAGAGAGAGACCCTGAAAAAAAAAGTCAGAAATCCTTGAAATGAAGGATATAATAAATAAAATAAAAAACTCAATAGAAAGCAAAACCAACAGAATCAAGCACTTGAAAGAAAGAAGACCAGATAATGAAGACAAAGTATATAATCTGCAAAATAAAGTTGACCACACAGAGAAGAAAGTTACAAAAAATGAACAGAACATCCAAGAATTATGGGATAGCATCAAAAGACCAAATCTAAGAGTTATTGGGATAGAGGAAGGTCCAGAGTTTCATACCAAAGGAATGCACAATCTCTTCAATGAGATAATATCAGAAAATTTCCCAAGCATGAAGAACGAATTGGAAAACCAAATATAAGAGGCTTACAGGACACCAAAATTACAACAGACCTAAACCAAGGCACATTATAATGAAAATGTCTACCATACAAAACAAGGATAGAATCTTAAAAGCCTCAAGAGGGAGGAATCAGATCATATATAGGGGGAAACCAATTCATATCTCAGCAGATTTTTCAACCCGGACACTCAAAGCCAGGAGATTGTGGAACAACATATACCAAGCTCTGAAAGAAAATGGATACCAACCAAGAATCTTATATCCAGAAAAACTAAGCTTTAGATTTGATGATGAAATAAAACCTTCCAAGATAAACAAAAAATTTACAACTAGAAAGCCTGCACTGCAGAACATCCTCACAAAATATTCCACAAAGAAGAAATAAAAAACAATGATGAATCAGCAGAGGGAGGTATTACATTAAAGGAAAACCTAATCAGAGGAGAAACAAGTCACATTAAATATCAGAAATAAACAAAAATGGCTGGAAATACAAATCATGTCTCAATAATAACCCTGAATGTTAATGTCAAAAGACATGGACTATCAGATTGGATCTAAAAATAAAAAGACCCAACTATATTCTTCCTCCAAGAGACTCATCTCATAGGAAAAGACATCCACAGACTTAAGAAGAAGGGTTAGGAAAAATCTTACCACTCACATGGACTGCGGAAGCAAGCAGGGATTTCCATCTTCATATCAAATAGAGTAGACTTTAAATTAAAGTCAATTAAAAAGAGAAAAAGAAGGACACTACATAATGCTCAAGGGATCCTACACCAATACGACTTAACAACTATAAATATATATGCCCCCAACAATGGAGTATCTACGTTCATCAAACAAACTCTTCTCAAGTTCAAGAGTCAAATAGACCACATCACGGTAATTTGGGGTGACTTAAACACCCCTTTTTCATCACTAGATAGATCTTCCAAATAAAAGATGAACAAAGAAACTACAGAACTCAATAAACAATCAATAACATATATAGAATATATCATCCTGACATATATAGAATATATCATCCTTCAATGAGAGAATGCACTTTCTTCTCAGCAGCACATGGATCATTCTCTAAAATAGACCATATATTATGCCACAAAGAAACTCTTAGCAAGTATAAAAAAGTAGAGATACTACCCTGTATTCTATCAGATCATAATGGAATGAAAATAGAAATCAATGATAAGATAAGAAATAAAATCCACACTAACACCTGAAGACCAAATAATATGCAACTGAATAAACAATGGGTTATAGAACACATAAAGGAGGAGATTAAAAAAAAAAATTAGAGGTGAATGAGAACACAGATACAACATATCAAAATCTCTGGGACACTATGAAAGCAGTTCTAAGAGGAAAGTTCACTGCATGGAGTTCATTCCTTAAAAGAAGAGAAAGTCAACAAATAAATGACTTAACATTACATTTCAAAGCCTACATAAAGAAGAATAAATCAACACCAAAAGCAGCAGAAGACAGGAAATAATTAAAATCAGAGCTAAAATCAATGAAATTGAAACAAAAGACACAACTGAAAAATGGACAGAACAAAAAGTTGGTTCTTTGAAAAAATAAATAAAATTAACAGATCCTTAGCCATGCTAACAAAGAGAAAGAGAGATAAAACTCAAATAACTAAGATACGTGATAAAAAAAGGAAACATCAAAATGGACACTATAGAAATACAAAAGATAATTAGAAATTATTTTGAAAACTTGTACTCCAATAAAATAGAAAATATTGAAAGCACTGACAAATTTCTTAAGTCATATAATTTGCACAAGTTGAATCAGGATAAATACACAATTTAAGCGGATCAATTTCAAGTGATGAAATAGAAGACACCATCAAAATTGCATGGAAGATGAAAGGAGACCCTCATTGATATTCAAAATTACATATAAGATGGTGTGAGGGGGAAGAAAAAAGAGAGAGAGAGAGAGAAACGTGTCACAGTAGATTGGGTAGAGAGAGGTGAGGTGAGGGGATGGGAGGGGAGGGGAGGGGGGAATAGGAAAGGTAGCAGAATACAACAGACACTAGTATGGCTGTATGTAGAAATGTGGCTGCATAACCAATATGATACTGCAATCTGTACACGTGGAAAAATAAGAATTCATACCCCATTTGAATCAAATGCATGATATGTCAAGATCATTGTAATGTTTTGAGCAACTAATAAAAAATTTAAAAAAAAATATTAATAGCAATCGAGCAAAGATTAGACCCTTATGTATTTGGAAATATGAAATACAATCCAGGGATAATCAAATGCTATTAAAAAATTAAGAAAATAGAGAAAAATTTAAAGAAAATATGGTATACCTTCCAATAATGGAAGTGTATAAAATCCTGCCATGTTTGTCCTATTATGGTAAAAGTTTCACTTTTATATATAAAAAAAAAAAAGTCTACCAACCAAGAAAAGCCCAGGACCAGATGGATACACAGCTGAATTATACAAGACCTTTAAAGAAGAACTAATACTAATACTCTTCAATTTATTTCAAAAAATAGAAAAAGAGGGAGCACTTCCAAACTCATTCTATGAGGCCAGTACCACCCTGATTCCAAAACCAGCCAAAGACACATCAAAAAAAGTAAACTTCAGACAAATATTTCTAATGAATATAGATGCAAAAACGCTCAATAAAATTCTGGCAAATTGAATACAAAAACATATCAAAAATATCATGCACCATGATCAAGTGGGATTCATTCCAGGAATGCAAGGTTGGTTAAACATATGGAAATCAATAAATGTAATTCAACACATCAATAACCTTAAATATAAGAATCATATGATCATTTCAATAGAGACATAAAAAGCATTTAACAAAATACCACACCCCTTTATGTTCAAAACACTAGAAAAAATAGGGATAACAGGAACATATCTCAACATCATAAAGGTTATTTATGCTAAGCCCTAGGCCAACATCATTCTAAATAGAGAAAAATTGAAGTTATTCCCTCTAAATCTGGAACAAGACAGGGATGCCCTCTTTCATCACTTTTATTTACCATAGTTCTTGACACACTGGCCAGAGCAATTAGATAGATGAAAGAAATTAAAGGGATATGGATAGGAAAAGAAGAACTCAAATTATCAGTATTTGCTGATGAAATTATTCTATACCTAGAAGACCCAAAACCTTCCACAAGAAATCTCCTAGAACTAATAAATGAATTCAGCAAAGTAGCTGGATATAAAATCAACACCCATAAATCAAGGGCAGTTCTATATATCAGTGACAAATCTGCTGAAAGAGAAACTAGAAAAACCAACCCATTTACAATAGCCTCAAAAACAATTTTATTCCCAAGTATTTTATTATTTAACAAAAGAGGTAAAAGACCTCTACAATGAAAACTACAGCACACTAAAAAAAGAAATTAAAGAAGACCTTAGAAGATTGAAAGATATACCTTGTTCTTGGATAGGCAGAACTACTATTATCAAAATGACCATACTACCAAAAGCACTATTCAGAGTCAATGCAATTCCAATCAAAATTCCAATGACTTTCCTCATAGAAATAGAAAAAGCAGTCATGAAATTCATTTGGAAAAATAAGAGACTCAGAATAGCTAAAGCAATTCTTAGCAGGAAGAGTGAAGCAGGTGGCATCAGTATACCAGACCTTAAACTATACTACAGAGAAATAGTAATAAAAACAGCATGGTATTGGTACGAAAACAGACTGATAGACCAATGGTACAGAATAGAGGACTAACCCCCAAAGTTACAATTATATGATATTAGACAAAGGTTCCAAAAACATGCATTGGAGAAAAGAGCCTCTTCAACAAATGGGGCTGGGAAAACTGGAAATCCATATGCAACAAAATGAAATTATAACCCTATCTCTCACCATTCACAAAACTCAACTTAAAATGAATCAAGATCTTAGGATTAAAACCATAGACCCTGAATCTAATAGAAGAAAAAGTAGACCCTAATCTCCTCATGTGGGATTAGGCCCTAATTTCCTTAATAAGATTCCTTTGGCACAAGAATTAAAATCCAGAATCAATAAATTGGATGGATTCAAACTAAAAAGTTTCTTCTCAGCAAAAGAAACAATCTGTGAGGTGAATAGAGAGCCTACTTCTTGGGAGCAAACCTTCACCTCTCACATATCAGATAGAGCACTAATCTCTAGGGTATATAAAAACTCAAATAGTTACAAAAAATATCTAATCAATAACTGGGCCAAGGACCTGAAGAGACACTTCTCAGATGATGATATACAATCAATCAACAAATATATGAAAAAAATCATCGCTAGCAATTAGAGAAATGCAAATCAAAACCACTCTAAGATTTCATCTCACTCCAGTCAGAATGGCAGCTATTATGCATACAACAACAATGCATATTGGCGAGGATGTGGGGAAACAGGTATTCATACACTGCTGGAGGGACTGCAAATTGGTACAGCCAATATGGAAAGCAGTATGGAGATTTCTTGGAAAATTGGGAATGGAACCACCATTTGACCCAGGTGTCCCTCTCCTGGGTCTATACCCAAAAGACTTAAAAATAGCATACTACAGGGACACAGCCACATCAATGTTTATAGCAGCACAATTCACAATAGCTAAACTGTGGAACCAACCTAGATGCCTTTCAATAGATGAATGGGTAAAAAAATGTGATATATATATATATATATATATATATATATATATATATATATATACACACACACACACACACACAATGAAATATTATTCAGTAATAAAACAGAATAAAATCATGGCATTTTCAGGTAAATGGATGGAGTTAGAGAAGATAATGCAATCCCAAAAAACCAAATGCCGAATATTTTCTCTGATATAAGGAGGCTGATTCATAGTGGAATAGGGAGTGGAAGCATGGGAGGAATAGATGAACTCTAGATAGAGGAGAGGTTTGGAGGGTAAGGGAGGAGGCATGAGGTTAGAAATGATGGTGAAATGTGATGGTCATTATTATCCAAAGTACATGTATGAAAACACGAATTGATGTGAATATACTTTGTATACAACAAGAGATATGATAAATTGTGCTCTATATGTGTAATAATAATTGCAATGCATTCTGCTGTCATATATAAATAAAAAATGTAAAAAAGTCACCAATTAAATTTAGGTGTTGAAAAGAGAAGAACTTACAAAAATTTCCAAAGTAAAAATTAATTTTATCCATCAATCAATCTTTTACAATGAATATATCTGTATAAAATGGCTAGATTTAGTGCATTTAAATGCTTCAAAAATGTTGGCTTTGCTGATTCATAAATGACTCTTAGGAAATCAATTTTGAATTTTAAGAAGTGATCATATATGAATAATATTGCATTAGAAAAAATGTGAACTATGGAAAGAGAAGAAATGGGCTTGATTTATGTGGCAATATGAATACAGTGGTTTGTTTCCATGTGTTCCTCTTATTTAGAATATAACTTTATGTCTCTTCTTAATTCCTTGAAATCATTTTTCTTGTTTTTAAAAAAATGAGCAACACATACTAAAATCATACCACAAGTACTGTGACTGAGTTTGAAATTATGGAAAATATTACTACTTCATATAGCTGGGCTGATTTTTCCTTTCCAAATAATTTTCAGGCAAAATTAAAAGGAAAGTAGATTTCAGATGACATGGAAGACTGACTCTAGAGCCTCTCCCACTATATTCTGTCATAGTTTTACTCTTTTTTCTTAACCTCTCATTTTGCTATTATTATACCTTCTTTGGCTTTAGAATCACATTTAAATGATTCAGTTTTCTCTGAGAATATCAATTATTATTCTCTATAAATTGCAGTTGTTGTCCTAGATTCTCTAATATATTTTTACTTCTAATCACAGTCTACTTTCAACTAACCCTGTAGTGCTTCATAGGTACTACAGAATAGTCCAATTCTCCCCTTATGTTTCTTAAAACATTGCTTCTATTCAATGTACCTATGCATATACTATAATCACTCTTTATAGTATATTATTAATCAGTTACCATTAGATCAATTAAGAAAAAAAGAAGGATTTTTGTCTTACTTCCATTTGTTCCTTTTTCACTCTTCCTTTCTTTTTGTAGGATCTATATCATTTCCTTTTTTTCCTAGTAAACTTAACATTTCTTTTAAGGCATGTCTATTGACAACTTTCAATTTTTTATTGTTTGTGGAAACCCTTATTTCTTCAGTTTGGAAGAGTAATTTTTCTAGAAAAAGAATCCTAGATTAGAGGGGTTTTTTTTTTGGGTGGGAGTCTGGTAACATTTTAGTCATTGTACTCCATCTTCTTGTTTATATGATTTCTGATGTCAAATATACTACAATTCACATCCTTACTCTCCTCTATATAAGGTAATTATTTTTTCCCTGGCTTACTTTAGTCTTTTCTCTTTGTCTTTGTTTTCCTGAAATTTGAATATGATATTCTGTGTTGTAGATTTTGTGGTATCAAACTTTCATACTTTGTGCTGAGTTTCATAGACGTATGGGTTGGTGTCTCATTAGTTTGGAAAATTCTCAGACCTCGTTACTTCAACTATATCCTTTTTTATTTTTATTTTTTTACTTTTTTCTCTCTTCTTCTCATTCTGCTAATTTGAATTATGCATGTTATACATTTTGAAAATTCCCCCCAGTTCTTTGAATATTCTGCTCTCTCTTGGTATTTTTCTCTTTGCATTTCAGTTTGAAAAGTTCCCACTGACCTAACTTCAAGCTCATTGATTCTTACTCAGCTGTATTCAGTCTACTGGTAAGCCATCAAAGACATCCTTCATTTCCATTTTGTGTTTTGGATTCTTTCTTAGAATTCCCATTTCTCTCCTTAAATTCCCCATCTGTTCTTACATATAACTTTTTCCATTAGAGTTCCTAGCAATTTAGTTATATTTATTTTAAATCCTTTTTCTGATAGTTCCAAAAATCTGCATCACATATGCAAAATAGTCCTCATACTCTCAAGCATTACCTCTTCAGACTAATTTTCCTTGCCTCTTAGGATGTCTTGGATGCTTTCTTTGAAAGTTGAACATGATGTGGCAGGCTGACATTTAGTGTGAGGATTTATCTTACCTGACTAGGAGTTAGGTATTTCAAGCTTGCTCTACATCTACTACATTCTTTTCCGCCTGTGTTCTCCAAAATGTACAATAACTCTCTGTATTTTTTTCTCTTATGTGTCTTTGTGTTTATTTTAAAAGTTCCTTCTTTAAAGACAGTTGAACCTTGTATCTCTTTTTGCCATAACCCACTGTTATTATATGGAGTCTTGTTGATATTGTGGTAGGTAGAAGAAATCGACAATCCTATCATTAAATTTCAGTCTTCAGTGGGCCTGCATCCCTGGAATGTAAGCTTCACAATAGTTTCTCAGATTTTTTTTTTTGTACCTTAGCTGAGACAGGTAGGCTTGAGGCAGCTGAAGTTAGATAATTTCCCTCCAATAATTTGAATAGTGGTTTGGTAAAGTCTTACCCACTACTGAGTGGCCTTTATTTTGGAGAACATTCTGGGAGCACAGTAGTCTCCCCTGACCTATGGTTTCATTTAGTGTTATTTTAGTTTCCTATGATCAAATATCTGAAAATACCAAATGGAAATTCCAGAACAAACAATTTATAAGTTTTAAGCTGTTCTGAGTAATGTCCTAAACTTTGGTGCTATTCAGCTCCATCTTACCTGAGATGTGAATCTTGTCTTTGTACAGTGTATCCACACTAAATGTGCTACTAGCACTTATCACATGTCCTTGTTATCAAATTGACTGTCACTAATATTCAAATAACTCCTAGCTCAGTAAGCTAACACTGTGTCACAATGCCTACATTATTCACCTCACTTCATCTCATTACATAGGCACCGCGTCACTTCACATCAGTATCCTAAGA